>NC_142210.1:23030606-23342879 GCF_049639895.1 Pseudopodoces humilis | reverse complement strand
ACATATTTTGACTAATATTGTCTTTGAGTCACTGACTATTGAGGATGTGTTTACTGAAACAAATTTGCAATAATGATATTAATAATAATCTCAACTTTCAGCTGGAAATAGCTGAAGATCAAGCCTTTAGATCTTTGCTGCTGTTAATGATTCTGGGCTGGATTTTGGGCTGGGCTGTTCCCCAGCAGAGCCAGCTCTGCTGTTTGGATGCTGTGGCTGTCCAGGGAAGTGGGAGCAAAAAGTGGCTCATCCTTGATTTCCCAAGGAGATGGAAGGGATGGGATCAGTTTTACAGCCCAAGTGTAATCCAGATGTCAGCCAGGCTCCTGCAGGGAATTCTCTTCTCCCAGTTTTCCCTCTGAAGGGTAAATCCCACCATCCCTTCATCCTGGTGTCCTGGTGCTGAGGATCCTCCTGCTCGCTGGGATTTGCATCCATGGATCTGGCAGAGGATTCCCGGGCAGGTGGGGAGCAACAGGATCAGGAGATGCCCCCGCTGTGCCCGGGCTGTTCCTGTCCTCTGTCACCTGGAATGCCCCAAAAAGGTCCCCAGGGAGAGGTGATGAGCTCACCCTCGGCATCCTTGCCTTGGCACGGCTGCTCCCTCTGGAATATTTCTGAGGAATTGCTTCAGGAACGCTTTGTTGCCTCACAGATCCTGCTCTGTGAGCTCCCACCCACAACCATTTTAACCCAAAATCCTGAACTGGAATATATCCTGAATATCCCATCCCAGCTGCTGGGAGCTGGGCAGCCTCAGTTTTCCTCCCAGCGTATTTGGAGCCAGGAAATATTAAAATATTGGGGAAAACACAAATATATGGCCCTAGATGTTGTAGAGACAAATCTACTCGGTGCTTTCGAGATCAGTCTTTATTTCCTTGTGTTATAAATGCAGCCACACACACAAAAAAATGAGCATTTAGCAGAATTGTCTGTGCTTTGTGTGGCTCTTTTCTCCTTATATTCACTTTATTTCTCCCCTCTGCGAACTTGCAGCCTTTATTTTTAAGGTTTTATTTTAGCTCCATCGCTATCCAGATTTTTCATCTCCCCAGGGCATATCTATTTGTTTGGATGACTAACTTGCTTTTCCTGTAGAAATCTGAATTTCTAAGTTGCTGATCCAAGTCTCTCCAATGATAAGTCATTGTCCATCTGTTTGCTCCCTCCTGAGCTGGTGCTGGGAGCTGCAGAGGGAGGATTAATGTGTGTGGAGTTAGGCCTGGATTAGCAAGGACAGCCTCGTGCCTTGTTTTCCCCATGTTCCTGTTGGTGTTCCTGGCTCCTCAGGAAAGAATCCCCTTGGTTTGATGGATTTTTTTTCCCCACTTTCCATGCCTGTGGAACTTTGTGGGGGGAAAGAAAAAAACTCTTCTAAAATCAGCATCATTAAGACCCAGGTTCCAGCTGGATTCATCCCACTTTAAATCTGTATTTGATGGACTTTTCTGCAGGTTTTTCAGGAGAACTGTGCAGGAGCACAGGCTGTGCTTGCAGGGTTTCAGCAGAACGGTGAATCTGCTGCAGAGAGCTCGCTGTGGCACCCCAGGAGCCAGATAAAAACTCGTGCTGGATGTGTGGCTGATAAAACAAGATGTTCTGAGCTGCAGAGATGAGATTTATTGTGCAGGGTCTGGAGTGCCAGAGTAGGAAAAGCTGTTTGAACCACGCACACCTCGTCTGCTGGGCCAGGAGGAATTCCTGGGCTGGTTTTTGTGACCGTGTCCCAGTGGGTCCTTGTGGGGCAAGGGTTTGGGAGTCCCTGCCAGGA
This sequence comes from Pseudopodoces humilis, assembly GCF_049639895.1. NCBI lineage: Eukaryota > Metazoa > Chordata > Aves > Passeriformes > Paridae > Pseudopodoces > Pseudopodoces humilis. The sequence continues at coordinate 23,341,105 of NC_142210.1, read as the reverse complement.
TTTTCCCTTGTGTGCCATGGAGCCAATGCCACTGGATCCAGGATGGACCCGTTGTTGGACAAGGGTCTGGGATAAAGGCTTTAGGAATTGTGGGGGGAAACGCTGGGGCTGGAGAGAGGAGTGTGAATTTGTGGGAGCAGCAATTGGTGCAGAAGGAAGGGCAGGAATTGAGATCCCCTTTGGAATCCAGTCCATGGAGGAGCACAAACCCTCCTGCAGCCAGGGAGGATCACACAGCCCAGCGGGGCAGAGGCTGTGATCCCGTGGGAGATCCTGGCTGGATCAGGGAAGAGTGAGGGGTCCCCTCCCTGAGGAGGAAAGAGGGAACACCTGGGATGAGCCGACTGCAGCCCCCATTCCCTGTTCTCTCTGTTGGGAGTGACGCCGAGCCCGGCAGGAAGGAGCTGAAGGCGATTTTGGGGATGAAGGTGTTTTCACCATTTAATTTTATTTCTCATCACCCAGCTCTGGTGACAAATTCATTTCCCCACGTGGATTCCACCCTGTCCTTCCCTCACCCCAAACCATTCCCGGTTTTTCTCTGGGCAGGGAGGGATGGAGCAGCTCTGGTGTCCGGGGTGACCCCACCGCACCAGCTCATTAATTAAAACCTCCCAAAAGGTTTAATTACTGCCAAGTGCCGGCTCGGGGACCTGTTTGGAGCAGCTCAGCCTGGCTGGGATGGGCTCCGGGCGGATTTTGGGAGGGACAGCAGATGGCAATGTGGCGCTGCGAACCGCCCGAAACCTGCGGAATTCGGGATGGATGGACCACGAAATTCGGGATGGATGGACCACGAAATTCGGGATGGATGGACCACGAAATTCGGGATGGATGGAAAATGCAGAGCAGCGCTGCTGAGAGCGTCCTGCCTGTGGTTTGGGCACAAGATTCGGGGGTGTGATGGGTTTTCCATAGGATGTGATGGATGGATTGGGAACTTTGTCCCTGTCCTCGGGCTCTTTGTGTCCCCTCGGAGCCGGGCTCGTGGATTTTGGGATGGGGGACACTCCCAGCCTGTCCCTCCCACTTAGGGAAGGTCCATTTAGGATTTGGTGCCTTAGAAAGGCCAAACGTGGGCCCACAATGGGGTGGCTCATGTTTATTGTGTGTTTCTTTTGATTTAAATGTTATTTTATCACTGGGGAGCCGTGTTCACAGGGAGGGCTGTGGATGCAGAGAGCTGGAGCACAATCCTCTGCTTGGAAAATGGGAATTATTCTCCAACTTCCATAATCCCAACAAGTCTCTGACCACATGGGGGACTCTCTTTGCTGGTTTTAATGCAAGGGTTGTGGTAAAACCAACTAAAATCTAAAATTCCCACATTTTTGGTGCCTCCCCGTGTGGAAAATGAGGAGGCAGAGAAGCTGTGAATGCATCACAAGCTTGGCCATCTCCCTGCTTTGTGGGACTCCTCAATTAGTTAGGCAGCCAAATGCTGTTATCTCCACCAGCAATTGATTTTTAGCTGGCAAATTAGTGCTAGACAATTAGAGGTGTTCCTTAAAAACAAGAAAACAGTCTCATGAGGCTTCCTGGAACCCAAATCCTCAATAAATCCAGTGGGTTTGCAGTGAGAGAGAGGCTCCTGCTTCCCATTTCATGCCTGCAGAAGGAGGAAAAGATGTTTTTTGCAGGTGCTGGTGCTTCCCAGGTGCCTCATTTGTTCTGGAGCAACTTTTGGATGGAAAAGCAGGGAAAAAATGGGAGCTAGTTGGGTATTCAGGTTATTTTCTTTTTGGAAACTCTTTTGGACAAACTAATATTCAAATTATCAATGATAAAATACTTATTAATATATAAATTTATCCCATTTCCTACATATTTCTATATCTAAATTCTTTGTGTCTCGTTCAGTTTTGCAGCTGAGAAGCTGCAGGAATAACAAACTGTTGCAATCACTGTAGGTGTATAAAATCTTAATTTTGGACTGGACTGTGACCCCCAAAGAGCTCTAAATTGGAGGTTTAACTCCTTATGCTTCACTCAAACATGACATAATATTTATTTAAAATAAAGAATAAAATGAAGAGTTCTCTTCATCCCTCAGGTGGAGGTTTGATAGAATTCAATCCATATCTCTCAAAGGCCAAGGGATTTTAGGGGGGAGGGAGTTGATGTCACATAAATCCTTAAAAACTGAATCTTTATGATGAGCTCTGCCCTCTCTGCTCTTTCTCTTTGTCAGGAAATTCAATTTGTGCTTTTAAATGAGGTGAGAGTCCCCCAAACCTCCATCACCAATTTATTTGACAAGGAATTCTGGAAATTCAAGGGAATTCTGGAAAGCTGCAAGGCTTTGCTGGTAGATTGGCAACTGGGGTTTATGAGAAATTTATTTATAAACCCTTCTCCAGTGATAAAATATGGAAATAGAGTTGAGCTGTGTGAGGGGAATTGGAATATTTGTGGGATCACCTGGAGGTTTGCAGCCAGATCAAGGAACCTTTGGAACTGTGGTGTTGAGGGATGGATTGGATATTCCAGATCCAGATGTGGACACAAAAATGCTACAAAAACTGTGCAGAAAGTCACAAAACTCAGGTATTTTAACCTCCTTAAAGAGAATTTGTCAGAGGTGGCTGAGGAGTGAATGAAGCAGGAATCCCTCCTGTGCCAAACATTCTGAGCTGCTGGTAAAGATCAGATTTGGAATTCACACTTCCAAAATCCCCTGGGAAATTGGACAAACAGGCTGTGCAGTGAGCGGTGAGGTGGGGTGGACATTTATCCCTGGGAGAATCCACATTTCCATCCTGGTCTGGCTGTGACTCCAGGGATGTTTTTGGTGGGATGGAGGCAGGAAGGGAGCAGGTGTTTGGATTTGGGATCAGGTTGTGATCCCATGTTTGCTCTGCAGATGTGCAGCTTCTCCTCTCTTCCTGCTGGGATTCATCCCTCTGCCCCCAGAGGGGCTTTCCCTGCCTTGAATCCTGATTTTTCCAGGCTTCAGGAACGCTCAGGGAGGAGGAATTTGCCTCTGGATCCAGCCTGCTGCTGTAGGCACCTCTGAAATCCCCTTGGGATCGCCAATCCTGACTCTCATCCCTGAATTTGACTTCAGGGGTGGAGCTGAGCACAACTTCCAGCTGAGTAACAATAATGGGAAAAAACTCCAGGCTTTTGGAGCTGTAATCAGAGTTATAAACAGCCACACCACAGCTTTTTGCAAATTTATCTTCCCGCTCCCTCATCACAGTTGTTATCCCTGTTTACCTCCAGTTGAAATCTTTCCACTCAATTGGTTCTAATTGACTCAGTCAATTTAAGGAAAATAACTTGGAAAAAAAAAAAAAGAGCCTAAATATATATTTTTTTTTTCCACATAAAACCTTCCTAAAACTAAAAGAAAAAGATAAATCCAAATTATGAGCTGCTGTTCCCAATGGAGACCAAATTCATCTGTGACATAATTGGAATTACAGCATCTCTTGGCAGCCCAAAAGAGTAATCAAGTTGAAAAACTAAACTCAGCTCAGGCCCTGGAAAGTTATTTTAAAACTAAAATGAAGCACTTGAACAAAAAAGTGTAAATAAAACCAGTTTTAGTGAGTTTATTCTGAGTAAACAAGATATGATTGAAAATACGGGGATATCAACAGAGTCAGGATTGAAGTGACCCCACAGAAAGCAATATCTGGAACAGAAAACATTTGGATTTTAGCTCCATGTGCCCATTTTACTCCATAATAGACCAAGGAATCCTGGGTAAGGAAATTTCCTGCTCTGCTCTGTTTTCATGGAAAAATAGCGATTTTTAATTTTTTTTTTGGCTGTTTTTTTAGAGAAAAGCTGAATATGCATCAGGCAAAATGTGGTGTAAAATATTCTGAATATTCAGGAGGATCTGCTGAGTGCTGGGGCAGGGTGGAATCCTGGAATTAAGTTGGAAAAGCCCTCTAAAGGCACTGTATTCCCCCAGCACTGCCGAGGCCATCCCTAATCCATATCCCCAAATACCGAGGAAAACAAAAACCCTGGAGAGCTTTTCCTGGGAGCTGCTGTGGGCAGGAGCTGTTTGCTACTCCCTGCTTCATTTAAACAGAGAAATAGTTACTCCTTGGAGTAACTCATCCTCCCAGGAGCACTTTGGGGGCTCCCAGACCTGCTGAAAAATCCCAAACCACTTCCATCCTGAAGGAAAAAGCCCTTTCCTGTCAGTCAGGTGTAGGAGGGATCCCCTCCCAGTGGGATTTTACAGCTGGAGATGCTTCCCAGTGCTGAATCCCAGAGCAATCCCAATCAATCAGTGCTGCTGGAAACACGAAAAGCTTCACTGGAAGAATTTATCCTTTGGGAAAATGTGGGGTTTTTTCTTTCTGTGCTGCTGTGCTGGAGCCTGGGGCAGGTGGGAGTGGGATTGGGAATTCCCAGGGGATTCTTAGCAGCCAGGATGTGCTGGGGTTGTTGGGAATTGCTTCTCTTTGAGATTTAACTTCAAATCTGCCTGAGGTCTCAGAGCCTCAGAGGAGCTTTGGGGATTTGCAGCGTTTTCAAATTTGCAAATGCTGGAAATGCCATTGTCTGAGCAAGTCTTTATTAATCCCAATAAATAAAGGCTTTTTTTCCCCCTCTGCAGTGGACAGGCTCCTGAAATCCTGGGAGTGTGTGGGAAAGCAGGGATCTGCAGCTCCACACCTTGGAAAATCAGGAGTTATTTGTAGCCAAACTGAGCTGGTTCTTTGGAGCCTCTCCTCGAGTGTAATGTGGTGCAAGAAACCTTGGGAGCTGTGAAGGAAGTCAGGATGTAGAGGGAAAACTGGATTTGTCTTTGGATGGCAAGGGTGGAAGTGGATGAGCTTTGAGATTTCTCCTACCCCAAAGCACCCTGTGGCTCCATGAATTTGGTTAAAGAGAGTTTATTTTATTCCTTTTGAAGCACCTGGTGACCCCAGAGAGGTGTGGGGAACAAGGATTGTCTGTGGTGACTTTTACCTGGGATGAATCCGTGTTTGGGCTCGAGCCCTGGATTATTTACTCTGTCCTATCTGCCCTGGGACACAAAATCCCCAACAAATTAATTCCTTGCTTTTGGGGGAAACAATACAAAAGTGAGAGTGGCTGAATTCCTTTTTATTTTTGGGGTGTGTGTTGTTTTTTTCCTCAAAGCTGGCAACTCCAATGAGATGGAGCTCAGAGCAAAGTACAGAGGGTTCAGATCTGGGATGAATTTTAGCCCAATCCTGCTAAAAAGGTTGTTTTTATCATTCCAGCAGCAGTTTTGAAACTTCACCCGCCCTCCTTCCCACTTGGAGCACTTAGTGAAGCCTGTGCTGTGTAGAAATTGTTGTTATGTTCCCCAAATATTCCACCTTGTAATTTGTGCATTACCTCTGTCAAAGCCTTTCTCAACCTGCCACTCTTCATTCTGAGCTCCTCTGCCAGGGACCTTTTATTGCTTTGCAGCAGGGGAAAAAAAAATTGGTTTTCTGCTCCTGCTGGTGATTTTGCTGTGGATGGATGGATGGATGGATGGATGGATGGATGGATGGATGGATGGATGGAGGTGTCTTTGTGCCATTTTCTTCCTCCTGAGCACAGGCAGGCTTTTAACACCAGCAGAGTCTGAAGGAAAACAAAATGCAAAGAATGACATTTGTGAAGAGGGGAAGGTTTCCACGTTGTCAGCTCTGCCTTCAGTGGAATGTCAGTGTTGGGATGCTACAATGGTTGATTTCCTTCTGCTCCTGAGGAGACCTCCCACAAATCCAGCTGGAGCCACCTGCAAATAAAACTTTTGGTTGCTTATCCTGTTCCAAAAATGATTAAAGAGTGGTAAAAATCCAGCTCTTTGTAAACTCAGCCTAAAACTGGAGATGATAATCTATTGCTCTATTCTGATTTTTTTTAAGGAATGTGAATGCTTTACACTTCAGTATTGAAATGTTATTTTCCTTCTTTTTTTCTTACTTTTCGTAAAATTCCCATTTCCTTGCTTTTTTCTTCCTCACTTGCTGTTTCATCTTCAAATTCTCCTTTTTTGAAGATCTGTCATTTTAACAACTGCAGACTCTTGTGCCAGACACTTTATTCTCCTTGGGATATTCCTGTGCCCTGTCCTGCAATTCCTTATTGCCTCCTGGTTTTGTTCTTGCTGGAAATGCCATAATTACCATTTAGTGCCTCAAAACTCATTTTAGGAAACAAGAGACAGGGTTCCAGAGCTAGAAACACTTGCAGATGAATTCCCTGCTACCACAGTCTCTGCTGGTTTTTTTATTTTTATTTCTTGCTATCTTGTACCACCTTGTGAAAAATCACGTGGATTTTTCAGCCCATGATTTCTGTTCAGTCTCAGTGGATCCCAGGCTGCTCCAAGGTGGAATTGTTTCCCTGAGAGGCTCAGGTGAGCTCAGCATCAGCCCCTGTCTGCTGCATCTTGCAGCCTCAAGGTAGCTCAGGAGCCCCTGGAGATGGCAGAATGTTCACTGGGGGGAAGTTAACCAGGAAAGAGAACTTATCCTTTCTTCACATTGGAAGAGTTTTCTGGAGCTCCTTGAGAAGTCAGTGTCAACTTTGAAAACATTCTCCAAATCCATCCTCACCTGTGGATTTCTAGTGGACAATTTCTATTTGAAACCCAGGGAATGCCTTTTCCTGTAACCCCCAGGGTGGATTTATCCCTGAGCTCTGCTTGAGGCATCACCCAAAGCCAATGCTGAGGGTGCATCCAGTAATCCATGAACTGCTGGAAAATCCAGGAATGTTGAAGGTCTAATTTGATTTTTGCTTTTCAATCCTGCTGGTTTGAGTAGGATTAGGAAGACTTCAGAAAGAGAGGAACGCTTAAAATTCTTCTCAGTTTGGACTCATCATTTGTAGCTTATTAAAGCCCAGCTCTAGGTTTTTATTAGCTAATCAATAAATCTAATCAAGATTTATAGGAAGGATGGTTTTATTTTATGCTGTCATAAATTCTCCTCATTTTGCCTATCAACATTTACAAGGGATTTGAAAAGCACTTTGAAAAATAAACCCCATTCTGTCTCTCACATCAGTTTCTAAACAGGACTCTTGAATTTCTGTCCCTGTCACATTAAAAGCAAAATTGAAAAAATTTATTAAATCTTTGCCCCTAAATCGACCCAACACAGACATTCCAGATGGAAACTCATCCTCATAAACAACTTTAGGCACAAGGTATGGATAGGGATGAATCACTGAAATAAATTCTGATAAGTATTAAAAAAACCCCTCAAAATATCAGAGTATTAACTCAGCCCTTCACACCTTTGTAGCTGCTCTGGCATTAAATAGCACTGGGGTGGTGCCTTTGGAAATTTCCAGGGAAGTCTGAGTTATTTTAGTCAGGAAATGTGAAATCTCTCAGCTGTGGGAATGGCTGGGAGGAGTTGTTCACCCCAGCCTTGTGTTGGGGGGGTCCCCTGGAGCAGGGATGGTTTGTGTGGAGCAGGGAAAGCAAAGGGATCCTCCTGCTCTCCATGGTGCTGGAATTCCATGGGAATTCAGGCTCACAAATAGCAACTTCTTGAGCGAAGTGCTTTAGGGACAATATTCTTTTACAGTGAGACTCAAGGCAGATGAATTATACTGGAAAAAAAACCAACAATTTTTAAGTAGTGGAATCTGTCAGTGTTTCCTGTGAGAGAAATATTAAATATAAATATATATTTATTAAAATATTTAATATAAAATAAATATATTAATATATATGATTTAATACAAAAATATGATTTTGGTATGTAATTGAATCTGTGGTGTCCATGTGCTGTTTCAATCTGTTATTCCTCTTCATTTCTTCCCAGATACTGAGTTGGACTTGGAATTAGAGTGACTTCCAAGGAATACTGGGGAGAGGCAGAGTAAGAGTGGGTGGACTCAGGAGCTGAGGTTGCACCTGGAGTAAATTTAACCTTTTAACTACCACTTGATGTAGGGGCTGAGTATTTGGGGAGGCTGAGGAGTCACACCGAGCTTTAAAGATGAGAACAACCCCAGTCTGAGCCTGGCAGCAGCACAGCCCAAGCCAAAGGATGAGGTTTCTCTCCCTGGATGAATTTTACCCCCTGTTAGTGAGGATCAGTGCAGGGTCAATGAGCCCCCAAAGGGTTGCTGGCTCTTTGTGCAGATGATTCCTGGGCTGGGGCTGCCTGGGAGGGCAGGATGAGTTTTCTGGGAGCACACAACCATTGGAATTTTCTCCCATGGTGCTCCTTTAAGAGGACAGGCTCCTCAAGGCACTTTCTCATTCCCACTTCTTCCTCTCACCTTTCTTTTTTATTCTTGGTGGGTTTTTTTCTGTGTCCATGTTGCTCCTGCTTTCACCTCCTGCTCCAAGCCCTTCTTTCTCCCCTGTGTGCCTGGGAATGTTTTTTGGGAAGGTCCTGTGATCCTGCCCTGCTCCCTGGCTCTTCCTCCTCTCTCCCACATCCCAGAGAGGTTGGGATCACCCCTGGCAGTGCCAAATTGCTGGAATGCTTTCTTAAAGCTCTTTTTTTGGGGTGGGCTCTGCTCAAAGCGAGCGGTGTGGGTCAGAGCTCAGGGAGAGATGATTTTTGAGGCCGTGCAGAAAGTGTCCGTGGCCCCACTTAGAAAATCATGGAATTTCTGGGGCTGGAAAAACCCTCTGGAATTGTCAAGCCCAACAATTTCCCAGCACTGCCTCGTGTCCCCAAGTGCCACATTCCTGGGGCTGTTAAATCCCTGCAGGGATGGGGATTGCCCCCTGCCCTGGGCAGCTGTGCCAGCCTCCACAGCCCTTTCCATGCTGAAATTTTCCCAATATCCCACACTTTTTAGCACTGATTTAGTTCAAGGACAGGCTCAGGAAGCGTTGCCAAGGGATTTCAGGTGCCCTTCTGTTGTGCAATATTGTGTCCTATTTTCCCAGCCCTCGGAGTCTGCAGATACCTCAGATTCAACAACCACTGCATATTTTAATTTATTTTTCCGCTGTAATTTATTTCTGGCCAAGAAGACATGGCTGGGTTGTTTATCCTCTCTTAATTGCTCTGTTTTCTGGCAGAAACTCGCCTTTTGTGGCCGAGCAGGAGGTGACAGTGACAGCCAGGCTGTGACCTGGAATGATGCGACTGCTTTGATCTCGACCTTAAAACCAGGGCAGGAGGCCTTTATTTGTATTAATACTTCTTCCTGCTAAAGCAACTCTAATTTTAGAAGAAATTGTACTTATTCATAAGCTTTGATGATGCAATTTTATGGCACAAGGGTTTGGAAAGGCCTTGGCTCTGCAGCTGAGCAGGGAGCGGGGCCTGGGGTCACCTCTGAGGGCAGGAGAGGCCTGGCCTTTGGTGTTTTGTCCTGTGGAGGCAAAACCCAGGGAACAGCCTCATAAAATACCCATTATTTGTAATCTAAATCTGAAACAAGTCAACATTTAATAGGGGAAGATGAAACAACAGAAATCTGCAATCAAGACCCTTCAGTTCTTGTGTCCCCTCTGTGCTTGATGCCCAACCTCCAAAAAAAATTACTTAAAACTGAGGCGATTTTGCAATTTTTCCCCCTCCACCCTGATTTCCCCAATTTTCTTATCCTCCCCCTCTGTTCTTGCCATGCACACATTGATTTCCACACTATTTCTGGCCAGCCAGAGTTCCTGATATTAATCATGGGGAGACTTTCAAAAGATCCTGGATTTTAAAACAACTTTGAAGGCAGTTTCTTTTAAACTCTCCTGAAAACTTGCAGCACTATAATTTGTTTCAACATAAATCATGAAAACCGTTCATCTGTATCATCTTGTGGTGATCACTCTTTCCTCTGAACTTTTGAGTTTTCTTGGTGATTTAGATTGGGGTTTGTTTTTGGGCCAAAGGTATGCTGTTATTATATTAATTTAAATTTCCTGGTCGAGGTTTCTAACAGGGTTTCATACAATTAAATGGTGACCTTGAGAGGAGGATTGAGCCTGTTTTATCTCCTGTTCCAAGAGGAATTAACCTGTTATTCCCTTTTCCTTGACCACTTGCCTTCATCCCAGCAGATAAAAGGGGGAGAGGATTCCCTTTAAAATCTTTTATTTTTATGGCCAGAGCAGAGTGAAAATTCTGCTGAACACAAAACTTTTCTGGCTCTGTTGTGAATATTCCTGCAGTTCTTCACTGGGGATAAACTGGGAGTTGGTAGCACCTCATCCATGAAAATCCTGTTGTGCTGTTTGAGGCTTCATCAAAACCTTCATGGGATAAAAAATCAGTTTTCACTTTACTATTTTAATGTTGGCACTGAAAATATGAATATGAATGAAATAATAACTCTGTGAGAAGCTCTGTAGTTGAGATTTGTGGTGCTTCAGGTGTAAAAAAACCCCAAAACTCTATCACTTAAATGAACTTTCTTTGTGTCTCAACTGTAGTTTGACTGTGGCTCCTGCTGGAGAACTTCACTGATGAGGTATAAATAAATAACAAATAGAATAAATAAAAAGATGTTTTTTTATTGTAAAGTGTTTTAATTAAACCCAGAACACCTGGTTGTGATACCTATAAATGTTTTATATAAATTGCCCCGTGAGGCTGGTGAGGGCCTGGCTCAAGCTGCCCAGAGAAGCTGAGAAATTGGAACCCGTTTTATTTAACATTAATTGTGAGTTTGGGGATATCTTTGGAATGAATTGAGGCACAGACTTCCTGTGCAAATCACAAAGATGTTGTGTGAACTATTTTGGAGTTTTTACAGTTTTTTCCCCACCTAGCCAAAACAGCATTTCCCTTGCACAGCTGCACTGGTGCTTTTATAGAAATTAAAATATAAACCCAAGAATAACAAATACATTTTTCTACTGCCAAAATTTTGCCTGGATCTGATCTCTCCTCACCTGCCCTTGCCCCAGGTTGCCCAAACAATGATTTGTCCCATTTTTCTGTCATTTATCCCGATATTCCCTTCTTTGCTAGCTTCCCCAGCCCCACACTGCCATGAAAACTTCCAAAATGCTCCTTTTGGGATCCTTTGAATCTTGATTTTCCTCAAACTCCTTTTCATGACATCCCAGCTTTTGCTGCAATATCACTTTCCCAGCTCCTGAAGCTTAAAAGAGCAGCAGAGCTTGGCTTTACATCTTGCTGGATGCTTCAGGAGTGATTTCCATTTAGGTGCTTAAATGAATCTATTTTCAGGAAAACACTGGGTTTTCATGGGTGAATAAAACCCAATTCTGCCTGACGAAAACATGGCTATAAATAAGAGCTGATGCCATTGCATTAAGAAGCAGCAATTAGAATTAGTGGGCAGAAATTCCTATTTCTGGAAAGATTTCTTGTCCAGAGGGTCATGGATGTTTTTATTTATCTGCTTGTTCTTTAACTTGCAGAATGTCCAAGTGGATACAGACAGGGGTTGTATTTCATTAAAAGCAGGAGCTGAATGCTCTGGCCAAGTTTGGAATAACTTAATTGCTGAAAATGCTCATTTTTCACAGGAAAATTTTCAGTAGATAAGCTCTGGCACAACCAGCTTGGCCCTTTAAAATATTTTTTCACCAGCATGGGAATTTATTTATTTTTGTCGCAGTGGTTGCTTTGCTGCCTCAGATTTTCTCACACAGGTGTTGCACTTTTTCCAAGATGAAAAGGATTTACACCAAGTTCTTCTTGAGGTTTCCCTCTGCCAACTTTCTCTGGCATTTAATTCTTTTTTAATGCTGTTTTATGCTTGATTTCTCCTCACTTCTCCCAGGTCTCCTTCCCCTTTTCCTTTCTTCCCCCTGACACTGTAATGTGTTCCCTTCAATGTTTTTGGAGATCAAAGCCTCCTCCTCTACTTCTCCCTGGCTCAAAAACAGGGATTTCAATTAATGTGGAGGCAGCTGGAAGGGAAAAAAAATGAGTTGAGAGCACTCAGGAGTTTAATTTGGGCATCTCTGAGTTTTCCCTGCTTAATTTCTTGTTAATGTGCCTGAATTTCTGTGTCTGGTTTAATTTTCATGGGAATCTTCAGGAATTCTGAGCAGGCCAAAGAAAGGAGCATTAAAAAAAGAGTTTGGAGAGGTTTTGTTTGCTTGGATGCAGTTTTTGAGGAGGAAAATGAATCTTTAATAGGGCACCAACTCTCTGGGAATGCTGCTCCAAGGTTGAGGGCATCCCTTGGGATCATTTAGGAGGAAGCAAGGAATTATTGATTATTATTATTGATTATTGAATAATTATTATTTACTTGTCAGAGCCAGCTGCTCAGCTGAGCTTGTTTCACTTCATCTCAACAACTGATAAGAGATTTGGACGTTCTCCTTCTTAATTGTTGGATTTCCTTGGGCAAATCCCTGGAAAGGAGCTGGAGCTGGAACCTCTGGCTCTTTCTTTGGCCCTTTTTCCACCCAGGAGCTGCTGAATCATCAGGAGGTGCAATAAGTACGGGTGTGGGTGATTTTTTCCGTGGTATCAGAGGATTCTGAGGATTCTCATTCCTCTTGGGAAGCCTCCATTTCTGAGGAAGCAGCAGCTCTGCACAAGCAACAAGTTTTTTTTTGCCATCTGAAGGAAAGATTTGGTTCCTGAATTCCTTGGGAATAAGTTGGGGTTTTTTCCCCTGGTGTTTTTTTGGGGGAGGAAAAAACCAGTTTTTCTGCTCCTGGTTGGGCAGAAGGATTTGGGGCATTAGGTACAGGCATGTTTTTGGTGTTTGTGTCCAGAATTCCCTTTTCTGGATCATTAATAAAGATATTAAATGGAATATAAAGAATGATATATCAGGGAAAAAACCCCAAAGTTAAGGGGAACTGTTTAGGCTGCTGCAAAACCCCGGTGAGCAGCTGCTGTGGGGAACATTTCCATCCAGGTTTTCCTGTGCGAATTCCTGATGTGGAAAAGAGCCAACTTTTGTAGGTAACTTTTATTTAAACTCAGGTGGGGATGCTCTGTACCCAGACAGTTCTGCAAGGCCAATTCATTTTGTAAACAGCAGATTATTTATTGAGTTTGTTTGGTTTTTTTTAAATGAAGTACTGGCTTCTAAAAAATCTGAAATGCTTTAGAAGAAAACTTCACGACCCTCTTCATATCTCCTGCCTGTCCTTTTCTTCTTTGACTTTGTCACTGGGGATGAATTCAGTCAAAAATTTGGAATTTCTCTGTTTTTTTAACTTTTATGGCTTGTTTGTCTCTGCTCCATCTCCTTCCTATGGGTTAATTGTAGAAATCTTCACTTCCCACCTCCCTGGAACTGGCAAAAGGCATCACTCTGAGTTCTTTTTTTATTTATTTGTGTCTCCTGGTCCAACCTAACGCTCCACAAGACCAGGGGTTTAAATTATTTAAAGCATGTTGGAGCTTTCCACACTGTGTCAGTGCCAGTTGTAACCAAGATAGATTTTAAAATATATTTTTCATGAGGTAATAAAATAACCTAATAATTCTGTTTGTCATGCCTGAAGTGTGTGAATAAATATGGCAGGCAGTGGATTTATGGTCGTGACAATTTCACCTATTGGATATTGGTGTATATATGTGTATTTTTTTCCTCTGTGTGTATTCAAGCTGATGAGGAGCAGGAATTAAATTAATTCTTTATTAATTACAGAGTAGTTTGGTTTGGAGAAGACCTTTAAAGATCACCTTGCTCATTCCCCCTACAACGAGTAGGGACTCTGAAAGAACTCAAACAAGCTGACCTTGATTCCGACCTTAATCAAGGCTGTAATAAATGAATTAATTAAACTTTATAGTGCTTGATTTGCAGGGCAGGACTTGGCTGAAGGTGGGGGGGGTTTGAAATTCCACTGGGGCAGCACCAGAGCTGTGCTGAATTCCAGGAGTTTTGGAGGTGGTGGCCGTGTGCTCAATAGCATTAAAAAAAAAAATCTTTTTTCAATTTCTATTTTCTTTTCTAACCCTGTTTCTGTTTGTCTTGGATTCATGTCTGGAACAGGAATTCTGTTTCTCTGTCCACGTGCAGCAGATTGTGGATGAGCAAAGGAGAAGGCAGTGGGTGAAAGAGTTTGCTCTGAGATCAGGGAAATAATAAATAAAAAGATGTCAGGTTTATCAGTTAATGTGATGAGTGAAATGCAGAATGGGATTTTTCCCTGACTTTTGTGGTTGAACCAATATTTACAGTAAATAACCTGCCTTTTATCAAACACATGGCTATAGGTGGATGCAACTATGCTCTTTTTGACCTTATTTTAAAAACAAAACATTAAAAATGGAAGCAAATGAGATAAAAATACTCCTGAAACCCTGATTAAATATCTGGCCCATGCATAACAAATCCTTTGCTGGAGGAAGTCCATGCCAGAAGATGTCACTCAGAGCTGCTGCCCTGGGACTGCAGGATTAGGCTTTGCCATAAAAATATCAATTTTTTCCCTGCTTAATATTGAAGTGAGCCTTTCCTCCCATCCATAGGGATGCTATTCCTCAATCCACGGGTGCTGCCTCATTTTCCCCAGTGCAGAATTAAGCAAAGCAAATCTCCAGGCTTAAATTTATCCTGCTTTTAGAGTTCTACTTCCATTTAGACACACTAGAACCCCCTTACCTTCTATCTCTGCAGGCAAATTCCTGCCCCAGAGTCTTTCAATTATTTTCCAAACTATGCAGGAAGAGTTGGAACAACACAGCAGGGATTTATTATGGAATAGATTGGATATAGATTAATTTTTATTTTCTTTTTCAGTGGAAAATTGTAATGTAACCACAAAATGCCTCAAATTCTTGTGTTTTTGAGTTTTGCTTTACTTTGTTTTTAGCAGGGCTCTTCCTTGGAGAGCCTGAGGGGATTTTGTGGCTGCTGAAGGGTTTTGTGATTTCATTTCCTTGAGGCCATTCCCAATCCTATCCCACGTCCTGCCCAACGTTTCACCCCTCTCTGGAAGTTAGGAAGGGCTTTTCTCCGGGGTATTTTGGAATATTCTGGAATCAAGATAATCTGGCACAAAATCCCAGCCCGTTATCTGTGGAGCATCAGAAGGGGGCAGCCAATTTCTGCTCCAGCTCCTCCTCATTTGGAAAGAACAACCCCCAAAATGAGCTGTAAATGTAATTTTCAGATTGCCTGTCAACCCCAAACACATTTTTATCCATCAGCACGGTGACTTGTCAGCGTTTTGTGCTTCGTTTGCATAAACCCACAGCGCCCAGACTTTCTGGAGACTTCTGAACAACTTTTCCACGTTAAAATCATATTCCACATAATTTATTTCCACATAGAATTCACAGGAGAAATATCCCACTTACATTAAACAAAGGCTAAAAATTCACTGTTGTTGTCTCAGGATTGGAATTCCTCATGGTGCTGCTGCACAATTTGGGGACAGCTTTCCATTAAAAATGAAAATAAATGCCATAAAAGAAAAGTTTTCCTCCAATAAACCACCCTGCTGTTGCTCTAAATCTGGGATTGGGGTAATGAATATTTGGCAGTTTAGGGTTTTTAGAGGATTTGCTGGCTTGGTGTTTGTTGTCTGGTTAAGTGAGAGTTTTATTTTTGCCAGATAAGGGTGGCTGGTTTTATCACACATTGTCCTTCTGCATGCAGAAAAAATTAATGTTTAACTCCCCAGACTTGTAAATTTGGTTTATTTAAAGGAACTTGGCTGTGTTTTACCTCATGAAAAATTCCCAATAATGTCTTCTAAAAGGAAGTCCTACAGAAAAAATAATATAAATTTCATATTTACTTCTTTACTACCTCTTCAAGTGATATCAGTACAGTGACAAAGAGGGTAAAATCTTAATTATCTTGTGGGTTTTTTGGGGGAAAAAGGTATTAAGAGTTGTAACTTTTATTTAGATTTGAGTGGGATTTGTCTTGGCAAAACCAGGCCTGGGGTTGATGGGAAAGCAGGAATGGTCAGTCCAGAAGGAAGAAGCTGAAGGAAAAGTGGAATAAAAATGAAAATGGACCTTTTAAAATGAGAAATAAAAGATAAGAATGGGCAACTAAAGGGAGAGAACAGTGGTGGCGTGCTCAGTCAATCCTGGAAGAAAAGGCATTGGATTCCTTCCTGCTCTGCTTTAGTGGGAAGGGGGAAAAGGAATTAAATCCTCCAAGGGACATTTCTGGGTTTGATTTGTGCCAGCAGAGCCAAAAAATCTGCTTTGGATCATTTATTTTTATGTTAATTTGATGTATAAGGGAAAATTAAAAATAAGAGTTTGCCTGGGATGGTTGATCCGGGACATTCAGAGGCTCAATCCCAAGGCTCAGCCCAGATAAATCAGTTTATCTGCACTGTGTAATTGGGAGATGTCTCCCTTCTGAAGGATGGCCCCGATCATAAATAAACCTGGAAAAGTGAATTTTCTTATTTTCCTGGCCTCCTGAATGCCCAAGGAACAGCAACCAGGCTTGGACACTTCCATTTGGATTGAGGGCTGACCCTCATTCCAGTTGCATCCAGTGATGATTTTCCCTCTTCCTGAATTAATTTTTAGGTATCATCCATGCCCTGCTAGCCTAGGAAACATTTATGGAAGAGAAATAAAGGATATTTTACTGCTGCAGAGTGTGGAACTGTGTGAAAAGGGATTTCCCTTGCTTTAAAAGCTGGATTCCTCCAAAAACCTAGGGAAAAGAAAGGCCACATAATCCTTTCTCTGCACCAGGGGAAATGCAGAATTTAAATTTGCTGCAACGTAAACCCACTTTCATTCCTACAGATTTGGTTACAAACAAATATGTAAACCACTCTTATTTTCCCTTCACTGAGGGAGCAGCACTGTGCTATCCTGCATTAATTTTCCATTAAATATGGGTGGAGGGTGCTTGTGTAATTTCCTTGGAAAAATAAATAACATTTTCTAGTGCTACCAGCATGGATACGCTGGGTAATCCATTTCTTTGTTATTTTGCCTCAAATTTTATGGGAAGGAGATCAAATTGAATTAATTTTTGTTAAAAGATGACCTTTGGAATAGGCTCCCTGCTGAGTATGTTAATTATTGGATCAGGTATTCCCAGGAAAGATTGATTTGCTTGGAGTGTCTCAAAGAGAGGGGGGCAAAATAATCCGTGGTGTTGCCTCAGTGAAGTCAGAGGCACTTCTGGAAAAGGAAATCCTGGAAATATCCATTTGGGAATGTCTATTTTGCCCAGGGGACTCCGCTGGAAGATGTCTCATAGTGATATTTTAGTAGTGGGAATTTTGCTGTAGGAATGTTGTTGATTATTTTGTTGTTTTTTTTGGTTGGTCTTTTTATTAAAAATGCTTTTAATTTATTTAAATAAAATGGATTTAGTAGATTTAGATGGGATATTGGGACGGAATTCCTGGCTGGGAGGGTGGGCAGGCCCTGGCACAGGGTGCTCAGAGAAGCTGGGGCTGCTCCTGGATCCCTGGCAGTGCCCAAGGCCAGGCTGGACCGGGCTTGGAGCAGCCTGGGATGGTGGGAGGTGTCCCTGGGATGGGTGATTAAAATCCCATTATTTAATTAAAAAACCCCAATATCTGAGAAATGTGTTCCTTTATCAAAGAACTGGAGACTTCAGACCACCCTTGGAGCTAAAACACCCAAGAAATTTAAACATAAATGTGTCAGTATCCCCCCAAGAGCCAATTTTCCCCTCGGGATGGCGTAAATCAGGGATTTCCACCTCCCACTGTGGTTGCTATTCACCCAAAAGATGCCAGGGCAACTTTTTCTTCCTGCAGATCCCTCCTGGCTGCAGAAACAGGCAAACCCAGCTTTGTCTCCCCAGACCTTCCCGAGGAGCCGATTATTAGTTAAATGGGATAATTGGATTTAATAGGAAAACTCTGCCGGGCCTCAGACGCAGAGCAAAGACCTGAGAACAATGTGGAAAGAGGGCAGCTGTCAGTGGAGTGCTCAGGGATCGGTGTTGGACCAATGGTATTTAATATTTTCCTTAATGATTTTGGCAGCAGAAGTCAAAAGGCGCAAATGGAATTTGCTGATGACATAAAACTGGGAGACAGCGCCGAGGCTGAGGAAGATGGGATTAATTAGGCAGGATTAGATGACCTCCAAGCCTAGAATAATAGAATTAGGGGAAAATTGAGTAGAGCAAGCCCAGGGTCGTGTCCTGAAGAATAATGAGCTGAATTCCATCTGGAGGAGCAGGACCTTTGGGGTTTTTCCTGGATCACAGGAAGATTTTTGACCCCTTAATGGGATGCAGCGTGTGGTGAGAGGGGCTGGCGACTTCCCAGGCAGAAATCTGGGATTGTGGCTACCTGTGCTGAGGGAAAAGCCAGCTGGGGCTGGAACAGATGGCTGGAAAAGCTTCTGAGGGTGGCAGAGCTCGTCCCCCTGGAGGCTGGAGCAGCTCTGCTGGTTGAGCAGAGCAGAATGAGAGCGGGGAAGGGAGGTGGTTGCTCTCCATGAGGACACTGGGGGAGAAATGAGGAGGAAAAGCTGCTCAGAGGATGTTTCTGTGGGCTGGACAAGGGCGTAGGAGCCGGGATTGAATCAAAGCTGGAAACGAATGGGAGGTTTTGAGCTGTGGTGGGCTGGGAATATTGGGCAAAAAACTTCAAACTTTTCTGAGGGCCAGGGCTGATAAATGATGAGGGTTCTGGGTGTCAGTGGGGAGAGGGCTGCTGGGGATGCCTGGGAGCATTTCCAGAGCTGTTTTCCCTACAGTGCAGAGCTCAGAGGTTGCTGGTATCCATCTGCATTCCGTGTTTTCCTTAAAAATAACTTACAGCCGTGTCCAGACAACCAGTTTGAGGAGCTGCTGGTGCCCACAGAGCTCTAACACCAGTATGGGGAGGGCCCATGTCTGAATTTCTGCATCCAGAGCCTTGTGTGCCCCTTGCAGAGACCAAATTCACACGGAACAGCCTTTGGAGGGCTGGAATTCTGGATCCATGCTTGGCTGGCACCTGTGGGGCAGAGATTTATTTTGTAACTTTTAAAATAGATGATTTGCCGTAAACTTCTTCTTTTTAAGGTACATGGAGGGGGGAGGTGGGTGGGGAAGATTCATCTTGAGGGCACTGGAGGTTTAGGGAGGAGATTTTGTGGTTATAGCTGCAAAAAAATCCGGGCAACCGGCAGAGATTGCTTTTTCTGGTCAGTCACGCTGCAGGATTGATGCATTCCAAAGAAATTCCAAGTTGTTTTTTTTTTTTGGACACATCTGGACAGGTTCATCCCTTCTGGCCTTGCCAAGAGTGGCTGTCCGTGCTCAGGTGTCACAGTGAGTGAGTGCTCTCCCGAATCTCTGACACACTTGGAGAGCCCAAATCCCCAAATCCAAGCAACCGGACACAAATCCAATTAGGAATCTGCTGCCAGCTCACCAGACCCTTCCATTCTGCAGCTGAAAAATGCATTTTCTGTCTTGTCCACGCTCCTGTCTCAACAGCAGCAAGGTACGGGAATTCCCAGAATATTTGGGGTTGGAATGCACCTCTGGAAATTCTCTATTTTGTTCCCCTTTCCAAGGCAGAGCCACCTGGAGCGGGTGGGTTTGGAATGGGCCCCAGAGTGGGAGATCCACACTTTCCCTGGGCAGCCTGGCATGGAAGCTTTGGAAATTCTTGAAATTTTTAACATTTTTTAAGTTTTTCAAATTATTTAAATTCTCTACATTCTTTAAATTTTAGATTGTTTCTTGGGATCCAACATAAATAGGGACAGGCAGGAAGAACGCATCCGTCGTCCCTGCCCACGCTGGGTGTTGAAGGAGTCACTTGGAGCACCTGGGCTCCCAAAAATTGCTTGTTTCCCTCAGAAAATGAATTTTTGTGCTGCTGAGGCAGCGTCAGGAGCGAGTGTGACCCTTTAATGATGAGGCAAATTTAGATTTCCCTGCTCAGGAGCCATTTCCCGAGGAAAACCCGCCTTTCCCAAATAAACCCGCTCCCAAACCCTGTTTTGCTGGAGTGCTTTAAAATGATTTGTTGATTATTTCAGTGTCATTACATTCCAAGCCCAGCACTTTCCAGAAGGAGTTTTGGCTCTGCTCTTCCGAGTAGGTATTATTTGCTTTATGTAATTGTAGAGCTTTGGTTGCCGCGGCAACGGGACAGTTTTTAAATTTAGAAACTAATTTGTTTTCTGTCACTTTGCTCTTCGCTGTTAAGGAGACAAGCTGTTTGCTATTAAATAAAACTTTAAAAGAGGGAGAGATTAAACGTGGATAAAAATATAATGTAGGAAATATCACGTAGCATTCACTTGGAGATGAAGGAGAAAGCACTGGCAAGGCCAGGAGGGAAATTCCTGAATTTCTCAGGAATTAAGGGCAAATTTTTGTGCTGCTGAGGAGGATTATTTTATGTGTGAATGGGAATAAATCCAATGGGGCTGCTGCAAGGGATAGGAGGCCTGGAATCTGAAATTCCTGAGTTTATAATCACATTTTTTTTTGTTCTTTACAGCAGTGGGGTCTCTTGGCCTCTTTAATTTTAAAACAGTGACAACATTCAAATGATTTAAGCAAATTGTGGAGTTAGAAAATCTCCAAGTGATTTTTTTCCCCCTCTTCCCAACAACTGAGGGATTTCCTGGTGTTTGTCTAACCTGTCCTAAAACCTCTCCTGATGGAGATCCTGGAATAATTTGTTCCTAAAACCTCTCCTGATGGAGATCCTGGAATAATCTGTTCCTAAAACCTCTCCTGATGGAGATCCTGGAATAATCTGTTCCTAAAACCTCTCCTGATGGAGATCCTGGAATAATCTGGCCTTAAACCTCTCCTGATGGAGATCCTGGAATAAATAATCTGTTCCTAAAACCTCTCCTGATGGAGATCCTGGAATAATCTGGCCTTAAACCTCTCCTGATGGAGATCCTGGAATAATCTGTTCCTAAAACCTCTCCTGATGGACATCCTGGAATAATCTGTTCCTAAAATCTCTCCTGATGGACATCCTGGAATAATCTGTTCCTAAAACCTCTCCCGATGGACATCCTGCAATAATCTGTTCCTCTGATCAGCTCTACTTGGATATAGGAAAAAAACCAGAAGCATTTCCTGGTTAAATCTCCTCTGCTCCTCTTTAAGCCCGTTTTCCTTGTACCATTCCCAGTGGATTTGTCCTTTCTCATTTTTGCAGGGATTTTATCTGTCTCAAGGCTTTTCTTGGGCCACTTGAGGGTGTGTGGGGTGCAGGAAACACCAAAATTTGTGGTTAAATGGAAAGCAGAGGAACAGAATTCTTTGGCTGTAGCAGGTGTCCAGACCACCATTTTTTAGAAAAGAACTTAATTTTTTTTTTGACCTGAGAGGGACTCAAATGCCTTCTGGAGCCTAAATACAAACACAAGGATTTCACAATTCTAATTTTATCCATTACAAGTTAGATAAAAAGGAAGTGGGGTAATTTTGTTGGATGACTTTATTTAGACTATTGGATTATTAAAAAAAAAGGAAGGAAAATAAAAAAGGAAAAAGGAAGCACTCAAAAGTGCAGCCCAGCGTTACTGAGCAACATCTCTGGTAATGAAGTCTGTGTTTTTGTGATATTTCTGTTATTATATTTTGTGTCAGTATATTTTATAATTTAAATGGAATTCGATGAAATTGCAAAATTAGAGTGAAAATGAGCTCAGAATTTCCCAGTGATGTCAGCAGAGGATTCCTCAGGAAAATCCCGTGGTGGGAATCACCTCTCAGTGTGCCTGGGTGAGCCAGAAACACTTTCCCAGCTCCATGAAATTTCAGGAATCCTGGATTTATCCCAGCAGCCTCCTGGGGTGGCTTTTCTCTCACTGGCTGTGTGTGAGCTCTGCTCAAATTTCCTGGGAAAATCACGGAAATGCAAAAAATGAAGGAACATTTTAGGTGCTCACCAGCTTCCACAGGGGTTTTTAGGCTTTGCAGCTAGAAAAACATGATAATAAAATAAATTAGGAAACTGACATTATTCCCAAGAAACGGGTCAGTCTCCAAAGGGATGATAAAGGGATGAAAAGGAGGTGGAATAAAAAGTGCTGCTGGCAGAGATGGATTGCTGGGCTGAGCTGCTTTTGGTGGCTCTTTATTCAGCCTCTTCAAACGGATCCGTGGTGACGATCCAGGACGTTCCCGAACATCCATCGGCATCCTGACGTGCCAAATATGCCATGGAAATAAATAATTTTTCCCCCAGTCCTCTGGGAATGCTCTGTAGCAAAACAGCTGGATTTTTTTGTAAGGAATTGGGAGAGTTTTCTTGATTTTAATGCTGTTTCCACTGTGGGTTTTGTTGGAGGTTTAATTCTCAGACTCTTTCTGGAGCTCTGGATTAAGCTGGGATGTTCCCCTGGAGACAAAGGTGGTATTTTAGACTACATGATACAGGCTCGGTGCTTTCCTTTAAACAACATCTAAATCAGCCTGGGATCTTTCCAGCAAAAGGGGGAATATAAAATATTGATGTTCCTGCTGGAAAAGCAGGTCTTTGAGATTAATTTTTTGTTCATAAAATAGAGAGCCGAGGATTTTTAAAGGACTGGAAGAGCCAGGCTGGTGAATTTAGCCAAGGAGCTGCAGGTTTGTGTTGGAGATGATTTTTTGGGGTTTTTTTTTACTCACATTGGTGGCCTTAATTCAGGCTGGTGAGGACTGAAATTCAAAGTTAAAACTTTCCATGGAATCGTGGAACGGTTTAGGTTGGAAGGGACCTTAAATCTCATCCAATTCCAGCCCTGCCATGGGTGGGGACACCTTCCACCACCCCAGGCTGCTCCAACCTGGCCTTGTAGACTTTTAGAGTTGTTTTTAACTTTATTTATTCCTGCAGAGGAAACCATGTGGCCAAACCTGAGTCTCCAGATTTGGGTGTGAGTGTTCCCAAAGCATCGCAGGAGGTTAAGCTGAGCTTTAGGGTTTGAGGCAGGACTGGCCAGGGGATGCCAGATGTTGTTTGATGATGATCTGTGGTCTTAATTGATCCATTAAACAATGTCCCAGTTATCCCTCAGGCTCGGATTTCCATGGAAACAGCAGCACTTGGGGTGGAGCAGAGGAATTCGGGAGGTTTCGGTTCGGTGATTCAGCGCAAATGAATTTTGTAATAAAACTCTGAGCTGGAGCAGACTGAGCCCCACACATTTATGTTGCTGTCTGGGCAGGAAGGAGTCAAATTATGGAGTTTCATCCCAAAATTCCTAAGTTTTAAGTGCTGCTTTTGGCTGTGGAGTTGTCCTGCCAAGCTCCTCCATTAAATCCACGTATTCAGGAGGTGGGTGAGCTCAAAAATTGATCAGATGTCCTAACATTTAAAACAAAAACATACCAAACTAACTTAATCCATAAAATTTGGAATTTATAAGAATTTTGATTTAATTTATAAGAATTTTGATTTAATGTATAGACATTTTAATTTATAAAAAATTCAATTTAATTTATAGACATTGTAATTTATAAAAACTTCATTTTAATGTATAGACATTTCAATTTATAAAAAAATCAATTTAATGTATAGACATTCCAACTTATTTTGTAGAAATTTTAATTTCTAAAAATTCATTTTCATTTATAGACATTTTAATTTATTTTATAGAAATTTCAATTTATTAAAAAAATATATTTTTCCCCAGAATATTAATAAAAATTAAAACCCAACTTATCCTCCAGGATGGCTTTATCTGCTCTGGGCACTGAAGTTCTGTTTAAATAATTTTTAAACTGATTAACAGCTCTGATTAAAGGTTCAGCACAGCTGAAAGGCACGTTTGTATAGCTTTTATATTGTACTCAAATTAAAAAAATAGATAAAAAATAAAAAAAGGCTGC
This sequence comes from Pseudopodoces humilis, assembly GCF_049639895.1. Classification (NCBI taxonomy): domain Eukaryota; kingdom Metazoa; phylum Chordata; class Aves; order Passeriformes; family Paridae; genus Pseudopodoces; species Pseudopodoces humilis. The sequence continues at coordinate 23,317,489 of NC_142210.1, read as the reverse complement.
ACGTAATCTTAAAAATAGGTGGGTGTGAATTTTGTAGACCCAGCGTGTGGCTTTGAGAGAGGAATTTGAAAAGCAGCAGCACTTCTGTTTGTCTTTAGAATAAAACTCGTGGAATTTTGTTCAGCCAGAGGTAACAACCACTTACAAATAATTCCTTTATTTTCAGTGGAGTGGAATAATAAGATGCACCACTCAAAGTGGCATTTGGGTGTCATCAAATAATAATTTTTTTTTTCTTTCTACCCAAGCAAACAGCTCAGAGAATTTATGATTAAGTGACTGGTTTTACCAGAGCTCAAGAGTTTGCTTTTTCCCTGTCATTATTCCTTGGTTACAATCAAAAAACAGGGATTGAGTTGCTGTTCCCTGGAGCTTGTTGAGGAGACCTTTGGTGGTAGTGAAAATATTGAACCAAACACAAACCTAATAATATAAATCCAGAAAAAAGAATAGTGTATTGGAAGGCAAAATGTCTCCTGTAGATGGAATTAGGGCTGTTTGGAGCTCAAAATTTAAAGATTTATTCATTGCTTGTTGCAATTTTGGGGTGGTGGCCACCAAAAAATGATCTAAGAAGCCTGGAAGGTGTGTGTGGGTATTTTCTGAGGGGGTGAGGATGCAGCAGCCTCTCCTGGGCATTGGGATCACCCCTCGTGTCCTGATTATCCCCCTTTGGACCCAAGGGATGCTCATCCCCATCCTTGTTTTTAACACACCCAGAACTTCTCTCACCCTTTTCTCTGGCATTTCCACCACTGAGAGTTTGAACTGGGCCTTCAGCCAGAGCTCTCCTTCACAATGTTTTATTTTCCCCTTTGCCTAATGAGAAAAGTGCACAAAGCCATAGAATTCCCTGGAATTCCCTGTTCCAGTTTGCTGGGACGTGGATTTAATAATCTGCATTATGCAAGAGTGAGAGAGGCCTGGTGGCAGTGTGGATCTATTTTATGTAATTGCCACTGGAATATATTTTTCTTGGGATACTCTTGGACAGAATCACACAGTGTTTGTCAGCACTTTGTGAGGAGAGCTCTGAGCAGCTCCAGATGTTTTTCTGGGAGGAATCAGCAAAAGGCGCTGACAACTTTATTGGCTGCTGACGTGAACTTGGATCCGTCCCTGGAATGGGTTTGGAAGGATGACGGAATTGCAGCAACACACAGCCCTGAGGTTAAGATCAAATTCAGGGAGCCTTTGCTACATCTTGGATGAGCATTTTTAGCCAAATCTTCCCAATGTTTCTCCTCATTTGGCCATTCCAACGATCCATTTTGCCGCGAAAAACGCCGAGCCTGAATGGAAAACGTTGGAAGTGTGCTCGGAAACACAATTTGCAGGGCTAATTGATGTCTGTAATGCACAACCTGACAGCGTTTCTGCAGTGCTGGGCTTTAGCTTTATGCCCACTCAGTTTCCTTATCAGCTCCGTGCCAGTGCTTATCACATAATTCTCTCTTTCACTGCTCACTGGCCCCGAGCCTGCTCAATTCACTTCAGCTGCCAATAGCACCTCTCCCTTCCTTAAAACACAGGGCCTTTCCAATTTCCAGGAATGTTTACAGTCTCCTCCTAATTTGGAGCAGGTGTTTGAGCCTCTCTCCTCTGCTGGGCAGCAGAAGGTTCATATATTTTTCATTACAGATGGAGATAAATCCTGGTGCTTGGAATGACCATCTGTCAATGGGTTTGTTCTCCTGGACCATAAATAAAATGGTTTGGGGTTTGCTTTGATTTATTTGATTGTGAACCTGGTGTTGATGAGGCATCCCGCTTCCCACATGGAGTTTTATGGTTGGTTGTTACCAACCTGCTTCATTCCTTGATGGGACTTTTTGTACTGGGATCATTCTGGTGGAAATTGTGGGAGTCGTGGGAGTGTGAGCCAAAAATTCTTGGGGTTTAAAGTCCCTGTTTAAAACTGATGGAGCTCTCCTAAGATTCAGGATTGCTCTTGTGGGATGTGACCCACAACTTCTGAGACAATAAATAATAATAAAACCTTGGAAGAGGCTGTCTAGGGAAGGGATGGAATCACTGTCCTTGGAAGAGTTCAAGAAATGTGCAGATGTGGTTTTGGGGTGCTCTTGGCAGTGCTGGGAATGGTTGGACTTGAAGATCTTGGAGGACTTTTCCAGCCTCAGTGATTCTGTGATAACGGGGATCTCGGAAAGGGCTTTTGGTCCTGCTGGAATTTTTGTGCTTTCCCAGGGATAACATTAAATATTCTGGGTGTCCCTGAGCTCTGCATCTCATCCCCTTCCTCGGAGTGAATAAAATTCCCCAAACTCATCTGTCCAGCTCATGGCATCCCCCATGGTGGCCTCTGATGCTTTTTGGGTAATCCTTTGCTTTTTCCAGCATCTTCACCACCACTGATGACTATTTTCAGGGCAGGGCATGGACTCTGCATTGAGCAGGACTGAAGATGTTGCAGGATTTGGTTGTGGGCTCCCTCCAAAAAACCCAAACCAGAGTGCTGATGGAAATCAGGCTGTGGGAATGGGCAGGGAGGTTCAGAGATGGTGCCATCAGCCAGCAGAAAGCTGGGATTCTGTTTGGAGTCTGAAATCCAAGTGATTTTGGCAGAGTTTGCTCTTTTTCTGAACTTGTTTAATAATGGAGTGCCATTAATGTGCCTCTGAGCATGTTAACACAGCTGCAGCTATTGTGTTTTTGGGAGGGAACAGATCTTGTATCCCTGCCCGAAGAAATCTTATGGGAAATTTTCCAAGAACTCATTAATAGCAGAGCCGAAATATCCATTCCACTCCACTCTGGGCTCTGCTTAATTGTTCTGGCAATTAATTTGATACAAGAGCACTTCCAAACCAGCAGGTGGGTGAAGGCTGTGGGGAGGTGAGGTTGTATCAGCCCCCAGCTACTTTCTGCCCTCATCCCACCCAATATGATCCGTGCAAACCTGCTGGAGAAGGGCATGGATCCTGCAGGACAGCTCCTGGTGAGTTGGAATGGAACCTTTCCCATGGCTGTGCATTTGAGGGGATGTTTGGAATGGTAGTTTGGAGGTAGAGAAAGCTCTTCCCTAAATCCTGGGTCATCACAGAGACTCTCCTGCCTTTCCATAGTTTATATATGGACAATTACTTACCTTTGGAATTATAGCTGGTGCTGATGGCTCCTTTTTCCCAGAGAAAGGGCAGAGAAAGGCGTGGTTTGGTTTTCAGGGAAGAACCCTCTCCTTGCACCGGGATTTGACCATTGAAGGGTCTGGCCAGGTGCAATTCTGCCCTCGCCATCCATGGTTTTCTTTTCAGGAACAGAAGAAATGGTTCTTTAAATATAATCTGAGAGATTTTTCAGAGCTTGTCTTACAGCTCAGTCCAAAGTAGGATTTGGGAAGTGTGTGCTGGAATGAAGGAATCTGGGCATTGGAGCCCTTGGGCAGATTTGAACATCTCAGCTGCAGAAGGAAAGAAAATTCATCTCATCCAAGTCCTTGGTGTCATTAACTCAGAGACTCAGGAACTGGAGTTTGGCTCTTTATTCCCCAGCATGTCTAACTCTGCTCCTGTGGAAATAAAATAATTATTATCAGTTCCCATAATTCCAGTGTATTTCAGGCAGAGGAGAAAGAACAAGCAATGTTTTTGACTGGTTTGACTGATGGATGCTAGGAAATAAAATATAACTTCTGCAAGGAAAGGATAAAAATAAATAATAGGGTTGTTCTTCCTCATAGATTTCTGGGGTAGTTCAGAATAAATAACTTGGAGAAGTTTGGCACAGAGAATCTCAAGAGCAGACGTCCTTTTTAAAATCAGTGCAGTGATTTTACTGCAGGCTACTAGAATAATTATGGTAATTAAGCTATTTTTTGCACTTTGTGGTGAGATGGCCACTACTGGTCTTAATTACATATATATTTTTATATATCTAAATATATATTTATTTATATACATATATTGATTATATATAATATATAATCAATATATATATTAATTAAATTACTCCTACAAGAGACTCTTGAGGCATTCAGGGCCAGGAGAAAGTTTTCTGAGGGATTTTCTTAGTGTGGCTTCTTACTCAATGAGGATTTTTTTCTATTTTCTTCTCTCCAAGTGCAGGATCTGCTTAGGGGACTAAAAACTTGAATTTTTTTACATATTCAGCCCTTTCCTGCCCTTGACATGGTGCCACCACCATCAGTGAAGTAGAAGGTCTTCAGATCCTTCAGTGTGAAGTAAATCTCCAGTTTCTGCTGATTTTATATCCAAGGGTGACAATGCCCTGAGTGTTTTTCCTTCCTGGCGTGCTCAGAGTTTGTGCATTTTGCAAGAAATGACAGAGTTATCTCAGCCTGCAGCTGAGAGCATCTTGCTAATATTAAGCTCTGATTTGGGAGGGTGTTCCAAAAAATAAGTCTTCACAAAAAAGAGGGATAATGGACGGAATTGAGTTCTTCAAAGAGAGAAAACTTGGTAGGAATTGAGTCAGAGGAATGGAATATTTTCATCTCTTCTGCTGCAATCTCTGTTTTGAAGTCTGTAATTGTTTGCTTGCATTTAAACTTCTTTTTTTTTAGGGATTTATTCTCTATGTAGACACATCAGGTGATAAGAAATTAGCTACCTGATCCTCAAGGGACCAGAGGGACAGCTGGAGATAAATCACATGTACAGTTAAAAATTTAAAAGGAATCTGTGTCTCCTCCATGCCCCCTGGAACAGAAACGTGGGTTAGCTGGCAGAACTTAGGGAATTCATGTCTCCACTGCCTTGCCTGCCCTTGTACCTTATTTGTGAAGCTCTGGAGAGGAGGAATGTCCTCCTGGAGCTGCCCAGCCCCCTGGGATGTCCCTGGAATTTATCTCATTGTCCTACCTGCAGTGGGTTTGCTGCTCCTGTGCTGATCTCACACCGGTTAATGCAGGTTTTCTCCTGGTTTAAGCTTTGTGTGACCGTAGAAGCCCCAAAAGTGCCACCATCTGCTGTGGGGGGAGAGCAGAATGGGAATAAAACACCCCCTGGGCAAAGTTTAGGAGTGACCCTGAGGTTATTTGTGACCTGACAGCAGATCACACTTGTTTTGTGCACCTTGGGATTCACCTCTTGCACTGGCCTCGTCTCTGCCTTAAAAATGAGGAAATTTGGAATGTGCTGCGGGCCTGGGAGTCCTCATGGATGATCCCAACAGCTTCATGGCCAATGTGAGCATCCCCCTGCAGGGGCTTGTTCAGCTCTGCTGCCCTTTCCTGGGAAAACACAGCTTTTCCAGCCTGGAGTGAACTTCTCTGGCTTTTTGTGTCCAATAACTCCATCTGCATCGTTCAACCTCTGCAATAAGGCTTGGAATTATCAATTTTGGGAGAAAAGATTTTGGTTAAATTCCATGGGGGAAAGTGGCCTGGATCTGGGGGCTGAGCAGGGATCTCCTGGATTTGTGGATTGGAGGCAGAGAAGTTGGCTGAGGGCAGAGTGGAGGTGCCTTTTTCTCCCTGTTTTATTTCTGGAGGTGAGGAATCCCTTCACGATTCCCTGCTCTGTTAATCCCTTCAGAAGAAGGCTCAGATTTGGGTTTTGAATGTTTAATCTGGAATCTCTTTTTGTCCTTGGCTGGATGTTCCCATGGAATCTCTGAGATTGCCATCAAGATGTGAGAGGACAAAACAGCCAGATTTTAAATGCTAAACGTTCATCCAGAAGACAAAATTTTCAGGGTAACCAGTAAAAAAAAAATGTTATTTGACGTTGTTTTTGAGTTTTAGGAAGCCAGGTGGAATCTGGGATGGGCATTTTGTGTAGGAACTGTTCTCATGCCACATTTTCCAGAAAACATGGCATATATAAAAATAATAAAGTGATTTTTTTCTTTCTGTGTAATAAAATATTTCTGCCATCTTTAAGCCCAGTTCCCAGGGGGAAAAGTATGGAAATTGTTCTCCAATAATAAGTTTGCCATTTTGTTTTATTTGTGGGATGACAACACTGAGTAATCACAGAACACTATTTACAGAATTAAACCAACAGCAGTGCCTACAATTCAAAGAATTAATACTCAACAAAAACCACCCCTAAACAAATTAGAGGGAATTAATTTGTTTGTCGGTACAAACAGAATAATAAAATGGAAAAAACGTGAGTTTGGAGTTACTTGGTTGGGAATAATTTGAGATAGGAATAGAGAATGTGGGGGGAGGAAGGGGAAAGGAAAAGACCAATATTTTAAATTAAATCACAGCTGAAATCAGTGTATTCCTACAGGATGAGCTGCATGAGGTTACTGGTGTGTGGTTTTTTTTAATTCTTTGCAGCGGTTCCCAGCTCATCCTTTCCATCATCTCTTAGTTTTAGGCAGGTGTTGATGAAAGGTTTTTCTTTTGTGTGAGATCTGGAATTTGTGTTTTACATTTTTGGCGTTCCTTGGCAGAGGGAAAGGGGGAGCAGTAAGAGGTGGGCTGCTCCCCTGCAACTCTGAGAAGGTTTTGGTTCCTCCTCATTTTGAGATGAACAGGTAGAAATTGGGTAATTTGGTAATGCTTTGTGTTATAAAATTTGTTTATTTCTGTGTATTTTGGTGAGGAATGTTAGTTGTGGCCACTGTGAAAACTCAGGACAGTGCACACCCTGAGGTTTTAGCAAAGTATTCTCTGTGTGGCTGATTTTTACATCACCTTCCTCCTAATAAATGCAGACATCTGGAATTTCATTCTTATTCAGGCTCAGTAAGGGAGGCCTTAGCACTTCTCTGCAGAACTGAAACATCACACGTGCACTAATTTCCTCCTAGATCGTTGCTCCCAACGAGTGTTTTTATCTGCATTTCATGAAGTTAAAATCCCCTGGAGACCAGGGCGCTTTGTGTGTGCCAACATCAGCCACACCCTCCAGAGGCTCTTGATGAGGAATCGCTTTAGAACTTCGCTTGAAAACTCAGCAATTTCTTACAATCGGAGTTTTTACTTCTCATTTCTTTTATCTTGTTTTTTTTCCCCATTTGCTGTACTTAAAGTTGGCATAAGTCAGCATTTTCCTCAAGTTTTTTACTGACCATGGACATGAAGATTTAAAATGTCACCAGACCTAAAGGTGGAATTATTTCACTCTTGACTATTTTGACTATTTTGATCCAACAATTCAGTGAAGTAGGACTAAAATCCTGCCAGCTCCTCTTTAGGAAAGCCTGGGAGTTTTGCAGTCTGAGGTTAACTGGAGTAGCTTTTCTCTCTTTCCTGATTTTAATCAATGCCTCGGGGCATTGCATTCGGTTCAATCAAGCAGCAGACAAAATGCAATGCACTGCTAACCTCCAAAGTCTGTGCAGAGGGTTTCTTCATAAAATATGCATGCAGAACACAGAGCTGTAATGATAATGATCCTCTCTAGGTTATCCCATAAAAAATTCAGCATTTTAGGGTCTGCAGGCTTTGATTTTGAGATGGTTTTATTTTTATTTTTTATTTTTGGTAAGGAGTTCCAAGGATTTTCCTTTTGTATTTGTTTATTTTTAATGAACTTTCCATTAGCATATGAAAGTCATATTAACATCCACTGTGCTGAGCACTCACTTTAGGTTTGTTTCTACTGCTGGGACTTATTTAGCTGGGAAAAATGTGTAATAAAGGCCTGCAGATGGCATTCTTGGGCAGCCTTTAAAGTCAGCCCTGGCTGCACCAGCAGCCTCCCTTTTCCTGCTGATGTGGGAGATAAATCGGAATTTGGGATGCTGCCTTTCCCTGTGCATGTGCTGGGTGGAATCCATTTGGGGCCCTGGCGATTCTGCAGAGCCTGAGGATGATAAGAAGAGCAGGGAGCTCTCCTGATAACTCCTGGAATGATTTCTGCTGCTGCCTGTGTCTGACACCGACTTAATCTGGAGTTAAATGTGCACTCCCTGCTAAAGCCTGGGGCACCGAGGCAGAGGTGCTGCTCCAGCTCCTTTTTTATTTTTTTTTTCCTGGAGAATGTTTATTTTTTTTTCAGGTAGCAGAAGGGTTATTTATAGGAATATATGGCTGTCTTCTCTTTGCACTCCCAAATCTCCAGCACAGACTGAGGATGGGGAAACCCTTCCAGAGTGAGGTGCAGGACCGTGCAGGGGAGCTGGGAATGCAGCAGCCATAGGATCACGGGGTCGTTTTGGTTGGAAAACTCCTCCAAGGGAAGCCCAACCTTTGACTGAATACCACAATTCCCACCAAACCACATCCCAAAGTACCCATGTGAGAGCGAATTCCACACAATTTCCCCCCAAAATGCTCCATCTGTGGACAGTGCTCTGTGGGACTGTTACTTGGGGAGGGTTTAAGGGAACAAACTGGGAAGTAAGTGGTTTTCCCAAATATTTGAAACTTCCTTCTGGCAAAAAAGGATATTTTAGCCTGACACTTGCCATAGTTCAACAGCTTCCAGGGAACATCCCTCTCATGCTTATTTTCCAGTGATGATAACATGGACCCCGTTTCTCTTGCTAAACTCTCAGATTAGTGGATTCAGCTTTATAACTAAAATCAATTTCCCAGTTGTCCATAAATTTATTTCTGTGTGATAAGAACTATTTGTGTGTGCATTTTGGGGGATAGCTCCTAGTTCCCTTGAATATCCCGTTTGCAGGGCTCTGTCCTGCTCTTTGATCCACTATTCCTGGGCAGTTTCTGTTTCTCAAACCCAAGTAAACCTTTTTTATGGGTCTTTTCTACTTTTTACATGAAAGAACTGGGAGCTGATTGTCTACCAGGATCTGGCCTTTGGATAAAGAGTTAAAATCACATCAATTAACACATCCTAGGCCTGGGCACAGCAAATGGGACCAGGGATTGAATTGTGGAATTACAGAATGGTTTGGGTTGGAAGGGATCTTAAGGATCAGCCAGTGCCACCCCTGCCATGGCAGGGACACCTTCCCCTGTCCCAGGCTGCTCCAAGCCCTGTCCTGCCTGGCCTTGGGCACTTCCACGGATCCAGGGACAGCCCCAGCTGCTCTGGGCACCTGTGCCAGGGCCTGCCCACCCACAGGGAGGAATTCCATCCCAATATCCCACCTATCCCCACCCTCTGTCCACCTGAAGCCATTCCCCCTGTCCTGTCCCTCCATCCTTTGTGAATTGTCCCTCTCCATCTTTTCTGTAACTCCTTCAGGATGGCCACAATTAGATCACCCCAAATTTTCTCATCTCCAGGCTGATTTAGGGTGCCCCAGCAGGAGCTGCAATGCAGAGTTCTGCTCCCCACATCCTTTTCCTCCTCCTGGAGGTTTCCTTTGCAAGGAGCCTCTGAAAGTGTAATTATAAAACACTCAAATTTCTGGCTGGGCCAGCTGCTGCTGGGTCAACAGCAAAGTCCATGTGTGGAAATAAAAACCCCTTGACACAACTACAGAGGTAACCCTGAGTAGGAGAGAAGAGATGAGAAATATTCCTTTATTAGCTGAAGTCACAGGCAGAGTGAAATGTCCTTAAGGGACAGACACAGCAGGATAAGATTGGGTTAAGATGAGCTACAGTTTGAGTAATTTTATGGGATCTGATTGACTTTTTTTGAGGGTTTCTGTCATGGCTTCTCTTCAGGAGCCCTTGTTGGAATTGTCAGATGAGCTGAGCAGCAGTGGTGAGGTGGTTATGCAAGGTCACCGTGGGCTGTGCTGGAAGACAAAGGAGGAAAAGCCACAAAATAGAGCCAGTTTTAGTCTTGGGCTGTGTCTGGCACTGAGCTTGGGAGCAAAACCTCCAGGAGAAGAAGAAGGGGTGAGTCTGGAAGGAGCCTAAATCTCATCCAATTCCACTCCTGCCATGGCAGGGACACCTTCCCCTGTCCCAGGCTGCTCCAAGCCCCATCCAACCTGGCCTTGGGCACTTCCAGGGATCCAGGGGCAGCCACAGCTGCTCTGGGCACCCCGTGCCAGCCCTCCCCACCCTCCCAGTAAATTCATATAAACATAGGGATGTGAGTTTTCTACTTTTAGGTGATTCTGTGGATGTTCCATCAGGTTTATAGAAGAATGTGGCTTCTGGACTCTTGGGGTTGGGTGTCCTGAGAAAATGATGGAGCTGGGGTGGAGTTTTCTGTTCAAACGTGGTGATTTTGGGAGCCCAAGGGAAAGAGATTTCTCTGGGTGTAGAAGGCATTGAAGGCATCCTCAGGGATGAGCTGCTGCACTCCCATAAGAGATAAGGAGAGGATAAGAAAGAAGAAAAAGTATCTATTCCCAAATTTATCTAAATTACATCAATTTTCCTAAAGGAGCAGATTTTTTTAACCAGCCCTGCAAGATTAAGCTGAGACCATTTTCCCAACATTTTTTTCAGCCTTTTCTGTCTTGTGATCTGTATTCTGGGAATATCAGAGCCACACAGGCGAGATCACAAGATGGAATGTTTGGGATATCAGGGCAGGAATGATAACACAATGCCTTTTTACTTTTTATTTTCATCTCGGATGCAGCTCTGTGTCACATTAAAGAGGGACTCCTCCTCTCTGATAGCTGTGCTGGGATGTTGCTGTCCTTCCCAAGGTTACAGACCAGTGCTGGAAGACAAAGAGAAGCAAAATTGTTTAACTAGAGGAAAGAAGTTTCACTTTTTCATTTTCCTTGCGCTTGTTTTCCACGTAGTCCTGTCACTGGTTCATCAGGAGCAAAATATATTCCAAACACATGCTGGAATAAACAGCGCACACGGCTCAGCTCTGATGGATGCTCAATACAGAGCTGTCGGAGCTGGATGAGTTTACACTTTATTTATTTAATTTTTTGGCTATTCAGATGCAAAGACCAAGAGTCAGGGACGTCACGGAGACTTGTGACATTCAGTGGCAGACACTGAATTAAAAAAAAAATAAAGCCACCCAAGAATGTGTTGCTTTCATTCACACAGTGACTCCTGCAGTCATTCCTTACCTCTGGCAGGTTTAATATTCTGGGCAGATAAACTGGAATAAATATTCTGATAGTTAATAATCATTTGGGGGCAAAAGCCGTGTTCAGCTCATATTGAATCTTATCAAATGATTCTTGTTGACTCAGTGGCAGAACTGAGACCTCAGTAACTGCTCAGACTAATCCAATCAGATGATTAATTCTTTGGAGAATGATGGTTTAATTTTTTATCAGCCCTGAGAGAGTAAAAGCTCCTTGTGCAGTGAGGGGAAAGGGGCTGGGAGTCTTTGGAAAAATTGTTCTGTGGCCAAGGGCAGGGGGTGGAACTGGATGGGTTTTGAGGTCCCTTCCATCCCAAAGCAGTCTGGGATTCAGAGCTGCCTTTGCCCTGGAGTGTTCAGAGTTTTCATCCTGCTGGGACAGAGCTCTGTGAACTCACTGTTGGGAGAACAACTTTTCAGGAAGCTGTTCCAGTCCTGTGGGGTTTCTGGGATCCACGGAGGGAAATGAGGGTGGCTCCAGAACACAGCCATGGGGGCACACGAAATCCATTAAGGAGAGAACTCTGGGCTGTGCTGAGTGAAGATGTGCAGTGAAACGCTGTCTGTGCTGATCTGGGCTTTGTGCAGCTAAAGGGAATCCCTTGAGCCATTCCTGTGTTTCAGAAAGGTGTGAAATCCACTTTTCCTGCTGTTAACATGGATGTTCCTGTGAGCAGTTCTTATCTGTGCAAACAGCACATTCCACACAGGAACTTGTTGCATCAGAGACATTTTAAAATCAGTTTGTGTAATTACTCTGAGCTCTACTGCATAAGAAATACAAAATAATTTATTAAACAAGCCTGGTATTCCACGTGTTAACAGAACATTTTCATGGGAGCCCTTGGTAAGGAATGAGTGCCTGTATTAAATGAAGTTTAAATAAAACATGAGCTAGAAAGAGTGTGTGGAAATTCTGGAAAAATACCTGTGGGATGCTGACCAGCCAACACATTTGAGAGTGGCTGTGCCAGGAGTTTTATGCCCCAGACAGTGTTGGAGGTATAAAACCCCATCAAGGAAGAAAAAAGATGATGAATTTTAAAAAGTCTGGGTACTAAGTCTGGTATTATTATCAACTTAATTGTGTACTAAAAGGAAGGTGCAAATTCGGGTCACAACTTACAGCCATCATTTAAGCTGATGGGTATATAAAAACTTTAAGAGCGGTGGGATCAGAAGAACAAAGCTGATAAAAGGAATTTCTGGGTAATTTCTCAGCTTTGAAACCTTCCTGAGGTCAGCAAGGGCTTTGTCAAAGCTTTCAGCTGCAAAGGAAGGGGTTCCAAATGGTGGGACAGAGCCACCCACGGTGCCTAAATGCACCTGAATAGGGATCATTTTAGGTTTGCTGCTTGTTCCCAGTCCTTTGGGTGCTGTTGGGAACAGACAAGCCCAAACTTCTCATGGCTAGAGCTTTGACTAATGAGAATTTATTCTCTAAAGTCACTGGAAGTGCCTCTACCTGTTTGCAACCAAGGACTGAAGTCACTCCAGAGCCTTGGAGTCCCCATGGGGGACACAAACCTGGGGGGATTCATGAGCCCTGTAGGAATCATAAAAAACCTTGGATTAAAAGGGGCATTAAAGCCCATCCAGTGCCACCCCCTGCCATGGCCAGGGACTCCTTCCACTATCCCAGGCTGCTCCAAGCTCTGTCCAGCCTGGCTTGGAACACTTCCAGGGATGGAGCATCCTCAGCTTTCCGGGCAATCTGTTCCAGAGCCTCTCTCCCCTCTGAGTAAAGAAAGCAGAACTCTTTTAATTACAGGGAACAGAGGAATTTTACAGTGTTTTCCTTCCCTTTGCAAAAAATATGAGGTGTGAGGGGTTGCAGAAAAGACCTTTCTCCAGGGTTGTGTGGTTATTCTGAAGGTACATTTCTGAGGTGACAATATTTCAGTACAAGCCTTAAAAATAATTAAGGAAGCACAATTTTATACATAAAAAAAAGCATTACTAAAGAATTCCCAAATTCCTCCTAAAAGGGCACCTCTTTTGAGTTATCAGTTCCTGAGGACATGGTGAGGGATTGCTGGATACAGGATCTGCTGAACAAGGAAAACTCCTCAATTTCTGATTTTTTCTGGATCTCATCCTGACACATTTGAAATGTGTGGGTTCTGTGCTGGCTCATGTGCTTCAAAGAGACTTTCTGGACTTCTCTTTCCCTTGAATTTGGCACGTTGTATTAGTAATATTATTAATATTAGTAATGAGTATTCCAGGAAATCACTTTGTAGGGTATAATCCCACATCATTCCTGCATTCGTATGAAGTCTGAATTCTCTTCCCACGTGAGAGTGGGATTAATTTACAATTTTTAATGCTTGACAGAGCAGGTAAGAAATGTAACTGTGTTGTATTGATGTGCATGTGCTGCTTCTCTCAGACCTCGTGTCCTGTCAGTAACATTCCACTGTTTTCTGTGGAAAATCCCCATTTTCTGGCTCTGTCACACCCCTATTTTTGTCACTGTGCAGCCCCAAGCTGCTCCAGTTAATGGCACTGGAGGTTTTTGGCAACCTGAGCATACCCGAACCCATGAGGGCAATTTAGAGCATTGCTACAAGCAGAGTAAAAATACAATTATCTTACTATTTCCACCCAAGAAAAAGTGGGTGAAATCTATTCCAATTTTTTCTGTGATGGCCGCACCAAGGCCAAAAGCAGAGGACCCAGGGTTTTTCTAACCAGGCCATGACACCGACTCTCCCTGAGGCAGTTTTGCTCCTTTTTCCCCCCCTAAAAATCGCAGCAAGCTCCAAATTCTGCATTAAACCCAGCGATGTGTAAAACAAGCTGTGGAGATTTATCATTCTGCTGCTGCTTGTTGACCTTAGCTCCGTTTTCCTTATCTTTAATAGAAGAGTGATTTTGTATTCCCGGAGTTGTTCCCGCCACTGTTGACTCCAGGCCGTGAGGAGGCCGCGGCAAACAAAACAAGCTGTGCACAGGAGTATTTTAAATATTTTCCCTCTCTTTCAGGTGGCATTTGAGTTGCCAGGGTGGATAACAGCAGCCTGTGACATGTGTCAGCCCTCGGTGACAAGCAGCATGAGGAATAGATTTGGGATGGAGAGGGAATAAATGCGGGAATCGATGGCTTCTGCTGGCTGCAGTGAACTGTGCAGGCCCCTGTGCCCGAGAATTTCATGTTTTATGCAGAAGTGCAAACTCTCATGGAATGTGTTAAGGAGTCTGTGCTCAAAAGCATTTACAGAAAGAGCAGAAGGAAATGTGGAGAGAGCAGAGCGCTGAGCAAAGCCTGGGTGGCTCCTTTGAGGAGCTGCCCAAAACTTCACAAGCTGTTTGCTGCTTAAAGACTCCAGCTCAATATTTTTGTGCTAAAACCATCATTTAATGGAGTTATGGAGTGATTACATTATCTCTCTTTAAGGACATTTAAAGGTTGTGATATTGTTCCATTAACAGTGAGGAAAAAAGGGATTTTCCTTAATTTTCCTTAATTAATTCCTTAAAATTCCTTAATTAACCCCCTTAATTCCTTAAAGGGGGTTCCTTAATTTTTTCTTCCTAGTAACATGAAGAAAACGTGGTTAAAAATGGCTTTTCTGAGTTGGCCTCATCCTGAAGTGTAATTTATGTGATTGTCTCTCTCTCAGACCACCCTGGTCCTGCTGAGAGCTTGGACCTTGCTTCTCCCCCTGGTTTTAAAAAGCCATTTTTGTCAGCCTGCATTTCAATTCTTGCTATGAAGATCTGAGATGTGACATTCTTTTCCAAGTCTTTAAGAGTGAAAAGAGAGCCCCCAGTTTTACAGCTGCAAATAGCTGGGTGCAAATTTGCTGAGGGGTTTTATTACTTTGAAATGTTTTATAACTGAAAATCAGGGAGTTAAATGTCTGTTTGAGCATTTATTGAACATTAGAGGCTGAATCAAGTTAATTTTTATTTTATTTTTAAGGTAAAGCTGGGCCAGGGTTAGCTTGATTACCTGAATCATCTGTCTTAGTCTACAAACACAAAACTTTAAAAAATTTTGAATAATCCCTAAAGTCATGAGCTAGAAGGGCGAGATGATTGAAATTCATGTGAGTCCACCCTTCTTGCCCTTTTGTATTTTGGACCTCTGAGTTCTTCTCTATTACTGTCAAAGACAGGAATAAAACTTTCTTAGGTCAAAGTGAAATTAATTTTGAAATTTCTTCAGTTGGATAAATTAAAACCCCATGTATCTGCAGGAGCTGCCGACAGCGTGTAAAGAAAAATACCTGCTTGATACAAAGGAGTTCTGAGAACTGGTATTGAATCTTGGATTTAAAAAAAAAAGCCTTTTATTGATTAAATGTGCAGTTTATATAAAGAAAAATAATTATCTCAGCTCTGACTTGGTACTCAATGTGAAGATGCCAAAGTATCTGCCCACCAAAGTAAATGATCTTTTATATTTTTACCGATGCATTTCAAGGAATGAAACTGCAAAGGAATTTTGGTTTTTTCCTTGAGATATTTGTATTCAGGTAACCATCCATTAACGTGGATTTAATTCTAACATATGCAAAAAAGGAGTGCAAAGAGTTTGGGTTTTATGCATGAACATTTTTGTTCTGAAAGTTTTTAGGCATTTGCTCAGGAATTAGCCCTGCCTGGCATGAAAATGAGTCTCATTCCTGTTAGAAAAGGAGAAAATTCTGTCTGTGCTTGAAGGATTTCATAATGAAAACAGAAGGAGAAGGTCAGAACCTGATGTTGGAGTGTTTTTTTTTGGTTTTTGTTACTAATATATCACAGATTTCTAAATAATCACCAACATCAGCACCTGACCAATAATTAACTTCTCCAGGTAAAGGTGAATTAAGCAGCTGAAAGATTTGTTTCAAAACCTGCCAGTGGCAGAAATGGCTTTTTTTATTTTCTTACTTTTTTTTTTCCCTAGTGGAATCATATTTTATTTAGATTTGTGATTTTTTACTTTTAAATGAAGCAATAAAACCTTTGGATGTTTTCTCCTGCATCCCCGTTTCTCCTGCGCTGCTGTTCTGAGTGATGGAGCCAAGCCCGAGCCTCACACTTTGAATAATGCATTAATTTATCTGCAAGATGTGCAAGGCTGGAGACTCATTTTAGTCAGGATTCTGCTTCTGGTTACTTTGAACAGAAACTTTTTGTTCCAGCTGAATGTCAGGGGGGGAATTGTTGGATGTTCCTGTGCAATGCACAATTTATCCAGCGGAAAGAGTGCTCCACTGGAGCTTCCCACCTGGAATTTATGGTTTGGGCTTGTTATTGTTGGGATTTCTCACTTTTTTTGGATTTATTGTCCATTCTTCAGACTGGCAAAATGCACTGTGAGCGGTGAAATTGAGGAAAGTGATAACAAAACCTCTCCTTTGCTGTTTTTTCCTTTTAAATTCAATGAAAATGTTCCTTAAACGGGGCCAAAAGGCAAAAGCAAAGGGCCAGCACTTCAAAATGGATTTTAAAAGGATTTCTCCAGCTTGTAGGTGAAGTTTTTTTTGCAGTTTGAAAGCTGAAGTGGCAGCATCTCCCTGAAATGAGATATTGGCCTTGCTTCATGGAAAGGAAAATTGAAGTCCCCAGACGCTCAGGTCCCCTGGAAAGGCTCTCAGAAGTGTCTCGGACAGAGAATAAATTCCACCTTAAATCTTTATTAGAAAAGTCGACTTTTGGGCAAGGGTTAAATATTTTGTCTCTCATGTGAAATACACATTTTGATAAATCCTCCAAGCCTGAAAGGGAGAGGTGCAGGGCACATTAACAAATGCCACTGCTGCCTCTAATTTGAGCGCCGTGGCAGCTTTGACAGATTCATTTTCTTTTCCCCCCTGTGATTGAGAAGTGTCCCTGCCTGGGGCTGGGGGGCTGCTGCAAGGGCAGGGCTGAAGGTCAGCTGGCTCTGAGGAGGAGTTTTATTTTCCTGCCACTTTTTCCTGCTAGGGTCAAGGCTCTTCTCCTTGCTCCTAGAAAATGTAGGAAGCAATTAAGATTGATCCATGTCATGAGCTGTTTGACTTATTTTTGGGTTTGATTGTCTGGGCTCTTTCTGGCAGGAGGAAAAAACCTCATTGCTTGGTCTGGAAAAAACACACCAATGCACTGGACAAGTTTTTAGAAGAGCTGATGTATTTTTTTCTCTCAATCTTTGACTAAAAAACATGTATTAGAGGTATGTCATGCTATTCAGGCAAATCATTGAACGAACAATTTGCCACTCACCCCCTGGATATGGGAGAAATCTGTTAAAATACTCCTGAAAGATGGCAAAGTATTTATCTAACACCTGTATTTGGGGCTGTGGAAATCCATCCACTATTTCCTGACACAGCAAAATTCCAGGAAAATGCAGCCATTCCCTGGCTGGCACAACAGCCACTTGTTTGAACGTAGAAATACTTGCAAAAGAAGTGATTAAAAGCAAAAACTTAGAAAAAATCAACTAACACTGTGTTGCTCCTCCTCTGTCCAGTGTGGGATGTGGTTTTATACAGACACCTTGATATTCCAGAGGGATTTTTGGAGCCAGTGGTTCTGCCTGGAGCTGGCTGATGTGGAAATGTCCGTGGCCACCACCATGGAATTCCAGAGGGGAGAGTGCTGAGACCTGGCCAGGGATTTTCTCATGAGGGGTCGCTGAGAAGATCCAAATCTTTTTTCTTTGTTTCAGAGAGAAACGGGGCTTTTGTTCTCAGGAATGTCTGACTTGGAGCTAGGGAGAGCTGAGCACATCTGGGTTTTTATCTTTCCCCTTTCCCCTTTATCCCCTTCCTATTTATTATTGCTCTTTTAAAAAAATACAACCCAATTCCTTCCATCTAATCCTTCGTTTTCCCTTCCCCAGTTTTTCCTGCCTCACTTTGGTTCCTGCCTAAAACACCCAAGTGACAGCAGATGTTTTTTTCCCCCCAGCCTGGCATTTTGAGGGCTGTAACCTGGAGCTGTTTTCCCTGGGCTGAGACTACCTGAGCCCAGCTTTTGGGACAGGCAGGAGCAGGAGGCTCCGGAATTCTCGGTGAGCTGGGATTGCAATCAGCTGCAAAATTCCCGATTATCTTGGAATCTTTGGTTGGTGTGAATCCAGCGGTTCCTGCAGCCAGCAGGAGTCGACTCTGAAAGTTTTCTTCTCTTTTTCCTTCCAACCAGCTCAAGTCGGGAAGGTGCAGCCCTGGAGGGGGGAATGATGCTGGAGGTTGTGCAGGACGTTCCCTTGATGTGGGTGCTTGGAGCTATCCCGCTTTTCCAGCCTCTGATTATGAAAAAGCTCCGTGAGACTTCATGCTGGGATTTGGAGGGATGAGAAGTGTTAGGAGCACAATGGGATGCACAAGCAGGATGGGAAAGCTGAGCCTTTGAAGTGCAAAGAGGATGAAATCTTCCCCGTGTCAGGAACTCCGCGTAGCCGTGTGTACCGTGGAAATCCCTGTTAAACCATCAAAGCCAGGCTTAAGTCGAGCTCAAGTGAACGGGGCCTCGTGCCTGCGGGTAAACTTGGCCCTGGCAGCTTATTTTTTTGGGAAAGAAGCTGTTTAAACTGGAAAAGGCAATGTTTAGTCGGGATATGAACAGGGATCCATTACTCAGATGTACAAACTGGGACCCGAATCCATTCTCCAGCGCCTCAGCAGGGATTTTATTGACCTGGACAGGGCTGGGACAGTGGATGAGCAGTTTTCTCTAATGGTTTATTGACAATTTTATGATCAAACTGGGCTTGATTGTGCCTCACAGTGGGGGTGGGGAGGGCCCATCCAACTGGGCTTCCCAGTCCCAGTTTTACTGAAAACTCTGCAAATACAAAAATAAACGAGCAAGGAGGAGGGGAAAAGCAGGAGAGGGGAGCAAAGGAGAAAGGCCAGAAGGTGAATTATTGAGGCAGCCTCAGCCACGCTGGAAGCTCTCAAGGTCTTCAGTCCATTTGGGGTCTGGGTTTGTCCCCCATGGCCTCCTGTGACCTCCCAGTAAAGGTTTCCAAATCTTTCCCAGTTGTTTTTCAGCAACTCATCTATTCCATTCAAGATTAATTTCCATTTTCCCAGTCTTTCTGTTAAGAATTTGAGGGAATTATTAATCATAACACCCAGATCCTTCACCAATTAATGAGTTTATTAGCTGTTATTAATCAAGGGCTGTTTACTGCGCTGTTTATAAATGCCATTTTATATTTTTACACCCAGCTTGTTGTACCCACAATTGCTTTCATATTTCATGGAAAACCAAAAGACATTCACAAGCAAAATTAACAATGGATTTTTTTTGATACAAGTTGTTTCTTTAAATGGAAGATGCTTAAAGGTTTTAATGGGGATTGAATGAAAATGCAGAATTTTGAGACAGAGTGAATTTTTTTCCCTTTGTTCACATTTTCCTTGGAATTTCAGAACAAGCATGGCAAAATGAAGGGATTTTAAGCACAACCCAAGGTGTTTTACAGCCCCACCCTATTTCAAAGCACAGCATCTTTCCCTGGTCCTTTGGGAATGGCACCACCGACATCCCACATTCCCCACTCTGCATCCCACTGGGGGAAAACAGATCCCAGGGAAGGAGCAGGGAGCTGAGAAAGCAGCACCTGCTCTGAGCTCAAAGTCCTCGGCTCACTGCATTCCTAAGAATATTCTTAAAGCACCTTCTGCTTCTCCTCACCCATGAAATTATTTCTGCATAACCAGCTCTGACTGTCCTGTCCAGTATCCATCTTTTTTCCAATGGCTCCAGTGCATCCTTGGAATGCCAACAGCCTTTTATTGCCGCTGTGTCAGCCAACAGCAAAAAATGCATCCTGTATCTGCACAGGGAAAATCTTTCCTGGGGACGTGGAGAGCCACCTGTGCATATTAAACAGCTTAATAATGGTTATTAAATTGCAGGGGAAAATGAGATTTGGTTGGAAAGAGGCTTTGCCTTCCCCCTCTCCCGGTTTGGCAGGTGAGATGTGGCCCTGGACACCTCAAGGAGACAGTGCTGAGTGTGTCACAAAGTTCTGAAGCTGCATTTGCTGTGATCACTGATAAATTAATTAAGCTTCTTTTAAAGCGATGGAAACGGTCTATTTATAGCAGAGAGCGTATTTACCAGCCTCAGAGGGAAACTGCAATTACATTTTCAGTTTAAAAATGTCATTGTCTGCGCTGACCTTTCCTCGCTTTCTCCTGCCCTTCAAAGCGGAGCGAATTCCCGGGAAGTGCCGGGCTGCAAACTCGAGGAGTTTGTCGTCAGTTTGGAGGGCAGAGGCTCTGCTAGCACTGAGACAGCTCTCACAGGGAGCTCTGAGAATGCTGCTTTTCCTTCCCAACCCATCCCTGCAGGATCTGGGAAAAGCACCGAGGCGTGCCACCATTCAGGCTGGGATGGAGAAGCTGTGGGAGCCTCCTGGAGCCAGCCAGGACGGGGAGAAGGTGTGGGGAACACTCAGCCCTGGCACTCTGCCCTAAAATCCCGTGTGAGTCCCTTTCATCTCCACCTGCCGTGGGGTCAGTTGGGAATTTTTGGAATTTCTGACCATGAAAACCTCTCCTGCTGGTGTGGGAAGAGCCACCCTGCAAGCAACAGATTCCAGAGGCAACCACAGAATCCTTGGATCCTTGAAGATCTCATTCCACCCCTGCCATGGCAGGGACACCTCTCACACTCCCAGGCTGCTCCAAGCCCCAACCAGCCTGGCCTTGGGCACTTCCAGGGATCCAGGGGCAGCCACAGCTTCTCTGTGCCAGTGGATGAACCATAACATCTTTAATTCCTCAGTGAAAGGAGGTTTTTCTTATCCCACGTGCTCCAATTCCATTTTACTCCTCCCCCACTGCCCTATGCAGCCCCCAGAGATGATATACATTTGTTTTTAAAGCTGGATATTGCTGGTTTTTTGTTCTTATAGGAAGCAGGAATTACAGGTGATGCCCTTTTAAATGGAATATCCTTTGTATTTTTATTTTTTACAGAAGTTCCTTTGATTTTCTTTTTTTAACTAAGATTCCTCCAACTTCCTACTGCCTGTTCATATTTCAGAGGACGAGCAGTGCAGATTTTTTAAGTCTGAAACAACAAACACCATTCCAAAGCAGTTTAAAAATCCTCTTGAGGAAAAGCATCTCCCAGTTCCAGATGGCTCCTGCATTTATTGTCATTACAGTGTCATTTGCCACAGAAGAACGAGTTTCCTCTGGGGGAACAAAACCCCACACTGTGACACCAGGACAGATTTCTGTGTCCAGGACATTTCTCCCAGACCTTGTGCTTCCCAAGGAACCCCTGGTGACACGTGGGAAGGGATGTGTGGGATTTTGTCAGCCCCAAATATCAGCAGGCAGGTGATGTCTGCTCAAAACAAAGAGCCAGGCCACATCCAGCCTCTCCTGGCCACCAGATGGGAATAAAAATAATAGATCCACAAGGGGAAATCAGGGGTATTTAAATAATAATCAATAATATCTGAATGTTAAGCTGTGCCCTAATGAGGTTTGTGTGAGGGGAGGGAAAACAAACCATGTGTGGCCTGACAAGGAGCTGGTGTCACTTCAGATGTCAAATTTCAAAGCAGAGGAAGGAAAATTGGACATGATGAAAAGGGAAAGACAGAGAATTGCAGTTCTCTGGTTTCTCTTTTCCCTCCTGTGCCTGGTTGTGCTGTGCTCTGCTGCATTCCCACCCTTCCCTAGACAGAAACAGGATTTTGTGGAGTTGATACTCCAAATAAAGCTGCTGTGCCACTTTCAAACTCTGAACTTCAAGGAGAAAACACATGGCTTGGTGGATATTTTGATAATGAACTTAATTTTTTTTAAAAGGATAAAATTTAATTTTCCCAATTCCCTTTATTTCAGAATTCTGTCACCTTTTGGAGGTTCCTGCTTCTCCAAGGTTTTATTAATCCACCTGACTTCTCCAGGCTTTTCCACATCTTTTATAGGCTCTAATTGAGTTTGGCACTTTAATGTCACCTGTGATAATCCATTTAATGACCCTGCAAGGAACAGCTCAGAGGGGGAAGGTTTTCTTCCAATGTTCAAATCTTAATTTTGAGGTATTTTAGGTTCTGAAATGAGACCAGAGAATCCACTCCTCTCTCAGCTGATGGATTTGGTGGAAATCTGCACCTCTTAGAGTCCCTGCAGTTGTGTCATCACTTTGAGCTGATAAACTTTTCCTCACCAAAATTTTCTATTTCTGGTCATGGAAGAGCTGCTGAGTGTGTTTTAAATGTCTCAACTTCCCAAATTCTGGTGTTTGGGATGTAGAGCACCTCTCTCTCTGTGTGCTCTTGATTTTCTTGATTTTCCTGATCTTTTTCTGACCTTCTTTTTCTGTTTCTGTCCTGTGCAGTGATGAACACAAAATGTGCTGATGGAGCTTGACACCAAAAAAAAAAAAAGACTTTTTAAAGTCCTCTAGAAAAGCTTGACAGTTCCAGAGAAGTGACTGCTAAAAATTCATTTGTGGCCTGGGAAAAAAGGGTTGTAGTAGAGGGAGTAGAAAATAAATAGCAAAGGAAATTCCACAAGAGTGCAGAAATAAGAAATCTGCTTGATTATTTTAAATGTTGTGTCCTGTGTGCATCAATTATCCAGCAACACATCTTTCAGTCTGCCTCCAGCCTCTTTAAAATACTCCTAGCATCCAGATGCTTCTTTGTAAGTTAAGATTTGGCCACTTTTAATGAGTAAAATATTAACTGCTGAATTTATGTCAACAGAAATGCGCTCTCATAATTGAATTAACGCTGAATTTAAAATCTCGGTGGGTCTTATTTTACTGAACCACTTTGGATTAGGAATTATTATTTATTTCTTCAAGTGTTTATAAGTTTCTTTTTTTCCTTTAAATTTTGCCCACTAGCTAATTAATACTTAAGTGGAATTATATGTTTCATAGCTGGATTTCATAAAGCAAACAATAAAAGGAGCTTTTCATTATGAAGGCATTGTGATGAAAGTTAGAGGTTTCATTTCTTCAAGAGCCTTTCCTGAGGGGAAAAAAATTCTCAAATTAATCCTGTAAACTTGCAATAATCTAAATATTGGCCAGGCAGCATCCAGATTGCTCTACATTTCTCCCAGTGCTAATGAGAAAATCAGATTTTTGTCTAAATAAACACCAAATCAGAGCTGAGTGTAAGCAGGTTCTGAGTGCTGAGACACCTTTTCAGCTGAAGCAGCCCTGAAATTCTGCATCTTTTTTAGTGCTACTTGAGGAGATTCTGCAACCCCAAATTCATAAACATATGGCCAAGGTTTGAAGTGCTTTTGAAGCACAATTTTATAGTTAAGGTCACTTTCCTGTGACAATGGGGACAGTTATTCTGATATGGAATGTTGGAGCTGTTTCCAAGGGAAGGAAAACAGGGATTCAGGGAAAAAGAAATCCAGGGACAAAGTGGAAATTCAAAAATAAAAGAAATTATTCTTCTCAGAGGCTCAGTTTGGTTTCCCCTGCTCTTAAATTGTGGCTAAAGGTAAAACTGACTCTTCTGTCAATAAATGCTGAATTTCTGAACCCACATTCTGGGATTGTGCACCAGAATGCAGCAAATAAACCCTTTTTGTTTAGGTCAGAACAAACCCAGATCTTGCAGACTTTGGCATTATGTGTTTCATGAATGAGAGTCGATTGCCAGTCACATCTGGCAATATCCTTTGTGTTGCTTCTTCCAGGGATTCCTCTGAGGGTCCAGAAAATGGGAATGTGGATAGAAAGGGGTGGGAAGACTCATTTTCCTTCCAGACGTGGGCTGTAATTCCAGATGTGGCCTTAGAACCCAGGAGTTAGTACTGGGATGCCTGGTAGCCACACCTCCAGCAAGGAATAATCCAGCAAAATGTTTGAGGGATCATGGACTGGTTTGGGTTGGAAGGGACCCAAAAGCTCATCATGTTCTGTCTTAGCATTCCATTAATTTAAGTAAAATATCCTCCAGCAAGGAGTAATCCTTGTGAAATATTTGAGGAATCATGGAATGGTTTGGGTTGGAAGGGACCCTAAAGCTCATCCAGTTCCACCTCCACCATCCCAGGCTGCTCCAACCTGGCTTTGGACACTTCCAGGGATCCAAGGGCAGCCACAGCTTCTCTGGACAATGATGGTGAGAGATTGATAAAGAGAATTTTTAAAAGGGATTGGATCAGGGAAAGATCCCAAAGGAAGGGATGGTTTTATTTCTTCTGACCTAAAAATATTTTGGTGTGAGACCTAAACTCCTCCTTGAAGAAAGGAGCTGGTTGGGTTCTCCTTTGTGGTGGTTGAATGCTAAATTCCACTTTTCTTTCACAGACATTATGCTAAAATGATAAACAGAAAGATTTTATTGAATCTACGTGAGCAAACAGAATTTTTCAAAACAGTTTTTGAATGAGGCCTGACATCCAAAGCAACTGTTCTAAAATATTTCGTATTATTTTGGTGTTCTGATTGAAATTCTTGCAAAGCCACGTTTCTGTGGCTGCTCTTTCTGAACAGTAACTAATTACGTTGAAAGGATTACTGCTGTCATTTTAAGAGCAGCAAAATGATGATAAAGTACAAAAATGGGGAGAGAGTTTGTGATTTGCAGTCTCGGAAGAGCAAATGAAATTAACTTGAAATAACTCTTTACATTGCTACAGTCAAAAATGGGCAGGATGTGCTGTTTCCACAGAAGCTGCAGACTTTATTTGGTTTGTTGCTTGATTTGCTCTGTCTTTGATTAAATTTGAATGTGACTGTGCCTCTTACATGAGTAAATATTGCTCAGCAGAAGAGCCACGGATGGTGGTCCTGTGTTAAAGGCTGGAAGATGTCGCTGTGGGGGTCTCAGGGAGGTTTCTAAAGGAAATAAAAAGGTGTTTTTCAGGGATTCAAGGTGTTTTTCGTGCTGGGTTTGAATTACAGGGTCCTTTGTCAGCTCTCTGCACACGGGAGCCTCGTGAGTGTGGTTTGGATGCTCTGCAGTGCCGAGTCCTTCGTGGGGCTGGGCTGCTCCCAATCCCAGTCCTTGCTGTTGTATTCCTCGCTCTTTCCTGAGGAAAATCAGGTGCTTTTGGGCTTGGAGCCTGCCCTGGTTTGGTTCTGATGATGATTTTTGGTGGGGCAGGAATTAGAGATTCTTTCCATGACAGGGACCAGATGGATTTGGGATTGTGGCTGTTCTTCACTTGAGTTCACCCCTGAGTTGTGACCCTCAACCTTCTCAAGAGGGGAATGTTTGCTGTGGCCAGAAAAGAGGGATTTTGTCTTCCAAAAACCTCCACAAGTAAAGTCAGAGGAATTCTCCAGCTGTGCTGGACTTGTGTATCTGATGGATTTGGGGGTCTGATGGCTCCAGGTGGATTTGGATGCAGACTGAGAAATGAATTTGAGGGTTATTCCAGCAGCTCCAGCAGGTGTGGCAATGTGCAACCTCCTTACCTGGAGGCTTTTGGTTTTAATTCACACCTTCCCGAGCAAACCTGAGCTCAAAGAACTGAACAGATCCCATCAGCTTTTGAAGAAAGACCTCGAGAGTTTGTGAGGAGAATTAGCAGAAGATGAAAGGGGCAGCGTGGGGAGGTGTTGAGATGGAGATGAACTGCAGGGCACTTCTCTAATTAGTATAAGGATTTAATATCTTTTCCTATTTATGAACTCTTAATATAAATCTGTTGCAACATCTGATGGTCTAGAGGACTTTATGGGTTTAATAATTTTTAGCTTCCTCACCACCCTCCTTATATTTTTTAGGTCAAAAGGTCACTTTTGCTCCATTTGGGGTAACGGCTTGGCGTTAGAATAAAAAGGGATAGTCGTAATAATAAATACTTTGCTTACAAGTTGTTCAGAGAGATCCTTCCCAGAATTTTCTCTGGACCTTAGAGCTTGAATTGCCAACTCTGCTCTGTGAGATCGTTCCATGGTCAAATGTACCCCGAAGGACAATGAATTTTTCATTGGGCTCTCAATGTTGTTTTTTTTTTCTCTAGCTTAAACCCATGCCTGATCACCAAACCGTGCATCCTGTTAGACTGATTCATGCATAAAAATGCATTTTTAGCTGCATTTGCTTTACTAAATGCATTTCCTTCCTCTGCTTGCCAAAAGCTGATGCAGACCTGTGCTAAATGTTTTTCCAGGCAATAGAAACTCTGTGATTATGCATAATTGTGATTAAAAACCATTATGTTAATATAATGGGTGTAAAGCCACTGGTTTGATTTGAGGAACCTGAGGGGAAAAAATCCATTTCAAAGAATTGTGGCAGCACTTGTTTGTGTGCAAGAATCTCATCAAAAATATTGCAGCTAATTACATCTTGTTTTGTGAGGCTGTACACTGGAATTGTTAAACTGTGCCCTGGCCTGCATTGGGGGTGGTGGTTTTGCCACGTATTTGTCAAGTTTGTGGAAAAATTGTGCATTTTGTTGTTTTTTTTCCAGACAGATCAGATTGTCCCTGCTAAGATAATGCCCGTGGAATGGGACCTTGTCATGGGATAATGGCCCTGCTCTGGATGCTGTGGAGGGAAAGCTAGGACATTTATCAGAAATAAGCATCCAGGTGAAGTAGAGACATTTACTTTCAAAGCCAAGAGGCTTTTATCCTGTCAAAACTGTCTATAGGATGTTTTTTCCATACTTTTTCCCCTTTACCTGCACCTGCACCGACTGGGTGGGATTCTGACATTTTGCTTGAACGGTGCTGCAGGTTTTTGGGTGGCTGAAAAGCTGTGCCCTGGTTGGATCCAAGAATAGAATCACATTTGAGGAATGGGAGATGCAGCCACTCCATGTTTCGTGAGAAACCCTGGAATCACAAGAAGATTCCTGCTGGTGTGCAAGGGGCACTCAGCTTTCCATGCAGGGGGAACAGGTTCCCATGGAGAGAGGGCAGGGTTGGATGGGATTCTGGGAATGAATTCCTCCCAGTGAGGGTGGTGAGGGGCTGGGATGGAATTCTCAGAGCAGCTGTGGCTGCTCCTGCATCCCTGGAAGCATCCAAGACTAGGTTGGATGGGGCTTGGAGCAACCTGGGATAAAGTTGTCCCTGCCCACAGCAAATCTTCCAAGATTTATTCCACTTGTGATGGAAAAGAATGGAGCCAAAAAATCCAGCAATGAGACACTTGAACCCAAAATCTGAGCAAGGTGAGCTCCACCAGAGCTTTTGCTGTTGCAGCCCTGGATGGAGGGGGCATCTCCAGGCCTGGCACTGCTCCTTGCTGAGGGATTCCCGTGGAGCTGCTGAGGGCACTTGGGGCTTCTCTGAGGCTGTGATGCCCCACAGGAGCTGGTTGGAGTCAGCTCGAGGATCACAGCTCTTTCCAGAGGGGTTGGATCAGACCCAGCAGCTGAGAGGTTTTTATTCTCTCTGATACGCATCTGCCAAGACCAGTGGAATAATGGGAAGAGGCTCCTTGACCCCAAACTCTGCCGCTGGCAGCATCCTGGGGAGGAGAGGGGTGAAAAAATTTGCATTTACATGAGGTTTCCTGTTCATGAATGCATTACCCAGCAATTCTGGGTAGATAAGTGGTGGTGGGTGTTTATCTGGCAGGTGTACATAGCGAGAAGTTACAGATATTGCTGCTGGAAGGAGAAATAAGTGTAGGAAAAACGCAGGAATTTGGGATGTGTGAGCAGTGCTGCCTTTGGGGATAATTTTCAGCTCATCTACTGCCCAGTTTGGGAAATATTGCCTGTGGAAATATGGGATGTGTGATGAACACTGCGGCTCAGACCTCTGACCCAAACACACTCACATTTCTCCATGTGGGAAAAGGTTTAATCCCAGTCCAAGGTTTAATCCTGAGGAGAGCTGTGGATAGGGTGGCCTCACCTGGGATCTTGTGAGCAATTTTGGGCACTGCAATAGAAAAAAGAGATTAGAGAGTGTCCAGAGGAGGTCGGTGAGGATGGTGAAGGGTCTGGAGGGGAAGCAGGATGAGGAGCAGCTGAGGGAACTTGGAATGTTCAGCTGGAGAAGAGGAGACAGAGGGGAAGCTCCTTGGGATCTGCAGCTTCCTTGGGAGGGGAAGAAGGGGAACAGACACTGATTTCTCCTCTGGAATGACTGGAGCTGTGCCAGGGGAAGTTTAGGTTGGAAATCAGGGAAAGATTCTTCCCCCACAGGGCGTTCAGGTATTGGAACAAGGAAGGAAAAAGGTAATTTTAATAATTGATTATCGATTGTTCCCACCTCAGAGCAACCTGGGAGCAGCATCACAGCACATGAAACCTGCTTTGTCCTCGTCCAAGCCCGCACAAGCTGGAGAAATAGATTTTGTTTTCTCATTAATGAAATATTAATTGTGTGTTTATATTTTGGTGTGGCCTAGAGTGAATATTGAAGTGCCCATAAATAAAACATAGCCAACTTTAATACAGGATGGGGTTTTCTCACATTTGTCTTAAATGAGCTCATTACAGTGGAGAAGGTGATAAATATTTGATTTCAGGGCATGTTAATGAGGTGCTTGCTCATGAATTCAAAGTGTTTAGCAGAGTTTTCTCTCCCCTTCAAACATGTTATATCGTGCAAACATTTTGAATTATTTAATCGGGAGGATCTTTAAGCACTCCGGTGCTGTGTTTAAAAACCTAAACCCACAGAAGCAATTAATGGCTGCAGCTTCCCAAACAGACGATAATTTGGTGAATAATATTGTTTGTTTTCAGTTCAGGATTTCCATGGAGGGCTTCCCTGCCTCTGGAGGTCTCCCTGCCCACAGTGTGGCACAGCAGTGGCACTCAGCCCACGTGGGCACACTTTCCACAGGTTTTATTGGCATTCCAACCCCTGGCTTGTGTCATCCAGACGGTTTCAACACAGATACAGACGGTGGGGTTTAAGTTTTGCAGTTAAATCTGCATTTCTCACCAGTCACCCCCACATTCTCATGGAAATGCTGCAGGTGTTGGAGAGCAGGAGTGGAGCTGGGAGGGTCCAGCCTGGTGGAATTTGGTTTCTCTCCCTTGCAGCTCTTCTCTCTGCCTGGCCTGGTATGAAATTTGTGCATTGTTACTCTCTCTGGTGGACTGGGGCTGTCTAGGTTGTTGTAATTACAAATATAATTCTGATTGTAGCTGTATTATGGAGGGAATTCCTCCCTGGGAGGGTGGTGAGGGGCTGGAATGGATTTCCCAGAGAAGCTGTGTCAGCCCTGGATCCCTGGCAGTGCCCAAGGCCAGGCTGGACATTGGGGCTTGGAGCAGCCTGGGACAGTGGGAGGTGTCCCTGCCATGGCAGGGGTGAGATGGAATTTAAGGTTCCTTCCCACCCAAACCACTCCATGATTCCATAAAGATGTAGGAGCCAGCTAAAAGTGGCAATCCCAAATATTTCTCCTCACGTGGGCCTGTTGTTTTATTTAGCCACTGCATTAACGACACACCTTTTTTTCTCATTTCTTTCTTCTGCTTTGCATCTCTGACAGTCAACTTTGAAGTTCCTCTGGTTTTTGCACTTCCATCAAAGCTTCTCCCGTCAATGCAGAGGTGTTGATGGTGGGACCACACTCGGTGGGCTACTCAAGGGCTCAGTAAGCAGCAGCTTCCTTTGGGAGTGGTTTGTGGTTTCCTGTTGGGTATCAAGAGGGGAAGGAGGACTGCAGAAACTTCAGCAAATAATTAAAAGCTAAAGCTGTGTTTTTCTTCTCTGCACGTCTCAATAAAAACAGCCTCCTCAGAAAAGATGGGATCAAAAGCTCTGCAGACTCTACAAAACAGAGCTGGTGTAAATTCCTGGTTTCGTTTAGACAGAAATCTCGGGCTGCCATAAAATCCCGATATTTGGAGTCCTTAGGCTGAGCAGAGCTTTGGGATCAGGAGGTGAGATCCATTCTCACATCCGAATAGGGATGGAGACCCTCCAGGCCAGGCTCAGGTAGAGAAGATTTCTCTGTGCTGGCCTTGGGTTTGGCAGGCCCCTCTCCATCACCTGCTCCCTGGGGAATGAATTCCTCGGAGGAAAAGCGGCAAGTCAGATTTAAAAAAAAAAAAAAATTAATTAAAAAAACCAGATAATTACATGCTAGAAAAAGTGAGAGTGGAAATATTTCTCACCTTCCCTAACCTTTCCAGATATCCCTTCATCAAAAAGCCGTGCTTCTCCTGGCTTTGAGGGAGATGAAAGCTCCTCAGGTTTTTAGCAATCTCCCTTTATTTTTTTTTTTGACATTCCCGCTTTCCAATTCTTTTTTCCCAGCTCAGCCATTGGCAAGGAACACGATGCTTTTGAGGCAGCAGGTTCCACGGTTTTATCTGGAAAGAGCCTTTTAGCACAGGTTAGGGAGGGTGCTAACAGGGACATCTTTGAGGGCCTGATTCCAGGTGTTTGGAAACATTCCCACTCTTTCTCACCACAAGGGAATTGCCAGCTCAGGCCCAGCAGGCAGAAATAGGATTTGTTTTAAAAAAGTGGTAAAACCACATCAAGGTTCATCTCCTTTCCTAATAAAAGGCATTTTTCTCAAATGTTATTCCAAAATATCTGCTCTGAGTTCCGTGTTTTTCTCCTCATGGTTTCCTTGATGAAGGAATGTGACCCAAATTATTCAGGTTATATTATATATATTTTCAACAAGGTATCCCAGTACTATTTCACCAGGCTTAATCTCAATTTTAAACCCATTTTCCCCCCAAGAAATGGCTGCTGACGCATTTTATGCAACACAGGCTCGGCTTTTAAACTGCATGGAAGTTAAAATGAAAAACTAAATTCAATTAAATATTAAAATTAAAGCCATTTACACTGAAACACACTGAACTGTGAGGAAGCCAAACCAGCTCTGGAAACTGAGGTGCTGAGGTCTGGTCAAGATTCTGGAATCTTTTCTTCCAGGAGCTGGGATCAGCCCTGATTTAGGAAATATTTGGGGTTCATCCCAGGAAAACAAGGCCTTGACTTGCTAAAAATTAAAAATTAAAAATATTAGGCTTAGTCTGGAATGTTTATCAGAACAATAACCAAAAAGACCAAACCCAAACCCAAAAGATTTTGCAGTGATGAATGGTTTTAATTAGAAGTAGGTAAAGACCACTTTAAAAAAGATATCATTTCAAGCAGTTTCTGTACTTTAGTGCTCCTGGAAGGCAAATAGTGTTAATTCCTGGAGCAAGAATTGGAGAAGTAATTTGGTTTGGCTTTAATTTAGTAAAGATACAATCTAGCTATAATTAAATGGGAGGAAAAAAATATCAGGGGAACAAAATTTTAGTTAATTTAGGTCCAAACTTGGTTTGTTCCTCTATAGTTAATTTGCTCTTTAAATTGGGAAGCATCAGCATCCTCAGGTAAAGAAGTGCAATCAACAACCCATAAATTCCATAATATTATTTGAGTAGTTTGTGAAGGGAAAAGTGGTAGGAAAATCCTTAAATTAAGATTGTCCTGGATCATAAACTTCTCTCTAGTTGAGAGGCCTAAGTGTGACAAAAATTGAACCATTGTGATTTATGTTTTTGACTTAGAGATTTGTTGGGTTTTTTTAATCAGTGTTGCTAGATTTTCATAAATTTGACTTTTTTTTATTTCCCAGTCCGTGAAGATTGTTGATACATTCAGAAACACAAAATCAAATTCCAAAATAATTCGTTTAATCTTCCAAAATACCCTTGAAAATAAAATTTTAAAGCTCGGAGAAGCCACATTCAAATTCCTTTCTTTATTAAGTTAGAAAGATGCCCATCCACAGCAGACATGTGGTAATGAGGAATTATATTTATTAAGTTTTAAAATTCATCTCCAGGAGCAGCAAATGAATCTCTGCATGCATCTGGATAATTTGACTCTGTCAATATTGATCCCTGCTTTTTGCAGTTGTTGTTAATCCCTCTGGGAAATGGATTCTCTCCGTAATATTCCCTGTTGGCTGTTGATTCTGCAGTTTTATTCCTGCTACTTTGATTTTCCTGAGAAGAAGGAGAAACTTCCTTAATCCCAGGCAGAGATAGAAATATAAGTGACATCTGAAAAAAAAAAAAATAATAAAAAAAAAAAAATTGGAATTTCTGTCCTTCTGCAGCTCTTGGGATACTCCTGGAGTTGAGGAAAGAGGATAAAGCATGCCTGTGTCTCTTTGAAGTGCTTTATCAGTGCTCTTCAAAACTATCAAAGGAGAAACCTTTTCCATGTAAAAATAGTTCTGATTGCACCCACTTGGGCTGGATCTGATACAGCTCCCGTGCATCCATGAGGGCTCTTCCTGAAAATTCGGTGGGAAAATTGCATTTTCAGGGATGATTTTTCTTTTTCTCCCAGGCCATTTTTAACTTCTGTGACCATTTTTCAGTTTTGTTTTAGTTTTATTCTATTATTTATTCTATTTTATTTATTTATTATTTATTTATTATATTTATTATTATTTATTTATTCCATGGGCTCCTCCTTAGCTCCTAGGCTGTATCACAATGCTAAACCCCAGTTTTAGTGGTTTAATTCTACAGATTTTCATTGTTCAAAACTTTATTTTGAAGTGGTTGTGAGTGCCTGGAGTTCCAGAGTTTTGAGGCCATTCCTCACAAATTGTCACACAAATGTCCTCACAAATTTTGTTTAATGAAATATTCAGCCCTGCTCATCCTCCTCTGACTTACTCACTGTTATCTCCTTGGGTGAATTTGCTCCCTCTGGGTGTCCTTTGGCATTATTTATTTTGTTTGAAATGAGGGAAGAGCAGGGTCCTATTTCACCTGAACAGGTTGCTTAATTATTGAGAGAAAGGAATTTATGCAAATGTATTTTGAGATCTCTCTTCCTGGTCATTTTTAAATGACTTTGTAGTTAATGTAGGAATACATTTTCAACAACATCTGTAAAGAAATCCTCTTTTGTGTCTGTCTTAATTACTGGCTTATCTCTTATTTTTATTTTACTGCTCTATTTCATTCCCAATTCTCCATCCCTCAAAAATCTTTCAAAATAGCTAAATAAAAAGTGCAATTTTTCCTCCTGTTTAATGCAAGCCAAGCTGTGATGGCTGTGACATCTCTTACTAGGAGGGAACAAAGAAACCACTCAACTCCAAATAATCCAAGTCTGGCTTGTCAGAGTTGGGGTATGGGGCCTATTAAAGCTTTATTGCAAAAGCAGCGGTGCTTAAACAAACTTACAGACCTTTATGGGCCTGCTTCTGCACTGGCAGAAATAAAAAAAGAAAATCTTATATAAAAACCTTATATAAAAATCTTGAGGAAATGTCTCAGTGCAGCCCCTGAGCTGTGGAGGAATTCTGCAGCAGTTTCCTGCGATCATTTGCTGCTGAAGGAACCTGAGCAGGGCTGAGAGAGGCTGAACTGGTTAATTTTCACAGATCATGGCAAAGGATTTTCCTTCCCTTCGACAAATGCTCAGGGAAGTGATTCCAAGAGGTCTGGACTGGTTTTTTTGGGATCCTGAGCCAAGCCTGCACAGCAACATCAACGTCTTAGGCTGCACTCGAAGTGTCAAGGAAGGATCCGGAGAGATTTGCAAAAAACTTGGGTTTTTTTGCATATCCAAATGAGAATTTGGGAATGGGAATGTGGATGTTGGCGCCTCAGCCTGAAAGGATGGATCAGTAATGATCAGGTTTGCACTGAGGTTTTATTTTATTTTAGTGCAGATCTGATTTATGGGGTTTATTATTCCTCTTTAAGGGATGATGTGTCTGCATCCAAACCCAGGAGGTGCTCGTGGAACTTAAAAGGAGGAAAGGGAAAATGCTTCCTTCTGGGAAGCCCAATTAGGGGGATAAATGGCACAGATGACTCCACTAATTTATGTTGCCTGTGATTTCTGGGATGAAACACAGCTCACAGGCTGTTCCTCTGCTCCTCGGGGCTTTGGGTAGTTTACTGTTTGTGGCTGGAAAAACACAACAGGGAATACCTGAACATATGCTGGAGCTAAATGGGAGCTGGGAAACATCAAATGCCTCTTCCTGAAGTGTTTGTGTGCAGAAAAAGGAGCTCTGACTTTTGTGATTTCCAAACTCTGTTGGAAAGCACTTCACCAGAGGTTCTGCCTCTTAAATACCTAAATTATCCTAAAAATTATCCTGAAAAATCTCTTCTTGTTCATTAAAACAACTTCCCCTTGGATGGGTTCATCTATCAGGGCAGGGCTCCACTGCCCACAGGGTTCCTCTTTTATTTAACATTTCCCTCAATATTCAAGGAAGAAAAAAAAAAATAAAAGGGAAGTGATTCTTGCAGCTCTCGTCTAATAAATGTCATCATTTATGTCATCTAATAAAATGTTATCCTGTAAAATACTGAAGTGTCAGCACTCAGGGTGCTCGGGATAAGGATGGGCTGAGCACTAGAAGTGGTTCCTGCTGGGATGAGCTGATCCAGCCCAAATCCAGCGTCCCTGGGATCTGTGGATGTGCTCCTCAGGAATTCTTTGTCTGAATCCCCCTGAACAAAATGCTGTTTAAAACAAGATCCTAACAGGGAATTCACACAGTGATGGCTCCTGTGCTGAGCTGCTGTACAATCCTCAAATATTTTGGTTAAAATGAGGTGGGTTCTGAAATTTATGGGAAATATTGTGGTCCTTTGGGATTTTGGCTAAGTGAGAAAGGGAAGCTTGCCTGAAATTACTGAAATTCTTTTTCATTGTATTAAAAGGTGGAAATCTCAGAATTAATCTGATTTACAGAGAATTTCCAGAGTGAATTTTTGGTTGACTTGTTCAAGACATTTGGGGTAAGTTTTAGATTCATTTTGAAATGATAGCTGGATTCAATTGTTTGAAGTTTATCCATTTCCATGGCTTTGCTGTTTCATTTCCATTTAAGTGGATTTAACGATAAGAAATCATTTTAAAATGATCTCAAGGTGTCTTTTAAGGACTTGTTAATTAATTTCTTTGGCTTTTGAGATATGACAGCCTTATTTTTATGTTTTCCTTGCTGCTGTGATATTCTAGGAACGCTAAAACTAAATTACATCTCACTTTGCTCCATTGACATTGGCTCAATTGCTTTTATCAGCCAGCAGATGACACTTACAGGTCATTTGTCCTCATTGGGATTCTGAAGTGGCTGAGTCATTTTTTATTCATTCTGAAAGTGTTTATTGTAATGATATTTTTGCCTGTTTTACTGTGGTTTTCAGTAAAGGGCCAGGTAGGTATTAAAACTGAGTGACTGCTCCTAGCTGGTGACCAGGGTAATGTTTATGGAAATCTCTGGGCCACTAAAGTTTCTCATCTGGTAGATGAAAAGTTTCTTCCATCAGTAGAATCCATCAAGTTGGAAAATATCAAGTTTTCAATTGGGATAAAATGAACATATTTTGGCTGCAGTTGTGCCCTGAAAAGTTCCTGTTTATCTTATAAATGAGATAATGAATTTTTGTGGAATCTCAGACTGGTTTGGGTGGGAAGGGACCTTGAAGATTTCATTCCAAGCCTCTTCCAGGCTGGCAGCTGATGGATCTGGGAGCAAGGAATGTTGGTTGAGTCCAGTTCTAACCATGGAATCACTGAAGAGTTTGAGTTGGAAGGGATTTCTGGAGATCTTCTGCTCCAACCCCCCTGCATCCAGAGCATCTTACACAGGAGCACATCCAGGTGGGGTTGGAATGACTCCAGAGAGGGAATTTCCAATAAAAACAACCTGGAGAACAAACAGCAAAACCTCATGGGCACCAAACAGCTCCTGTACATGGTGAAATTGTTGCTGTAACAAAGTTCTGTTGGAGAGGCTGGGCAAAAGCTGATTTTTATTTATATTTTTTCCAGATATTTACTTTGGAAACCCTTCCCAGCCTGCAAATGGGAGCACTTCCCAAAGCTCTAGGAATGAGGCAGTCTGTTAAATTTTACTGGGAGACAAAACGGATGAATTTTGACTTTGAAGCTGTGGGAGGAAAAGCAAAAGGACTCTTGTCAGACACCTGTAGTTCAGTCCCACTTCACACGCCCTGACTCTGCCTAAATCATCCTCATTTGCAATTCAGCACTCAGGGATAAGGAGTTTCCTTCCATTTAGGCTCCACAGGGGGTTCTCAGGAAAGGCTGAAGTCAGCTCAGAGGATCACTGGAGTTAATGCAGAAATGAGGCCCAGGTGCTAATGGAGCTACAGGACTCAGCTTTTGAGGTGGAAAGGCAGGAGCCCAAAATCAGATTTAAGGGATATTTATAGGGAGGAATTGGGCCTTTGGTAAAACCCTGCATTTCCAGATCACAGAGTGATCAGTGCTTTGTAAAGGGACATTGAACAATGAAGATCAGAGAGATCTGGGGATTTTTTTGGGTGGATTTTTTGCATGTTAAAAGGATTATGGAATCACAGAATGATTTTGGGCAGGAAGGGACCTTAAAGCTCATCCCATCCCTGGGACACCTCCTACTATCCCAGGTTGCTCCAAGCCCCATCCAACCTGGCCTTGGACACTTTTAGGGCTCCAGGGGCAGCCACAGCTTCTCTGGGAATTCCATCCCAGCTCCTCCCCACCCTCACAGTGAGGAATTTCATCCCAATATCCACCGTAAATCTACTTGGAGTCTAAAGCCCTTCATCTGGCCCCCGAGGGATCTCCACAGCCAGCTGCTCCAGAGGCAGCTTCACTGGCACAGGGGAAGTTTCCCACTGGGAATCTCCAGCAGTTTTCTGGATAATGGGGTGGCATGGGAGAGATAACAACAGAAACATCAGCACGGAATGTCATGGGAAAACATACAAAACCTCACTGCAGAGCCAGCCTCAGAGAGGTGGGGGAACCTCAGAGAGGTGGGGGAACCTCAGAGAGGTGGGGAAACCTCAGAGAGGTTGAGGAACCTCAAAGAGGTTGAAGAACCTCGGAGAGGTTGAAGAACCTCAAAGAGGTTGAGGATCAGCAGCCATGGAATTGTTTGGGTTAGAAAAGCCCTCTAAGATGGAGTCCAACCATTAACCCAGCCAAGGCCACCACCAGCCCATGTCCCACGGCAGCAGGAGAGCACAGGAGGACACCAGGCTCCGGATCCCCGTCCTGCTGCTTCTCCTCCCCACACAGCACGCTCAGCTTGGATTTTCCCCAGGAATGACGTGCCCACATCCCAATCCCAGAGGGCAGAGATGCTGCAGGGATCACCCTCATCATTTGCAGCCCCATTTTTGGGCTGAAAGCCAAAAAAACTTTGCTCAAAACCCTGCGAATTCTTTGTGTAATGTTTTGGAGCTCTGTCTTTGTGCTGGAGCTAGGCCTCCTGCACTCACGGGAGCCTTTAAGGTACCAGGGCATTAAAAGAGGCTTGGGTTGAAACTTGTCAAGGGGAAATAATAACCTGCAATTGCTCAGCTTCCTGATTAAAAAACCCACAACACTGGCTGAGCGAGGGCAATGTTTTCTCAAGCATTAGTGATACTTTAATTCAACACTGCGACAACAACAAAAAAATGGATTTTATTGCTCTCTATTTTATGGATCATGAATTTAACTGAGCTAAATAGTCAAAGTCCAGGTGAATAATGCTGCTTTAGTGAGCTGCTGACCACATTTCCTCCCACATTTCACTAACTATTTATTTTTTGTTCTGCTTACTCAGCTTTTCACATTTTGAACTCCAAAGAGCAGCAGAAATGGAGGCTGTGTTTGTCTTACAAGGTTTTGTGCACCTTCTCTGGTAGGTTTTTTCTCTTCTGAACGGATTTCAGTCAAACTTTGAAGTATATTTGTTTTTAGGGCCCAGTTTGGTAGCTCTGTCAAATTAATTTATTTATGGCCCTTCCTTCCTTCCTTGGGGCAGAGTAAAAGGTCTTCAAGTGGTTTCTTTGATGAAATATTACCTCTGTTTCCCACCCCTAAATTTAATAAATAATAAAACATCAAAATTTAATAAATATAAAGCCAGTGCATGATTGAGTTTTTGGAATTTGGCTGCTCTTCCATTTCTGCTGTCCCTGTTCTGGAGCTGGGATGGCTTAGTGGGTGATTCATGGTTCCATTACTGCCTTTATTCCTTTAAGAGCACCTGGAGGGACAATATTTCAACATTACCCTAAAGAGCTGAGCAGCTTTTTTGCATAGTTCCAAATCTCCCATTTAATTCCACTTTAATTTAAATGTTTCCCGTTAACTTTCTGCATTATTTTTTTCGGCTTAAAAGAAGTTACTTTGTTTTTTTACCCTCTAAACTTCACCGAGGGAATGCAAAATTGGGTCAAACTCCAGCTTTATTTTGTTCTGCTGCAACGTTTTATTCCTGGTATGAAATGATTTTGTTTGTAGGAGTTGCCAGGGGTAAATTTAACTTGATGTTTCAGCTGGAAAAGGTGGCACATTCCTGGTGTGCAAAATGTGCTGCTCCCACTTTTCCTGAGCAGCTCCCCAAAGATGGAAATGACCTGGGGGGAGGAGTTGAAAATAATTATGGCAATTTTTGTGTTGGACTAAAGTATTTTAGTTTGGAGGCATCAGCTCCTTTAACAACATTTGGGGTAAATATCCACAAAATCCTCAAATTCTCTTCTTTTGCTGAGTCCTACAAGGAGATTTTGTGGTTTTCTGGGAAGGGAAATGTGCTGGGATGAGGTTGGTGGTTGTGTTATTCCACATCTCCCAAAATATTTTGGGAATATCAAACCTTGGAGGAGAAAACTATTGGATTAACTGCTCCCAGTGGAGCTGCCTGGCTCCACTAAAATAAAAACCATTAACCCCAAACTTTGGGAAATGGATCTGTTGTTGCTAAAATTTTAAAGGGTGATCAGTGATGTGAGGTCAGTTCCAACAAGAGCTCTTAAAAGGTGGCGGGGGGAAAGCCATGAGAAACCTTCATAATTTTCTAATTAACACACAGGATCTGAAACAAATTTAAATTTGGTTAAAGCTAAAATTTCATGGAAGAGAGAGAGAAAATAGTGTCCCACAAAACATTTAATTATTTCGATTTCAAATTTTTGATTTTGAGTCTTTGAAAACTTTCTGCACATTCATGGGCACAAACTATTTCTGGATTTTCACCATAAATTTTGGGCTGTTCTGGGAGGAAAGGGAAGAGGGAAGGGTGTGAGAACCCCGAAGGGAGAGGCTGTGGACGCAGCAGGAGATCCTTTGAAGCCCTCAGGACTCCCCCAGGGGGACTTTGTAGCCCAAACAAACCCCGTGGGAATCCCTGTCCATGGAATATTTGGCTTTTTCCAGGAGTTTTTCTCCCATTCTGGATATTCCTGTATCAGTCACAGCCAGGATTGCTCCAGGCCAGGGTTGGAGCTGCAAGGAGCACAGGGAGAAAATGTGTGGAAAATCACAGTGCCAGGGGTTTGTTCCTTGCTGGATTGAGATAAAGAGGAGCAGCAGCACTGACCAGACAGCCCTCAGGACATTTTGGGGTTTTTTTGGTTTTTTTTTTGTTGGTTTTTTTTTTCCCATTTCTTGAAATCTCTTTGCTTTAACATCATTATTTATATATTTATTTATTTCTTCATTTATTTATAATTTTTTTTAAATTCTTTTTTTCACTATCACCTAATGGTATTTAAGAATATTTTAAATTAAGAAATGCAAAAAAAAAAATTGTTGTAGGAGAGACAAGGAAGAGGTAAAATGAGTTGCTAAACCTTTAGAAAAGGTGAATATTTATAATGATTTTGCTGATATTATCGTTGCATTACTGGATGCACTGACTGGAGTAATTAGTACAAGCTGCAAGTTAATTGGTGTAAAATAATAATGATAAAAGATTGTTTTAATTGCTTTCATTTTCTGTTAAAATGATTTTTCCAGGATATTCTCTGATTTCCCTCTGATAAAAATGGAATAATTTTTTTTTTTTTTAGCCGCCTTGTAAATCTGAATTAACAGAAACTGCAATTCACAGAGTGCCAGAATGGTTTGGGATGGGAAGGATTCAAAGATCCCCTGAGCAGACAGGATTTCCCCAATGTTTCCTGCAGGTTGGGAATGTTAAATGGATGGGAAGATCCACTGGATGGTGTAACTTTAAAAAAAATTTAAATAATTAATTTCTATTCTGTGGGACACTCTTTCCTCTTGCTCTTACATATTAGCTTTAAAAGATTAAATTTGTTTAGTGTTATGCATGTTAATTAGAAAATGATGAAGATTTTCCAGGCACAAGCATAAATTTTACAAGTGGTGCTAAAGTCCTATCCACAGATAATAAATCCCAGCTATATCACCAATAATTGTGTTATTAAAATTGATACTTTCAATCACTAATAAAGAAATCAATTTGGCAGTGTGGCTGAAATAAGAACACTTCCCTCTTTTCAAATTTCATAGGAGTTTAATGAAATATTTGCATGGTGAGCTTTAGGTGCAATAATCCCATAAATCAGATGGGGGTTAGCAGAATAGAGGACAGATTTTCAGGTGAAGTAGGAATTTATTCCCTCCCTGGAAAGCGGGATTTGGGGTTACCTGAGGTGTTCAGGACGTGATTTCCATGAGAAAATGGAACTTTTTTGGAGTTTTTAATGGAAATATTTGAAGAATGGCTCCTGAGGAGGCGCCAGGGTGATCAGAGGGATGGAGCAGCTCTGCTGGGAGGAAAGGCTGGAGAATTGGGATTGTCCAGCCTGGAGAGGAGAAGGTTTGGGGTGAGCTCAGGGTGGTCTGGAGGAGCTGCAGGAAAGATGGAGAGAGACTTTGGAGAAGGCATGGAGGGACAGGACACAGGGAACGGCTTCAAATGGACAGAGAGCAGGGTCAGATGGGATATTGGGAAGGAATTGTTCCTGGGAGGGTGGGAAGGGGCTGGGATGGAATTCCCAGAGGAGCTGTGGCTGCCCCTGGATCCCTGGAAGATCCCAAGACCAACTTGGACAGGGCTTGGGACAGTGGGAGGTGTCCCTGCCATGGCAGGGGGTGGCATTGGGTGGGATTTAGGGTCCTTTCCATCCCAAACCATTCCACGATTCCCTGATAAGAATTCCCACTTTCCAGGCTCCAATTTCACCTGTGCTTAACGATGTTCAATTCCATTTTGATTTAAGGGTTGTTTAAACGAATAAAACGTGAAAGCTACCGAACCAAAGCTGCAAGTTCTCCGACTTAAATGAGGTTTGAATGCACTAAACATTCACGGAGCTCCTAAATTCCCTCTTCCTTTGTTTCCCTTTCCTTTGTTTCCAGGCTTTTAACAACAGCAACTGTCACGTTGGTAATTACAGCGCTGCAGATTTTCCAAATGCCCTTTTTTTCGTCCTTTAGCACTCAGCCCTTCTCCTTTGGGCTGTTAGAACATGAGAAAATTGTCTGAAAAGATTGCTGTGGTTTGAGGCACCTTCTGAAGCGCCTCTAGTTTTTTTAAAAAAACATCATTTTGTGGGAATGACAGCTTGATGTTCTATGAATATCCCTGCTCCCATCCCCACAGCCTCCAGCAGTTTATTTACCACACACTCCCAAGGATTTTGGATTTTGTAGCCTGCAAGGTCAGGCACTCTGCTGGAAGCCAAGCTGGGATGCAGCACCCTCCTTTTTCCTTGAAATTTGGGAGAGCAAAGTTGGTTGTTTTTTTTTTCGTGGAGTCACAGAATTCTCCAGGTTGGAAGGGATCTCTGGGAGCATGAAGTGCCCTGAAATGCCACAACCACCGGGCTTTTAAATCCCTGCAGAGATGGGGACTCCACCACTGCCCCCAGCCAGGGTTGGATAACCCTTCCTGTGGAGAAATTTTCCAGAATATCCAACCTAAACCTCCCCTGGCACAACTTGAGGTATTTTCCTCTTGTCCTGTCGCTGATTCCTGGGGAAGAACCAACCCCAGCCTCCCTTCAGGTGATTGTAGAGAGAAATAAAATCCCTTCTGAGCCTCCTTTTTTCTTGGGATGCAAAGTTTGTGCTTCCTTCAGGCTTTTCCAGGTTCCTTTAGGTTTTTCCAGGTTCCTTCAGGTTTTCCCAGGTTCCTTCAGGTTTTCACAGGTTCCTTTAGGCTTTCCCAGGTTCCTTCAAGCTTTTCCAGGTTCCTTCAGGTTTTTCCAGGTTCCTTCAGGTTTTTCCAGGTTCATTTAGGTTTTCCCAGGTTCCTTTAGGCTTTCCCAGGTTCCTTCAGACTTTTCCAGGTTCCTTCAGATTTTCCCAGGTTTCTTCAGGTTTTCCCAG
This sequence comes from Pseudopodoces humilis, assembly GCF_049639895.1. Lineage (NCBI taxonomy): Eukaryota > Metazoa > Chordata > Aves > Passeriformes > Paridae > Pseudopodoces > Pseudopodoces humilis. The sequence continues at coordinate 23,275,658 of NC_142210.1, read as the reverse complement.
GTTCCTTCAGGCTTTTCCAGGATCATTTAGGTTTTCCCAGGTTCTCTCAGGCTTTTCCAGGCTGGGATGCAAAGGCAGAAGTCTCTGAGAATGAATTATTCAGCACAAATCATGCTGGAGGTCCATGGGTGCAGAGCTGCTGGCTTGACCCAACAGTCTCAGCAATTCTTACAAACAATGTGGAAAATCAAGTAGAAAAGAGAGTTAACCAAAAGGTTGGAATTTCCCTTAACAAACAGAGAAAGAAACAGATTCAGAAGAGTGGGTTTGGCTGTGTCCATCCCTCAGAGGGAGGTACCAGATCCTGCATGATGTGGAATCTGGGAAAAAAAAGGGATCTCATTTGCTGCTTCTGAAAGCAAAGCTGTGATTAATTCTAGTAAAGCTACTTAGAAATATTTGAAAAAGAAAAAAATATTTAAAAAAAAAAAAACAAAACCCATCAAACTTCATTATTGTACTGGGAAAAAATGGCATTGAGGAAGAATTAACGGCAGAGAATTCCTGGTTTCATGGATTGATCCAACTTTCCTCCATGAGGGCCATTCCCAGGGTGGTCAGCCCAGCCCTGGAGATCTCAAATGGGACTTGAAGGATTTCATATTCTGTAAGATTCATCTTTTAATGTTTAATATGTCTTGAAATTGTCTTGTTTGTCATTTAAGAAGATGGAACAATGTTTTATCTCTCATTTTTTACCCTCTAGGTTGTGCACTAGGAGTTAAACTCTGCTCAGATCTCAGCAGAACAGCTCAGAATGGCTGGGTTGGTGTAATTAAAGTCTGTGCTAAATGAACCTCATTAGCAGCTCTCTTACACTCTTCTCATATTTCTCCTTCCTATTAATAAGAGGTTAAATTTCCAGCAGATTACATTTGATTATCATGGGTAGAATACTTAAAAAAACTGCTTTGTTCTCTAAGTTCTTTTTCCCCAATTTTTTTCTGGTTATTTAACCACCACTTCTTTTTCTCCACTTCTTTCCTGGTTATTCAACCGCCCTAAAAATGAGGTTTGAACACAAAGGAAATAAAATTATGCATAAAGTAAGATTTTTGTTCATGTAGGACTCATCCTGTTGGATTAATTCCTCCTTTGTTAGAACTTGTGTTTCTAAAACATTGCAGGCTCGCAGGTGACTTTTTAAATTTGCTTAGAAGAAGGAGGATTTTATACATTTACATTTTTAAAACAAAATAAATTCCTAGCACAAGTGAAAAGCCAATTTTGTCCAGAATTTCTTGCACATGCAGCATCTAAAATAGCTGCATGAGGATGGAGCAAAGTTTAAATGCTTTTTTTTCCCCCTCTGCTTCTTCACAGTTATATTTTTGAGCTCTCTGCTCTCTCTCTCTCCTGGAAAATTTTTGGGAAATGGAGGAGGATAAAAAGTGATGAATTCCAGGTTGGGAGGGCACTGAGTTAAATCCAGGCAGCGAGTTCTTCCTGAAATATTCTCCTATTTTCCAAACAGATTGGTTATGGGGTGAGCTCAAGTACTCAGGGGGATTTAGCAAGAAATAGGGATGCTTGAGAATTCCCAGATATTTCACTCAGCCGGGAATTATGAGTTTTTATTGCATTTCCATGGCTTCCTTCCCTGGAAGGAGTGGACCAAGGAAATGAATCTGCACCCCACAGCCTGCAGGAATTATTTATCCTCTGGATAAATGTGGTCAGAATTATGCAGCCATTCCCATGTTTTTACCTTAAAGTTTCTGTAATTATCCTGAATTAATATCACCCCATTTAGGCACTAATGGCGTTAAGCAGCAGATGAAGTACAACCATTAATGGTAAACAAGCAAGAAGGGAAAAAAGGGATTTATTCAATGCCCAGCATCCCAGTTTATCCATTCCTGGATAATTCCCTGCTTCCACAGCCAGCAGTAAGGAAGGAATCATTTGACTTATTAATATAATGAAGATCAATGCGATCTGTGAACACAAGGTTGAGGGAACAACATAATTACCCTTCATTTGTTGATGCAAGGAGGCAGAGTGGTTTCAATTAGTGCCTTAAATTGGGAAAGAGCTGGGAAGAAATTGGGAGCTTTGCTTGGAGCTGGAATTTGTTCTGTGTGATCCTTTTGTGGGACTCTTTTCCTCCTTTAATGATTCTTTTGTGGGATTCTTTTCCTCCATTAATGAGTAGCGATGATGTGTCAGTGTTGAGTTTAATCAGGAAAATCAAGGTAAATTTTAGAGTGGGAACATTTGGATTCCCCCCCAAACACATCATTTTTTAAAATTTTTTTTCCCCCTTGATCTCTTCAGGAGAAGGTTCTGGACTTTTGAAGGGGGAAAATAACCCAGCAGTGGCCTGGACTTGAAGCGAAGGAGCCAAAAAAACAACATTTTGCCAGCAGAAACCTCATGAATTTCTTCTTTTCTCTGGCCAAAGCGTCCTGTCCCTGCTGGTTATCCAGGGAATGGCTGAGCCAGGCAGGTGGGACTCTGGATCTGCCACATTTCCAACCTCCCTCCTCTTTCATTGTGGAGTGCTCAGCTCCCGGAGGGAAGAACTTGGAGCAGAAAGCCAGGAAAGAAACTTCCATTATTTCTTCATTCGCCTTTCAATGATGCTGTTGATAAAAAGGAGCTCCCATGTCTCTTCCTCAGCAATAACTGGTATTTTTGGGATTTTCCATCTTGGTTTGACATCCACACTTGCCCAATTCCATGCCCATTTTTCTCCAGGATGTTTTCCTAATTAAAAGTACTCTCCAGAGGATGGCAGATCCCTACCTGAGCCCTTTAGGATGTCTAAAAAATTCTGAGTTTTTACATTTTTGGGAGGCTGCCTCAGCCTCTGTGCTGTTTACCGTGGAGACTGAGTGGAGGTGCTTTTATTTCCTCTCCTGGTTTATTTCCTTTCCTCGTTTTCCTTGCAGGAACCAGGAAATTCCAGGTGGAAAAGCAGCTGAAGTGGAAGAGAAGCTCTGACTCATTTGAACTGATCAGGACAGGGCAGGAGACAACATCTCCCACATTGTGGTTATTTACCAGCTCTCACTCCAGGATTTCTTAAGAAATACAAAGATTTAGCAAGGCCTTGGCATGAAAAACAGGATTGAGGCTCATCCAGGCTTTTGTATCCCAAATATTCCCCAAACTGTGAGTACTGTTGATATTTCTAAATGTTTCTGTCTCTGTGATTTTTCTCCCCCGAAGAAGGGAGTGCTCCGGGGTTTTTCAGAAGGATTCTTTGATGCGTTTCCAGCTATTAAAGTTTGATTTTCCGCAGGGGTTTGGCAGGTGTGGGGATGAACACCGAGCACTGACCTCGCTGCTCTCACCCACTGCAAATCTCTGCATTTACCAAGAGCCACAAAATTAATGCTGTTGGTTTTTATAACCCTGCCTTCCTCTAAATGTTGCTAATTACCCTGATTATCTTGTCTTTTGCTGTTTAATTGTTGGTAACTGAAAGGCCATTTTATCCTATCTCAGGCTTTCCTAACTCATCTTCAGGGGCTCTGGAGAAATTTTGAATTATTTTGGGGCAATCTGGGGAATTTTTTGGTCAGAGTTTCGTGTTGGAGTAGTTTTGAATTCCTGGGATGGAAGGAAACTACGAGGAAGGTGGAGAGACAGGACTAGGGGGGAATGGTTTCCAAAAAGCAGAAAGGAAATTTAGGTTATTATGGAAGAAATTCTCCTCTGTGAAGGTGGGGAGGGACTGGAATGGATTTCCCAGAGGAGCTGTGGCTGCCCCTGGATCCCTGGAAGTGCCCAAGGCCAGGCTGGATGGGTTTGGAGAATCCTGGGATAGTGGGAGATGTCCCAGGGATGGAATGGGATGGGATTTAAGGTCCCTTCCTGCCCAAAATCATTCTGTGATTCCATGATCCTTTTAACATGTAAAAAAAACACCCCAAAAATCCCAAATCCCTCTAATCTTCATTGTCCAATGCCCAATTAGAAAGATCTGGAAATGCAGCTCTTTAATAAAGGCCCTAAATCCGAGAATAATTTATAATAAAATTTCCTCTGACAGAACATTCCCACAACACACAGAACAATAATTTCCCTTAATCCCATATTGGAAGGGCTTCCTGCCTTTGGGATTTTTGTGGTACAGCACTCTAACTCTTGAAAAAGCTGAATTTTGTATTTTTTTTTTTTTCGTAGCCTGATCAAAACAACTTTTCGATGTTTTCTCGCTGCATTAACAGGCTGGAATTGCTACTAGAAGTATCAGCCAATTAGCAACTCTTTAATCTCCTGCATTGTTGGTCACCACGGTGTGACAAAGTGACAGCCTGCCACGCTAATTAGCTGCCTTCTGCGAGGGGAAAATTGTTCTTGTTTGACAAATAATTCAAGTTAAAGAAGGACGAGGAAGTCTGAAAACAAAGTTATTCATGCAAAGACACATCAGAGAGCACCCAGGGGCTCAGGTAATTGGTGAGGGGAGGGGGGACCTCTCACCTTTCTGTAATAAATCAGAAAATTATTGAGTGGAAGGGATGAGGTGATTTTTAACAGTTTGAAATGAGCACAGGGTTCAAAGTGTTGTTTCAGGAACTTCGCTCCATGCTGGGAAAAGTTGGGTTTCTGGAGGTTGTCGGTGTTTATTCAGCTTGAAAAGCATCTAAGCTGCTCCTGACCTCCCTTGGGAGCCTTTTAAAGGTGAATTTTCACCTCTAAAAATCGGTGTTCCCATGGAAAACCCTGGGCCTGGAAAGAAGAAAGATTCGGGAGCATCAAGAAGACAGAGGGGAGCTCCAGAGCTTCCCTCCAATAATGTTTTTTAAAGCTTCAGATGAGCCTAAATCAGTTTGTTTCCATGAAAAAACTGCTTTGGATCTGGTCACAGCCTGAATGAGAAGTCCTTGGAGCATTTGTTTTGGTGAAATGAGAGGTTCAAGGAGCTGAGCAAAAATATTCACCAAGAATCAGAAAACAAGTCATGACATTTTATTGTTTATATGGCAGTCAAATAGCTTTTGTGGTTTTTATTTTTGTGATAAAATGCAGCAAATTCAACGAAGTTTGGTGTTTCCAGCTTTTTTCAAACCTGAACTCCCTGCAAAAAAAAATTTAGAAATGAATTGAGAAGGAAAAAATCCCTAAACATCTGCAAAGCCAATTCAGTGATTTTCAGCTTTTAGGTGCTGAAATTTGAACTAAAAAAAAGCAGCAAATAAAATACAATAACATAAACAATAAATAAATAAATAAATAATATAAATAAATAATAATAAATAAAAACAGTTCTGATTTTGGATATTTGGTGAAAGAGGAGTTTGAAATTTGAACTAAAAAAAGCAGCAAATAAAATACAATAATATAAATAAATAATAAATAAATAAATACAATAATATAAATAGATAATAATAAATAAAAACAGTTCTGATTTTGGATATTTGGTGAAAGAGGAGTTTGTTTTTCTGGATCGAGCTCCTATGGGAGTGCAGGTGGAACTCTGCCTTCTCATCCGAGCACTCCACTCTGGAAAGATTTGGGAGAAGCAGGAAGGCATTCCCAGAAGAGCCACAAAAAATTATGAAAGGACTAAAGAGATTGATGACTTGAGGGGTGAAGAATTATTAAGGGAGCTAAATCTGAATTGCTTGCCCGTGTAAATGATGGATCCCAAACATTCCAGGAGCTCTCCCGGGTCCGTGATGGATTGGGTGGAATGAAGGAAGAGGATGGAGAGAATGATGATCTGCTGGGGTGGCAGGAACAGTGATTTTGGATTAGATCAGCAGGATGGGAGCAACATCTCCTCTCTGGCAGCTGATGCTGACAAAAAAAACCAAGGCAAAGGAATCTCTGCTGGGTAAAATTATGGATTTATCTGTCTGAGGAGAGGAGTTTGTAGGTTTAAGTCTATGGATGGGAAGGTGGAAAGTAATTAGGGCAAAAGTAAGTTTTATAAAAGGTTTGATAATTTCTATGGCCACAGAATCCTTGGTTAATTCACCAGATCTGACTGGGAATTTTAGGATTTTGTTGTCCAGCTCTGACAGATTTGGGACAGCAGCTGCTGGAAATTCACTGTAGAACTTTCCAATACTCACAGGATTGCCAGTGAAGCCACAGCCAGGTTGGGAATTGCACCAGGATGGATTTTGGGTGCCAAACTTTCAGTTTCTCTGCAGGCTCCTGCTGAATTGTGACATTTGGATCCTTAGAAGTCCACATCAAAACTCCCACGGACACCACTGGGGGCTGTATTTCCCTGAAAAACAACAGGAATTTGCCCGAGTGGAGACTGAGTAGAAACCCAAGAAGGAGCTCAAGGGTTTTTCCTTGCCAGCTGTAAGAATTTGACTGAAGGTGTTTGGCACAAGTGTCCTTGAGCTCAGAGAGAAAAACCCTGACGTATTTATGACTTTGAATTATTTAATGAATTCTGCTGCAGTTCTCACCCTCTTTTCTGATGAGCGCTGTAAGGTCAAGACCTCCTGGAAGAATACCTGGAGATGCTGGAATTCCATCCAGTGGCAAACCCAAATCCTGTTAATTGGATTAATTCCTGGAAGAATCCACAACCATCTCCAGTTTTAGCTGCAGCCACGCTAAAACTAAATTGTTTTCTTTCCTATTTTCCTTTCCCTGCGGGCAATTTGCGAGTGCGTAATATGAAATATGAGCAGGAACTGCTCCTCAGAGTTATTCAGGATTCTTTTCCAGCCTCTGCTCCAAATTTTCAGTCAATCACAGACCATAATAGGCTATTTGTCACCACGGATATCTGTATACATAAAAGATAAGTAGGTGCTGAATATCTGCTTTTACCAATGTTCCGAGCACTGCCGGTGATATTTTATTTTCTTTTATCTCCTCTGTGTATCTCTGGAGCAGGGGAGTGTCACTGGGTGTATCCCAGCGAAACAGGATGGATTTTAATCAACTGCTGGGAAAATGAGATATTACACCAGGATGAGAATGGCTGCTTGATAAAAGCACCTCTTTCAAAGTAAAATTCCGCAGCGTTCTGGGGTTTGGCGCTGGTGTCAAGCGCTGAATAAAAATGACATAAAAAAAAAAATAATCGAGCTTGAGGTATTTTTCTCAAGGTAGAAAAAGCAGGATCCGTTCCAGCTAAAAAGAGGCTTCTTGGGACATCCAAGGTGAAAATAGGAATGAATTCTCTAAAAGTGCTGTAAGTTAAAAAGGTGTAAAATGAGTGTGAGAAAAACCTGTGTGATGTTGCTTAAGAAAATGATATTTTACCAAAAAAAAGCTCTTTGTAAAAGCTCTGTCTGAGAGAAATATTTTTGCTTCCATTCTCCATAAGGAATCTGCTCTGGAGATGGGAGGCTTCCAGTGCTTTCTAGAAAAAAACTGCCCATGAATCTAAATAATGATGATTTGTTATTATTTGTTATTATTGCTATTATTTGTTATTATTGCTATTATTTGTTATTATTTGTTATTATTGTTATTAGCATTTGGGGTTCAACACAAATTGGTGAATTCAGGAATGGAGCAGTTTTCAAGTTCTCTTTCCTGAATCCATGAAAATCTCTTTCCTTTAGGCTTTTGGAGAAATCACTGGTGAAATGAGGCTGTTGCTACCAAAGGTAATAAAAGCAGATTTTTTTTCTGTGTTTTTGAGCATTCAGGAAGGGTAATGAGTGTACTCCAGGCTTAATTTGTGTTCTGAATTCACCCCAACACAAAGAACTTCCCCGGCTCCAGAGAAAACAAATGTTTATTCCTTCAGCTGGATCCGAGCTGGAGTTCTGCTCTTTATTTCCCATTTGTGGGAGGAGAAGAGGTCCCTGTTGGAGGCTCAGGGAGGGCTCTCCAGGTGGGGTTTGGCTCAGGACACTTCTCTGGCACTGGAATTCTCCAGGAGAGCTGTCAACTCCATTTCCCCCCAGTGCAGTGAGAAGGACGAAATCTCTGGGATATAATGTTGGATTTTGTTTACCTTTGTGAGAGGCTCCGGGTGGATCTGTTCTCTCCTGATAACTCTGGGCACTTTGAGCTGGGTGAGCCCAAAATCCTGGCTTTGGATGCAGAAGGATGGGCTGTTTTTCCTAAGAATAATGCACATTTTGCTCAATGAAGATGCTGTTTTAGAGGTGGGGGTTCCAGCCGTGGTGCTGCAGCTCTGCAGGTTAAATTCAGGGAAATGAGTTCCTGGTTTGGGCCTGGTTTAAAATTCAGCATTTGGTCCGCACAGCTTGTTAAATTATGAGGATTTTTTCATACCCAGATGTTTTTAACAATGTCCCTGAGCTGTTTTGCTCTTCTTTCCAAGTGTCCAATACTTCCAGTGTCTCCTGGCTGTAGGAGGAGACTTTTCCTTTTTAATTAAATCACTGAGATGGTAACTGAGGGCTATGAGCTCAGAAAGGATTTGTTTTCCTGGCAGCTGGGATCATGGCAAGTCTGACAAAAGCTAAAGCAGGTTTTTAGGGATGCAAGCCTTGTTTTTCTCATTCCCAGGAAGCTGAGTAAGTTATTTTTGGGTGGCGGATGCTTTCCGTACCGTGATTTTTTGGGTCTTTCCTCCATCTTGTGTGTGTTGAGGACACAAGGTTGGAAAATTGATGGGCAAATCCATGAGTGAGTTGGGCAGATGTGGTGCTAAACTCAGTTACTGGGGCCTGAGGGTTCATAACTTAGCTCCAGTAAAATCAATTTATTGATAAAGGGTGGGGAGTGAACTGGGAGGGGAAGCAACGTGCTCGACACCCCGGCATGAGGGCTTCACCCCCAGCAGCTCCTCACCCTGGTTCCCCCCAGCCAGGTGACACCAGAAAACATCACTCTGAGTAAAACTCGAGCCCAGGCTGTGATTGCAGCCAGAAAAGTCCTGCCAGGTCTGTGAGAACCCAAACTCTCCAGCACTGAAGGTAGGAACCAGCAGCAGCCCTCATTTCACCCTTCACGGAGTCCATCATTCCAGCGCAGCGTTCCTTCAGCAGGACACAACAGCAGCCAAAAGGAAAAGAATTGTCTCTCCTTGTACAGGAACACTCTGAGGAAAGGCCCCTGGGACTACTCCCAGCCAGTCCAATTTTTTCAAGCATATCTAGGTAGAGTTTTACCATCTGCTTTTAGCACATCATTTATCCAACGCTTAGGCAGAGACACAGGAATAAAAACCTGCTGCCCTCTCCTGGGGAAAGGTGCCTCTTAAAGAGGATTGGTGACCCCACTGGTCCAATTAGGTCTGGAGTTATTGCTTGGATATTGGAAATTCTCCATGCAGGAAGCAAAGTAGAACTGCAACAGGAGCAGAAGTCGTTTTTCCTTCAGGTCTTGCTTTTTTTCCCCCCTTTATCTAAAAGATTTGTTATTCAATAGAGAGTATGATGACACATGTAAGTAAATTAAATTAAAGCTGGGTTTTGTGATTTATAGGAATATAATGATTTTTATTGTATTTTACATTTTTAAAGGTACTTTTGAAATAATAACTGATTTTATTTTGATATGTACAAACCCTTCAGCAGACAGCAAAATCCAGGCTGCTGGGCAAGAGGCAGAAGTGTCACATTTAAATTTATTGGCTACAAAGATGAAGAGAAAAATGGTCAGGAAAGTGAGAGGAGGCAGAGAAGGGATTTAGGGCAGCACAGGATGGATGGAAAATGTTTTGTCAGGGCTCAGCCCTCAAACATTCCCACATCCCATCCATGTTTTAGGAATGCACAGAAAGATTTGCCCACAAAGGTGCAGCTGCAGCTCAGCATTTCTGTGACAAAGGATTTGTGTGCCAGGAGTTGCACTTGGGTGTTTTCCTGGGGTTTTGTGGTTCAGGATGGGAAAAGTGAGGCCTAAAAAGCAGTGCCAAAGCCAAGGGTGCTGCTAAAGCTGGGTGGGAATTCAGGCCAAGGGGAAGGCTGGGATTCTGGCAGTGACAGCCACGAAGTTACAGCAGCTCTGAAAAACCTGGTGTGAAAAATAGGGTCAGGAATTAGGGATCTGTGTCAGGAATTAGGGATCTGTGTCAGGAATTGGGGATTTTTGTCAGGAATTGGGGATTTGTGTCAGGAACTGGGGATTTGTGTCAGGAACTGGGGATTTGTGTCAGGAATTGGGGATTTGTGTCAGGAATTAGGGATTTGTGTCAGGAACTGGGGACCTGTGTCAGGAATTGGGGACCTGTGTCAGGAATTGGGGATCTGTGTCAGGAATTAGGGATCTGTGTCAGGAATTTCTGGACGTGCTGGCCCTGCTGGGGCTCCTCCAGCCCTGGGGCAGTTCTGGGCTCCTCACAAGGAGGTGGAGGGGCTGGAGCGTGGCCAGGGAAGGGAATGGGGCTGGGAAAGGGGCTGGAGCAGCTGAGGGAGCTGGGAAAGGGGCTCAGCCTGGAGAAAAGGGGGATCAGGGGGAATTTCTGGCTCTGCACAGCTCCCTGCCAGGAGGGGACAGCCAGGTTTGGGATCTTATCCCAGGGAACAGCGACAGGAGGAGAGGGAACGGCCTCGGGCTGGGCCTGGGGAGGCTCAGGATGGAAAACATGGAAAAAATTTTCATGGAGAGGATTGTCCAGCCCTGGCAGGAGTGGAGTCCCCATCCCTGGAAGGATTTAAAAGCCCTGTGGTTGTGGCCCTTGGGGACGTGGGTCAGAGGTGGCCTCGGCAGTGCTGGTTAATGGTTGGATTTGATGATCTTAGAGGGCTTTTCCAACCTAAATAATTCCATGATTCCGTAATTCCATGATGCTTGGAGTTTGTGAGAACCCTTCCACTAAACACTCCTTGATCCCCACTGGCTCATCCTAAGATATTTCTCTATCCCAGCTGTCAACTTTCAATCAACCTTTCCCAGGCCAATTTTTTTTTTCACAGCAAAGTTGGAAAGAGAGAGAATCTTTTCAGTAGAAAGATCACAAATCACAATTTTATTTTAACACCTTTGTCCTTAGCAGAACTCCTTCTAGGGAGAGGAAGGAAAGAACCAGGGCAGTGAAATTCCAGCCCATTTTGATTCTTGAATTAGGAAGGGTTTTCCCATTCCTGTCACCTCTGGCATTTGAGGGAAAGGGGATATGGAGAAGAGGAACATGGTGGTCATGAGAGGCAAGATGAAATATCCAGTCAAAAGAATTCCAGATTATAAGCTTGGCATTTCCAGAATTTCCTTGCCTCTTTCCTTCCCTTCCATAAACAACACAAGCCTGAGTTCAGCATATTAAAAAGTGTCCACTCAGATAATTACCCTTCATTATTAATTCTTCCCCATCATCAGCTTGGGTGGCAATGGTGCAGAAAAAGCCAAGCTTTGGGTATTTGCAATCTGCTGCAGTTTGGCACCTTCTGTGTTTACCCAAGACTTAAAAAAAAATGGCAAAACAGCTGTTTTTAAAAAAATTTGTTTATTTTCTTCCAGCTTTTCCAGTCACTTTTAATGCACACTCAGGCTTGAGATACCCTGAAGTTGCCAAGCTCTCAACACCCCACATGGGCTGATGCAGCTGAATTTTACTGAATTTTTATTTTTATTTGAAGATTTACCAGCCCAACAACTTAGGAACTTTCTGAAAGTCTCCTAAAGAAACTGCAGATTAGTTTTAAAAAAATGAATCTTTGCTGCCTGGTGTAGAACAGCTCAGCAGCAGTGAATCTGCATTGAGATTATCGTTAAGGTAATTGAAATGCTCAGGAGAAAATCTTTCCCTCAGATTTAGGTGGGTCTTGGTGCCTTCTCTTTGCCAAAGGTCTGATTATTTTTATCCTTTTGGGATTTTTATCTTTGGAGCTGCTCCTTGCTTGGCTTTGCCACCAGAATCAGCTCAGGGTTGAGTGTTTGGGGGTTTTATTCCTTGCAAACCCCTGCAGAACCTGGAATGTGCTGTGGGAATTGCTGCTCTTGGGTGGAATATGAATTTAAGTGAAGGTTCAGGAGGCTCCAGGCTCAGGGAGGAATAAAATATGAACAAGAAAGAACAGAATTTTCTCTGCATGGCCACAAATTTGAGCCTGTCAGTGCTGAGCAGCCTTGTAATTTTTGTGTGTTATCAAAGATGCTCATCCCAACCTTTTGAAGTCACTTAAACTGATAAACTCTTCTTGTTACTCAGAGCACAAAACTGCCAACATCAATTTTGGACACCAGGGGAAGGAGGGAGTTGGAGTTTCTCTGGGGAAAAAAAATATTCTCTGCTGAAGATATCTCACATGCCAAGTTCTGGCTTAAAGCAAAGGCTCAGGCCACTTGTGACCCTGTGGAAAACGTCCCTAAAAATGTTCTTTAAAGCACCAATGTTTACAAAGTGACTTTGAGAAGGACTCAGAAGCAGCCCTGGGAGTTTGACCACTGAAGGATTTAGGGCAGAGCCCAACTGGAGCCCAGTGGTTCCTGCTTGGATTGAACAAGTGGCAGCAGTGGGGCTGTTTCTGCCAGACCTTCAAAAATACTGAAAGTATTTCACATAAAACAAGCTCTAATTAAGAGGGCTTTAAAAAAAAAAATATATAAAAGTGCCGTGGTTAATAAATGATCACCAGAAAAATCAAGGGGTTTAAAATTATTCAAAGCCATTTTGCTTGAGAGAGATTTCCGTGTGAATTGATGTTATAAAATAAATGAAATGAAATCTGTGGCAGATAAACTGTGCTAACTTAGGGCACAGCATTTTTTGGTTCTTTAAGTACTATAAAAGCATCAGAAGTCTAAATAGGATTATAATTTTCCTGGATCATTCGTGATATTTGGATAATCTAAACCGGCCCAACTCTCTCTGAAGGGAGCAGCACACCCAGGGCACCAAGGAATTTCTGCTTCTTGTGGCTTTTCCAGGTTGTTTTGCTGTCTGAATAATTCAATTTGGTGATGTAAACACAGGTTATTCCTGTGTTTCCTGGCAGCTGGAACCCACACTGATCCCAGAGTGTCCCAGTTTGGAAGAACTGAAATATTCCCGATGGGAAGATGCTCAGGAAAGGAAAACTTCTGTTAGCACAGTTTTGCACTTCTCTCATGGAGGCAGCAAACTCCTGTACTGAAGGGACCTCCAGATCCATGGCAAAAATAAGGAATTTAAGCTTAGTCTCCGCATTTTGGAGGTGTTTATTTTCCCCCAAAGCCGTGTTAAAAGCAGGAGAGTGATAACACAATGTTCCAGGCAGAATTGCCACAGAACATTTGGAATGCTAATTACTGCAAAAATTATTTATATCCTGGTTTAACTTCCAAGGCTTGGTCCTTAACTCTGGGAAAGTAGCTGGGTTTGATGCTTGGACACATCTGAGTCCAGCAGTTGGAATTTCAGGAGTTTTTTTTCTGGATTGAATAAGTCAGAATTTCCCCAGATGAAGGAATTTTGCCTGGGAACTTATGGAACTCAGGCACCTGAAGCTGCTCTTTAATTCTCTGTATCCCACCAGCTGCAGTGATGCTCAGCTTAATGGAAGGAAAATGAGGATCAATCAATCCATGTTTTTGTATTTAATAAAATTTGTCAGTATTAACACTTTTCCCAACAGTTCTAAAAGAGATTTGGCCCGAACAGGACCCAAAATGTTGTTTCACATTTCTAAATGGCACCAGATGAGTTTGTCAGTGTCCCAAACGCCAGGAGAGGCTGTGTGGGATGTAAAGCATCCCACAGATCTGTGGAGAAGCAGAAATCAGGAATATTTATTGGGGCCAAATAAATAAATCCAACTAGAGCTGGAGTGAGTCTCCACAGGAATTGGGAGGGGAGGTGCAATGTCAGGGAAGAGAAGAAAGCAAACACCATTTTCCAGCTTCAAAGATGCTGGAACTAATGTTGCAGGGACATTAATTACATGGAAAAAAAAAAATTAAGAGGCTCAAAAAGCACTTGACAGAATCCCTTTAAACTAATATAGAGTTAGAGTCTGCTAATGGCTTCTGGCTCCGAGAAGTTTCCATGATTTTATCTTTATTTAAGTCTTAAACTCCCCACATTAAATGCAATTGGAAAATCAGTATCAGTGCTTTGCTTTATGCTCTTGCTAACTCAGCATCGTTCCATGATCTGGTTTTCCAAGTTTTCCCTCTCTGTCACTGCCACAAAGTTTTGTTAGGGCAGAGCTGGGAGAACGACCCCTGGATTAAAGCGGGGTTTAATTTCAGAATAATCTCATTTTAAACTGCAGGGTTGGTTTTATCCTCAGCTCTGAATTCGTATCAGGATATGAATCAAGAGAGATCCCCACAAACACTTATAGATATTGGAGAGACTGGAAAAATCTGTTTATTTCTCCTGCCAGGTGGAATTCCCAGGGATGGGAGAAGCCCCAGATCACATAGCTGCCACAAAAGGGAATTTGGGATGCAAATATTTATTTTCAGTTCTCGTCTTCGCTCTGCAAGTGCCAAAGTTTGTTGGGGAATTTTGCCTATATTTTGGAGTCTGAGATGAGTCATTTTTGCTGTGCTCCAGCCAGAAAAGGTTACACCCAACCTGATCCCCTCAAGAAAAACCACATTTAATTTGGATTCTCTCCTCCTGGGATAGAATTTGATTTGGATTCTCTTCTTCTGGGATAGAATTTGATTTGGATTCTCTCCTCCTGGGAACTCTCCCTCAGCAGGGGAGGGGAGATCTCTCTGCCTTTGCAGATATTTTTGCTGCAGCATCAAAGCTGGCAGCAAACAGGGCAGAGGAGCGTGGGAGGGCTCAGGGGGAATTCCTGGGAAAGCCCTGCCTGGAGGACAGGTCCGAGGGATGCTGGAAGGAAGCATGGATGTACTCTGTGTGATTAAAGCAGATTTTTCTCTCCAGCTCATGGGATGGGGTATAATATTCCTATAAATGCTGTGAGGAAAAGCAGAGCTGCCTTGGGAAAGGTTTTTGAGCTGATCTTTGGCTTTACAGGTGATTTTGGGGATTCTTTCCCCTTTTCCAGAAGAAGCTGTGCAGCCGAGTGCAAGAGCCTGGAATTGTTGGGAATTTTATCCGAAGGGTTTGATGGGTGAAGGGCCCTGTGCACTGGGAATTGTCCTAATTGATGTCCCTCATCCCCTCACACCTCTTGTGGCTGCCCCTGGATCCCTGGAAGTGTCCAAGGCCAGGGGCAGCACTGGGAGCAGCCTGGCACAGTGGAAGGTGTCCCTGTAGCAGAGGGTGGCACTGGATGATCCCTAAAGTCCCTTCCAACCCAAACCAGTCTGGAATTCCGTGATGGCGTCTGTGTGGCAAACGAGGCCATGAGGAGCTGCCACCAGCTGCCCCCAGCATGGAAAAACCACAGGGACATTAAAATGCTGCTGGTTCTGTGGGCATTTCATCTGGAAACAGAACTGGGGAAGGAAGGAGCAGCTGGAATGAAATGAAATATTGGTTTTGGGGTGAGAGTGGTTAAGGAGAAGTTACAGCTCTTGCTAAGGAGGGAAAAAGCAATTTCTTAGGCCTGAACTTTGCAATAATGAAATTCTCTGACTCTGGGTTGGAATAATTCCTGTAGCCAAGGGCCATCTGCTGCTGCTGGATCAGAACAGCCTCGGAAATCTCCAAAGGAATTCACAGAAAGGCTGAGAATGGTTTTGCACTTTTAGAGGCTGTGCAGCATCTCGGAGTTACTCAGAATGAGCTGCAGCACCTCCAGCCATAAACCCATTTTTATTTGCAGGTTAAAAAAAAATGGTCTAACTCAGAAAAGGTAGAGGCAAAAAAAAAAAAAAAAGCTAAAGTCAAATTAAATTTTATATTTGTGGGAGCAACATCGTGGAATGCATAGGGCTGGCTCAGAGAACATCACGGATACAGCCTGAAAAAAGGGCTTTTTCTCTGGAAAACATGGATTAAAATAAGAGTATCACCATTCCCAAATATTCTTTTTTACATCAGGCTCGAGAGTATTTAAGGCTGTTTCTTGTGTATTCACTCTAATGGGGCTGCTAAGGAGGATGGAACAGCATAATTAGAGATAAAGCACTTTTCAATTAACTGCTACCTGCTGCTACCCAACAGTGGACATCAATTCCTGGCAGATAATTTTATCCTTGTGTTCCTTGAGAACCTTTGGACATCGTGTGCTTGACCTAAATTTTTAATGACATTATGAAGCCCTAGTTAAATATAAAAATAACGTCTTTGGAGCGCAGCTCTTTATTAAAGTTCCTTGGGCTGTGTTTTTCCTGTGTGCAGCTCAGCATGGGAATGTTTTTGTGTCCTGCTTTGGCTACAGAAATTCACTTTTAAACTCAGGCATGGACTGGCTGATGTAACCCATTGGAAGTTGTTTTGGAGAATGGGATGTAACCCAAATTTATGGATTTTTGATGAAAAATAACAATGATAACACATCCAGAAGGATAAATTCTGGAGGGTGATGGAGGACAGGACTGGTTTAGAGCAGGATCCTTGGGAAACACCTCCCACAGCCTCTCCAAAACCACATTTCCCCCACTGCAAACAAAGGATTCCCACCAGATGGATGGAAGAGCAGGGAAAAATTAAAATGATGGAGAACTGGCCCAAACTTTTAATTTCCCCCTCCTTTTCTTGAAGTTTTAAGACTCTTTCTATTCTTTTTTTTTTTTTTTTGCTGTGTGAGGTAAAGCAGGCCCCAGGCAAGTCTGAGTTGCAGGAGCAGCACTTACTGACCTTGGCAGGAACACAAAGGTTGAGTTTAACTTTTCATCCAGGAGAGACTGAACAAGGACTGCAGTGTATGAGGAATAACAAGGATTTTCTTTGCCATCTCTTGCGAGGATTTCTTCTTTTCATCCATTTTTCCCCTCAGAGAATATGCTGATTTCCCAGGGAACAGGCTCCCTTCACAAGGCCGCTGATTCCTGGTCACCCCTCAGGGAGAAGCAACTGGCTGGAGTTTAAATGTGAATTTTATGGGGAAAAAAGACACAAAAAGCAACAGATAATGAGGAAATGTGCTGTTAAATGCTTGTGCCATGATATCCTGAACCTCTGCCTGTGTGGCTGAGCTCCAGGCATGGGAATCTCTGCTGGATGTTGGCACTTTTGGGCTGTTCCTGCAGGGACATGGAATGGCTGGGGCTTCATTAGCCCTGAGAGGATTAGAACTGTGCAGGGACAACTGTGATTCAGTTTCCTCTTTATTTTATAAGTAGGAGATTTTATTATCTGCTGCTTTTCCCCTTTATTTACAAGGCAAACAGCATTGTTTATTGCTTTTGATAACTGATCTGCTTGGTTCAGCACCCTGGGACAAAGCCCTGCAGGGAGGAAAGCTGGATAATATTCAAGGATTAGCCCCTCCAAGCTCCAGAGTGGTGAATCCCAACAGGGATTCAGCCAGGGAAGGTCCCAGCAATGGTGTTTTGGCTGATCCAGAGGGATTTTGGATGATGGATGGAGTGACAGGACAAGGGGAATGGTTTAAAACTGGCAGAGGACAGGGCTGGAGTAGAAAAAGGAAGGAATTCCTCTTTGTGAGGGTGGGGAGAGACTGGAACGGAATTCCCAGGGAAGCTGTGGCTGCTCCTGGATCCCTGGCAGTGCCCAAGGCCACGTTGCACTTTGGGGCTTGGAGCAGCCTGGGGCAGTGGGAGGTGTCCCTGCCATGGCAGGGGTGGCACTGGATGATCTTTCAGGTCCCTTCCAATCCAGCCCCACAATGTTTTTCTGAGCTCGTGGAAGGAATTATTACCTTTTAATCAGCATTTTCTGCATGCAAACAAACACTTACATGAAGTGGCAGCAAATGCTAAGCTGCAGCTCTGTGCTAAAGTGGCTAAATAATTATTTTTACCACATTTTAACCTCCAGGAGGTTGTAGGGTTTAGGTTGCTGAGCACAATAAACCATGAACTCACAATAAACCACAAACCCAAAATATCCTCCAAACCACACAATAAACAACTAACTTACAATAAACCACAAACTCACAATAAACCACAAACTCAAAATAACCTCCAAACCACACAATAAACAACTAACTTACAATGAACCACAAACTCACAATAAACCACAATTCTCACAATAAACCACAAACTCACAATAACCTCCAAACCTCACAATAAACCACAAACGTCACGATAAACCACAAACGTCACGATAAACCACAAACTCACAATAAACCACAAACTCACAATAAACCACAAACTCACAATAAACCACAAACTCACAATAAACCACAAACTCACAATAACCTCCAAACCTCCCAATAAACCACAAACCTCACGATAAACCACAATTCCCACAATAAACCACAAACTCACAATAAACCACAATTCTCAGAATAAACCACAAACCTCACAATAAACCACAAACCCCAATAAACCACAAATCTCACCTGAACCACAGGTGAAGGTTTGGTAGCACCCACTTCCCAAGCAGTGAGAATATCTAGGTCTGTGATAGCAAATCAGAACAGGCTCTTTAGATAACGCTCTTTATTTCCTAATCAAACATTCTGGAATTGTGCATTTTTAAGGCTGCTTTGCCAAAGGCCTCCTGGAGCTGCACATGCTGCTGCTTTGTCTTGTTTTTGTGCCTTATTGAATTCCATGAAAAGCCAAAGCCATCCTGCTGTCGCCGGCCCCTCGCTGACAGCACCTGTCAGTCTGTCACTCCAGCTCAGGGTAGGGAACACGGAGCTGCATTTTGGCAGGATTTAGCAGGAAAAGGGAACGGAACAAACCTGTTCCTCAGGTGGAGGGATGGGATCAGCGTCGCTGCGAATGATCCCAAAGTGCTGCTCCAAGCCAGCAGTGCTGGAGCACTCAGCAAAGCTGCTCAGGGTGTTTGTGGGTTTTCAGATTTTTCCTGGTTTGTGTTTTTTTTCATTGGGGAGGGGAGCTGTGTTGGGAATATTCCCACGTTCACAGCTTAGGAGTGAACAGGGTCTTGTAAGTGGAAAAATGGAATCACAGGATGGGTTGGCTTGGGAGGGAAATTAAAGCTCAGCTCATTCCCTGCAGTGGGGACACCTTTCTCTGTCCCAGGGTGCTCCAAGCCCCAATCCAACCTGGCCTTGGACACTTCCAGGGATTCAGGGGCAGCCACAGCTTCTCTGGGAATGCCATTCCAGACCCTCCCCACCCTCACATGGAGGAATTCCTTCCATATTAATCTAAATTTCCTTTCAGTTTGAAGCCTTTCCCCCTTGTACTGTCTCTCCAGTTCCCCTCCATCTTCCTTATAGTTTCCTTCAGATCCTGGAAGGAATAAATGGGATTGTGCCTTCCTTGCTGATTAATTGTCATTAACCCAACTCCTCCTGGTGACCCTGCAGAGTAACAAGTGCTCCTTTAATCCCCAGAGATTCCATTTGCCTTAGAAGGACTCTTAAAAGGATTAAGAATTAATTGTGAGACATTTTTAACGTTTTTCCCCCTCAGATGAAAAGGTTTATTATTGTTCTGGGTATGTAAATGGAGAAAAAACATCTTTTCTGCAGAGGTAAAAGATTAAATGGTTTGAAAGCAAACACTCCAGATACATCTTCTTTTTTCCTTTTTTTTGGAAAACTTTTTTTTGGTAGCTGTCTCTGCTTGTGTTTGGAATTTGAGCAGGCATTATTCCAATGATTATTCCTCAGTGCCTTGCATGCTCAATGAAGCCTGGGAGAAAACAATTTACAGTTTTATCTTCATTTCTATTGTAAATCTCCTCTTGGTTTCAGTCTGATTTTACTCAGGTGAAGGGGAAAGGAAATGGGAGAGCTCTCCATTAGTCCTGCAGTGTCTTGGGTGGGATGTGATTGCCCAGACCTCCTGGAAGCCACTGGGAAAGTGGGGAATTAATGGGAATTTGAGCATTCCAGGTGGTTCTTGCCTTACTGGTGGGACAGAGTTTAGGAAGTCTCTTAGTTATGGAGAGATCATCTTTAAATACAGAGAAAACAGAGTGTAGACAAGGGAGAAACAGCAGAGAAATTCCAGCTGAGCAGTGCACATCCCACATGAATTATTTTCAGAGATTTGGATTTCAAATTCAATTTAATTCTTTTATTTCTGGAAATTCTTTATTACCAACCTGTTACTGCTCATCCTGACACAGAATTTTGTACAGCCATAGAGTACCTGTGGTGGATTGTTTTCAATTAGGGCTGAATTAATCAAATTGGATTTTTTTTCAGTCTGGAATGTTCTGATCTTGATCTCTCTCCATAGAAGTCGTGGTAAATTAAGAGGGGATTTTGCATCAACAGCTGAATGCCAGGACCTGGGGAACATCCTGACTCCCAGATATTCCATGTGTTCCCAACTCTGATTCAGTTTTTTATTTATTTCCTTCTAAAATGTAGCTCCATTATTAAATATTGTAACTTTTATCTTAAAACTTTATAAATATCTCAAGATGAGCCCTTCAGCTTTTCCACTTTTTAAAATTCATCTCAGCCGTGCCTTTCCAGGAAATACAGATTTAATTTCTGAGAAGTTTAGTGTTAAAACCCCATAATTTTTCTGCAAACCTACAATTTCCACCTCCTCATTTCTGCTAAAATCAAAATAAAATAAAATTTCTGGTAAAATAAAAATTTCGATCAACTCCAATTCCCCTGAGGTTTATCCTGTTGGGAGAGGGATGAGGAGGGAGATGGCACAGCCAGATCTGCTGGAGGGACTGCAAATGGATTTTACAGTAAACCCCAAGAATTCATTGTGTAAACAGCTCATATTTATAAATCTCCAGCTTTATTTATTATGAAATGGCTTTGCTGGCATTTCAATTTCCAATAATTCAGTGCTGAATGATACAAACGCCTCTCCAAGCATTTCCATGGTGAGCAGGAGCTGCGGTTTTGAGGAATTTGAGGGTAAAAATTCCTGAAATTCAATGTGTGAACACAAGATGGCACTTGGATCCCAAGGACCGACAGCCAGGGATATCCCCAGCCCAACAGCAGCACTTTATTTCTATTTGTTTTTGAGATATCAGATAAAACCATCTGAAAACAAGGGGCCATCCTGTCTGATTCGAAGGATTTAATAGAAAACTACAGAACTTGTGTGAGCTGGGAACTGAAACTGCTTGGAAGGGGAAATGCAGCTCCAGAATATTTTTTTAAAGATAAATTTGAAATCTCTCTACTTGAAATTAAACAAGGCAAAATTCTGTGAAGTTAACATGGAAAAAGCCCAAAATTTCCTGAAAAATGTAGGATAAAAAAGGCAAATTATTCACCTCTGGCCACTTAAAGTGGTAGGATTTGAATAATAAAGTAATAATTCGATCTCAAAAATTTAACTCCCAATAAAAGAGGAAAAATGAATGGTGGTGCTTTCATATCAGCAATGAGTTATGCCACACTCATCCATTACAATAAAAAGACAGGAAATGATGGGAAATAGAAAAAAAATGGGAATTCCAGATCCAAACTTGCTGTGCAAGTGATGGGATTGTGTTGGAAATTTCATTGAATTGAAACTTCCCAATGATTATGAAAAGGGTTCTGCATTTTTATTAGGCCTGGTAAATGATGGAGAGATTTACTGCTGAGTTATGAGAGGTGGGGAAACATGGTCAAGATCCTTAAAGTTCTCAACAGAGGGGAAAACAATAATTATCCTTATCCTAATTAATGTTCTGGACCTGGAGGAGCCTGCTCTGGCCTCAGGAGCAGCTGCTGGGACAAAAAAATCCCTGAGGATGGGTCAGACTTTATCCACTCCTTTCTCCTGAGCAGATCCCAAAGATGCATCCATTAAATCTTTAGTTTTGCACCAATTTTATGCAGGAATTGATCTGTTTGTATAAATCTGGAATATTCTTATGAATGGGAGTTATTTTGTGATCCTGACTGTGCTTCCAGCAGCTTTTACCCAGGGAGAGGCCCCATATTTCCCCCAAAAGAGATATCAGTGTCTCCAACAAGCAGAATAATCCTGTAATCAAATGAAAAGTAACCAAATGAAAAGAGAAAGAGAGAAAAAAAAAAAAAAATTCCCTTGAATGTTTCTCATGCACGGAGCCACCCCAAAGCTGTCAGGAGAAATCATCACAAAATGATGCAGCAACCCCTGACTCGCAGAGATCGGTGTCAGCTCTGCCTGGGGAGCAAACACCACTCCCAATTTATCAGCCCAGCTTCCTGGAATCCAAGTGTTGTTCCAAGGGAAGTCTGCAGCTGTCAGAAGTGCCAAAACACCTCAGGGTGCTGCAATCATCCCTTATCCGCACAACTCACCCGCTCCCAAAGACCCACAGCGTCTCCCAGGCACAGGGAAGCTCTGATGGACCCAGTGGAGAAATGGGATTGTCCCAAGTGGTTTGGAAATAGGAGCCTCTCAGGGAAAAGTGGGAGATTTCTGAAGTGTCCAGTTCTTTCCCCAAATTTACAGGCCAGTTTCAAATCTCTATTTTGTGCAGTTGTGGATATTTACTCCCAAAATATCCAATTCTTCCCCAAATTTACAGGCCAGTTTCAAATCTCCCTTTTGAGCTGCTATAGATATTCCATCCCCAAATATCCAATTCTTCCCCAGATTTACGGGCTAATTTTAAACGTCACTTTTGTGCAGCTATAGATATTCAATCCCTGGGAGATGGAGAGATTTAACAACAGGAATCCACTCACAGGTAAGCAAAAGTAGGGATTGTTTTCAAGGGAAGAGATTTAGGGATGCCACGGGAAGTTGGCAGTATGGGGTTTTCCTACCAGGAATGATAAACCAAGATTGTTTTTCTCACTGTTTGAAAAATAAATGTTATTCCACAGGTGAAGAAATAAGAATGTTAAAAGCTCCCACTCTCCAGCAGGTTTGATTTTATGCTTCCTTGCAAGAATTTCATCAGATTAATTCCAGTCTCCCAGGACAAAATCCTCAGACAGAACAACTCCAAGGTGTTGGTGAGATAATGGAGGAATTTCTGACAGAATTAAAATTTTGGAGTTCACAGATCCATTGATAGAGCCTTTTTTTCCTATAAAATCCGTGGGCAAAACCAGCTGATGGTTGTGTGAACCAGCCAGGTAAATCCAGTAAATCTCACTCTCCTTTGGGGAATATTTATTTGCCAAAAAAAATTTCATTATAAACCTGATTTACTCTAAATTATTGCATCAGCCTCTCTGTTCATCATTCCAGCCATCAGCTGATCTAGTCCTCATTCCAGAATCAGTTCTGAAATTCGGTGGGACCATAAATCAGATTTATCAAACATGACCTCTGAGCTCCAGGAAAACCTGGAGCACTCACATGGCTTTTAAACTCTTGGGAAAAGATGGGAAAATGTTTAATAATCTCATCCAGCTGCTGGGATTGTATTCCAGGATCTTTGGCAGCTTCAACATGGAGGAGATGATTAAGGGAATTATTCAACCTGGATTTCCTGGACAAACACCCTCCAGAAATTAAAAAAAAAGCCAATTTAGGGTAGATTTTTAATCAGAAAATCAGTGAAAAACCTTTTGCTGGAGGTGTTTTGGAGTTTGAGGTGGTGTTTAAAGTGATGGAATTTCTGTTCGTGACTAATCCCAACTTCCTGGACTCCAGAGGGATTTTATTTTTTTGTCCTAAAGTTCTCCTGGATGTTTCCAGCCCATTCCATGTCTGCCAGGTGAATATTTGGAGCCCCGAAGTCATTTTTGAGACAATATTTCTGTCATTTGTGTGATCCAGCAGAAAGGGCAGAAATGAGACAGATCCGGCCTCACCTGAACCTTTCCTGCTCCAATCCCAGAAATCCCTGGAGCGAGGCCTGGGCAGGTGGAATTTTGGGTCTTTTCCCAAAAATGTTGAGGGAGGATGGTGGAAAAGCTGCTGGGAATCAGCTCAGCTGAGTGTTGGAAGGGTTTGGTTTAAGGGTTGGGTGTTGGAGTGTTGGAAAGGGGGAAAAAGGGGGAAAAGGGGAAAAAAAAGAGGGAAAAAAAGATGGGGGAAGGGGTAAAAGGAAAAAGGGAAAAAGGGGGGAAGATGTAAAAAAGGAAAAAAGGGAAATATGGAAAAAAAGGGTAAAAAAAAGGAAGGAAAAAGGGGGAAAAGAGAAAAAAAAGGGAAAAAAAGGGAAAAAAGGGGAGGAAAAAAGGGGAACAAATGGGGAAGGGGAAAGAGGGAAAAATAAGGGGAAAAAGAAGTAAAAAAGGGAAAAAATGGGGAGAAATCAGGATTAGGGGGAAAAAAAGAAAAAAGGGGAGAAAAAGGAAAAAGAAATACTCTGTACTACAAAAGGTTTTCTTGTCAGGGTAAAAATCCAATGTGAAATTATGATTATATATAATTATATTATGCAATATACTCTATATATGTACACTTATATATATCTCATGTAATATATCATTATATTATGCAATGTATTCTATATGTTAATATCTATTTATATTATATAATGCTGTACATATATATATATATAACATTTTATTCAATCATCAGCACCCCCACAAAAATTCAAATCCCAGGTCTATTAATTCATTCCCAAAATTGTTACAAATCTGAGCACCCATTTTATAATTCCAGAAGTAAAAAATAGGCAAAGAATTGGGAATTTTTTTCCCTGGAGGCAGAAAGCTGACCATAAATCCCATTAATTCTGCATTAAATCCTACCTTGATATTCAGCGTAAGACCTAAACATTCATTTAGAGCAATAAAATTTAGGGAATTGGGGAAAAAAACATCTTGCATTGCCTTGCCTTGCCTTCTCCTTCTCTCTTTCCTATTTAAAAAGAGAAAAAGTCCATTTTATTTAATGGGCCCTTAAATTGAAACCCAAACATTTGGCTTTAATAAAAATGGTATTTTGAATGAGAATGACTCAAAATAATAAAATAAAGAGTCATGGAGTGACTTTTTATAGAATATGGAATTCTTTAAGTCATTATAATGACTTAAACAAAAGAAACACAAATCCTGGGGGAATCAGGGAATTATTTTTTAATGTTTTTTCTTGTTTCCTCCATTCCCAGAGGATAACTTGATCCTGTTCTCATCTGCTCCTTCCAAGGGAATCCCATCCCAGTTTGGGAAGCAGGAACAAGCAGTAAATGCACCTCTGCCTGTGTGACACGTGGATAAGGATGATAAATCACCGCTTGACCTTTCCTTGGGAGAGCTGGGGCAGCAGGGATGACACATCCTCTGTTTGGGGCTGATTTCCATAGAGAGAGGCAGCTCTGGCTGCTTGATTAAACACAACATTTGTATGGATGATTCTCAGCTCGGAGATGTTTCCAGGTTATGATCTTATTTCTATCAATTTTCCTCTTTTTTTTTGGTTTTGTTTTTAAATTCCCTTGGGATTTGTACACACTGCAGCTGCTGACACAGGGAAAGGCAAACCCAGGAGCTTCCCTCTCCAGCTTTTCTCTTCTCCTCAACAATGAGCTTTATGCTCATTGGAATGTGTCATTATTATATGGAATCATGGAATTGTTTGGGTTGGAAAAGGCCTTAAAAAAATTCCTGTTCCATGGGAAGGAACTTCCACTGTCCCAGGTTGCTCCAAGCCCTTCCAGCTTGGCCTTGGGCACGTCAATAATAACATCAATAATAATATAATAAGAATTATATTCTTTTATTACCCCAAATAACAAAAATTCCTGCCCAAACTGAGGTGCCAGATCATCTCCCTTGGGTGTTTCCATGGAGCTGCAGGTGCTGCTGGTTGGGAAGCCTGGGATACAGGTGGGATATCTGCAGGAATTCCCGGGAACAGAGCAGGTTGTGCCCCGCTGGACTCCCAGAGAGGGGAATGATGGAGAGCCTGGGATTGTGCTGGGTTATTTCTGTCCCTATTCAGAATTCCTTTTGTTTGAGGCAGGCAAAGCTCCTGCTGGAGACAATGGGAATTTCTGGCAGCAGGGAATGCTGAGCAGGGCCCTCACTGGGGAAACTGCAGCTCTTTTATTCCAGCCCCGAGCTGGGTGCCACCGATATTATCAGGAATATAAAGGGCTGTTCTTTCAATTACAGGCTCGATTTTAAAACCCCTCAAATTTAGCTGAATATCAGCACTTTTCCCTCTCCCTGGCCACAGGTATCCCTGGCAGACTGGGAGTCCCAGGGGGGCTGAATCCCCATCCCTTCTCCCCAGGCCCGCTGAAGTCATTCCTGGGAGCAGCCTCGTGGAGATTTGCTGCCAAACCTTTCCAGTCTAATCCTCGATGATCCAAGCCCGGTCAAGAGCCCTCTTCACATGGAATATTTGCTGCTCCAGATGGCAAAGCCTGAGCTTGAGCCAACAGCAGGGTAAAAATACATTTATTTCCATGCCCAGCCCTCAGTCAGCCCAGCTCCCTCCGTTTGCCACGGACAAGAGGTTTCCTCCACAATGCTCCAAATTCATGAAGGGAGCACATGGATAAAAATGTCCTGATTTATTCCAATGTCCCAGTCAGGCAGCACAATCCATGTTGGAGTTCAGAGGATGGGGACCAAGCTGGGGCTGGACTCTCACTTTGTTTTATCTGTTGTGTTTATTCGGTATCTTTTATAACTTTCCTTCTTCTGGCTGAAAAATTCCAGATTTGGATTTGTTTATCCCCTTTCAAGTCTGACTTAGAAAATGATCGTTCCCTTTGTGCTGCTACTCCTTCCCAGGAAAATGAAGGAGGGTGAGGGTGTGGGGACCAAGGGTAGAGCTCCTTCCCACTGCCACCTTCCCTGACTGCAAAACAAGCTGGAATTTCCTCTGCAGGCTCTGGAGACAGTGGGATCCGAGCTGGAATGGCATGGAGGGAGAAGCATCCCAATCTCTGGGGAGCCCAAAGGAGCAATTAGAGCTGGGAACTGACTTTTAACAGAGTGAACAGGGTGATGAGGAAGCATTTTTGCATAATTAGGAGAACACCAGCAAATTTTCTTCCTGACACAATGTTTTCCATCACTCCAATTGCTGGGATGAGCAGGAGTTTTTCTGCTTAGCAAATGCCTTCAGCCCTCTGTGGAGTAAACATTTTCTGTGTGAGAGGGGGGAAAATGGATTCTCCTCACAGAGGAAAACTTTGCAGGACTTTTCTTGTGCTTCCTACATTATCCCTCCTGCTGGAATTATGGATGAGGAGTAAGGAGCTCATACTGGTAACAGGAAAATGCAGCCCTGGAATCAGTCCAGGCTTCTCCTTCCAACTTTACCATTCTGCCCTCAAATCTGCAGTGTAAACAAAAGGAATATTTAACTTCACATGTGTGGATGGCAGGGATGTCCCTTAAAAATACCCCAAATCCAGGTGGGAGAGGAATGTTGTGCCAGGATATCTGATGTTACAATTTAAATGGGATCAGAGCAAGGAAATCACAAGGATCATGGAATCACAGAATCAATCCCAGAAGGGTTTGGGTTGGGAGGGACCTCGAAGCTCCTCCAATTCCATGGGCAGGCACACCTTCCACTACCCCAGGTTGCTCCAAACCATCCAACCTGGCCTTGGACACTTCCAGGGATGTTGAAATCCTTGAGGTTACCTAAGGCTGGAGGGTGCTGTGGATGGAATTCCTCCTTCAGTGCTTCCATTCAGACTCTCATTGCAGTTTGGGTGTATTTTTGCCAACTGTGACATTTTCTCTGACACATGGTGTTCCTGGGAAGCTGCAAAGCTCCCACTCCCTAATTTTAGGTCATTCTCAATATCTTTGGAAACTGGAGCTTTTGAATTTGAAAATTTTCCCAATCCCTCTGCCCAGACCAAGACTGAATTTCCCAAAACATCATGCCATGGCGATGCCCTCACAATTCCCCTCTGCAGCTTTGTCAAAACCCCTTTCACTTCCAGAAGGAAAATACCTGATAACCACAGCTATCAAAATATTCTCCATTTTTGGGTTTTTTTTCCCCTAAAAATGTTATTTCCACTGTCTGTCTCTTTTTAATGAAAAGTAGCAAGCAGCTGTTGGAATGTAATAACATCCCAAACCACTGCTTTCATGCATCAGTGTGTGCAGGCATAGGGAGAGCTTTAATGGAATAAAATATATTCCTAGGAAATGGACTCCCAGGCTTCAGTTATGAGAAAATTTAAAATTGCATCTGCATTTTAACAAGAAAAAATAACTTTTTCTCTTCTTATCTTTGCGATGGTTGCTCTTAATGCCATGGGAAGTTGTGTTTTATTTTGTTCCAAGAAGTAATTTGGGTCAGGAGCCGTCCATGTGCTCAGATAAATCAAAGTAATAACAGGATTTCTTATGATGTTGGTTTCTACAAGGGCAGGTTCATACTTTCTCCAATATTTCTACATTTTATGGAATGGTTTGGGTTGGAAGGGACCTTAAAGCCCATCCAGTCCCACCCCTGCTATGGGCAGGGACAACTTCCACGATCCCAGAGTGCTCCAAACCCCAATGTCCCACCTGGCCTGGGACACTTCTCACCCTTACAGGAAGGAATTCCTTCCCAAGATCCAGTTGAAACCTGGTTTTGAAAATCTCCCATTGGAAAGATTTCTCTTCCTTGAAGCTGCAATCATTTGCTTTGGCAGTGTAACAGTTGCAAAGAAGCAAACAAAAAAAGCAGCATTTCAAATTCTCTGATTAACCTCATCACGCTTATCCCCCCTGCTTATTTAATGAATGATTTTTCTGAGATTGGTTTAAATTCATCATCAGAAACAGGAAAACAACTCAGATTTCTGACAAAGTTTGAGCCCCTTTAATTTGCTCTGTGTTTCCAGGCTCTGAGGAAGCACCTGAGCGCTGGCACTTCACATCTCAGGAATAAGAGCAAGATTCCCAGACAAATCCAGGGAAATTGTGCTGCTCTCCTGTGGTCACCACCCTGTAATAGGAGCAGAATTTGCCCCCAGATTACCTGAAATTAATCTGGTGCTAATGTCCCTGGGCTGATTGAGCCAATAAATGCAACTCCTCAGTGATCACTCACCATTAATGCAACAAAACTGGGATTTAATGCAAGGCAAGAAAGGCTCTGCATTTTCAGCCACCTGCAATTGTGGCTTAATTAAATTTCCTTAATGCAGCCAGAAATTAAAGGGAAGCCTCATTAGTGGCTTTTGAGATGAGGTGGAGTTTGAGGTAAAGGCAGGAAGAGTTTTGTGCTTCCAGCCCCAACTCTCAGCTGGTGTTTTAGGGTTAAAAAGTGGCAGAGATGGGGAAAGTGAAGGGATTCTTTCTCTTTGAGAAAGACCAGCTTTTGACTGATCCAGGAGGGTAAGCTGTGATAATTTCCCTGCACTTTTGGAGTATTCCATGATAAACCTGTGTATGTTTTATTAGCACTTCTCAAAGTGGTGCTGTGGTGTTGCTGTAGCAGTTTGGTGTTTATTTGCATTTACATTTATTATTATTATTTACAATTATTACAAATGTTATTACTATTTACATTTCAGCTGCTATTTAAATGTGCCATTTCAAAGTGCTGTGATTCTACAGTCCAGCCTATCCCATGTGAAGCACAACATTTTAATCCTTATATCCCAAACCTGGTGCTTTATTAGCACAGGGATAACGACCTTTGTGGTAAGGCCACAAAATTGAGGTTTTACTCTGGACCTTGCTTAAAAAGGAATCTGGAACCTTTCATGAAAACATACAAAGCTCATTGATTTTTCATGAGTGAGGATTTCCTTGGAAGCACAAACTGTGATTGACTACATAAAATGGTCTGTAAGGTGCTTTCCTTAATTAAAACACCATTGTAAACAGTTTTTGCATGTTAATTTTCAGTTTGGAGCTCAGTTATTGACCTGAAACAGAGTAACCAATGTGGGAAAGCAAGCAGGAAATGCCCCTTTGATTTCCTGGTTACTGGCAATACTCTGCATAGGAAAATGAGGGGTTTCGTTACTTTTATCATAAAGAAAAATACCCAAAATATAAATAATAATCATGAGGCTCAATTCAGCTAAAAACTGGGGGTATTGCCCTCCCAATACACAATTTAAGTTTATTCAGGGTTCTGACTCATCTCTGCTGCATCAGCAGCTCAATATTTTGGTTTTTCAAGTACAATTCTTCCATATTTCCTTCTCACATCCGACCTTTGACGTTTTTATGGTATTTTGATAACACCTGGAGTGTTGCAGTAGAAACTTTAATAAGAGGATGGGAGAAATTCTTATCCTCTCCTCTTTCTCATACTGTTTCATTTCCCTAATACTGTAAGGGGAAAGAGTTAAAAAATACTGTAATTAATTATTGCCTTAGTAATGAGCTGTTTGAGGGCTTGAGGAGATGGTGTGGTTGGGATGGACTCTGCAAGCTCTGAGATTCATTTTCCCAAAATAATTTTAAGGAGTTGTGTGTAATCTGGAGAGATTCATGGCAAATCCAAAATATCCCAAGCATTCAGTGATGTTTTTCCTTAGGGAATTGTGGATCTTTAAAAGATTAATTAAAGAAAAATACAGTGGATATTTTCAGGGAAGCAGAAGAGTCTTCCTGGAAGCATTTGGAAAACTTTGGGTTGTTCAGGGAGCTGATTTCCTGCTGGTTTTAGGTCTCAATTCTCAAATTTTGGTAAAAAGGATAGGAAAGGTGTGGCAATACTGGATTCTTTGCTGGGCAGAGAGAGCAGAACGACAGGAGAGCCAAGTCTGTGCCTTGGAGAGGGTTAAAAGCTGTTGATCCCATTTTTCTACTCATTCCAGCAAATCTTTGCTCAGGAACAAACTCAGTTACAAAGAGTTAAGGGCAGAGTGGAGAATTGCCTGGCTAATCCTGATTAACATCTGAAATAAGCACTGTAGGATTTCACAGGCTACAAATACAAAAATTCTTCTTATCCTTAAAGGAGAGTCCAGCTCTATGGAATATTCACTCCCAAGGCACCTCAGGCCAGGTAAATTATATTACTGTTAATCAGCATTATTTACAATTATTTACATTAAATCTGCTGCTTTCTGGGGGTAATTTTTGAGGGAGAAAAAAGTCAAGTTAGAGACAATTGCAGCAAAACTGTGTCCCCAGCCAGCAGGAGGCTCTCCAGGTAAGGCATAATGAGATATCTGAATCTTTTGGAATTAATAAATGCTCCTGGAGCAGCTTTTCTGTAAGGACAGAGATGGCTCTCCAGATATCCAGGAGGGAAGATTGATGGGCTATGCAGATGCTTGTGCCATTAAAAAGACCTTCAGAAAGAAACAAGCAGGATTGCTCAAAGTGTTGTTTTAAATTAATGCCTGACTTTGAAAACAAATTGATGCCCCCCTGAGATAATTGGAAAAGTTGGAAAACAATCAGGGAAGAACAAATTGAGGCTTTGGGATGGACAAAAACCCCAGATAAAGGAAGTCTCTAAATTCTGCTTCCAGAGCATGAAAGACATTTTCCTATCTGAGGGTGTCCTTTTGTTTTTTCTTTTCCATTTCCTTAATTTATCTTTTCTCCTTCAGAGGACAAGTCTTGCCTTTGGCATGGGTGGGACAGAAAGGAAGGCTCTGGATGAGGATTAAAGAGAGAGGGGGGCAGGACCTTTCCCAGGAACCCACTCCAGGGACTTTGTGTGTTATAAACACGTGGCAGTGAGGGAAGTTTGGAGTGTTGTGGCTTAGGACAGGGGGGAATTGCTTCAAGTGTGACCAACTACAACATGGTTTCCATGAGAAAATAGAACTTTTTTGAGTTTTTCATGGAAATATTTGAAGAATGACTCCAGAGGAGGCGCCAGGGTGATCAGAGGGATGGAGCAGCTCTGCTGGGAGGAAAGGCTGGAGAATTGGGATTGTCCAGCCTGGAGAGGAGAAGGTTTGGGGTGAGCTCAGGGTGGTCTGGAGGAGCTGCAGGAAAGATGGAGAGAGACTTTGGAGAAGGCATGGAGGGACAGGACACAGGGAACGGCTTCAAATGGACAGAGAGCAGGGTCAGATGGGATATTGGGAAGGAATTCCTGGCTGTGAGAGTGGTGAGGAACTGGAATGGATTTCCCAGAGCAGCTGTGGCTGCCTCTGGATCCCTGGAAGTGCCCAAGGCCAGGTTGGATGGGGCTTGGAGCAGCCTGGGACAGTGGGAGGTGTCCCTGCCATGGCAGGGGTGGGATTGATGCCTTTTGGGGCTACCTAAAAACAGTGGTCAGACAGAATTAAGGGAATAAAGAGCAGTTCTATTTATTATTATTTCTATTTATTATTTCTATTTATTATTTCTATTTATTATTTCTATTTATTATTTCTATTTATTATTTCTATTTATTGAGGGCCCTCCAGGCACATTTAGGGCAGGTGAAGCCCCCCAGGGGCTGCACCCAAAATGTCCCACGGCTCACGGGTTTCACACTTTTACAAGTTTGGTCCATTTGCACATTGGGGGTCAATCCTGCAATTCCAGCTGCAGCTGATGAAGGCATTCAGCCCAAGTTTGCTGCCCCAGCTCCCTTTTGTTCCCATTTCTGGGGCCTGGGGCACTGAGGTGTCCTTGATTGCCAGGCCTGGGGAGGAATTGTTGTGTCTGCCCAGAATGGGAAAGCAGCAGCTGACGCTGTGTGTGGAGTTTGGAGTTCTGGAAAGAACTGCAGGGTTAGAAATGCATGGAAGAGATAAAAATAAAATCCTAAGGCATCAGGTTGGGATGGGATTTAAGGTCCTTGCAACCCAAACCCTCCTGGGATTGCAGCTTTGGGATGTCAGGGCCCACATTCCAGCTGCTCCCAGCTCCTTCCCACCCTCCTGGCTGTCAGAGCCCCATTTCCCTTCAAACCAGGCCCAAATCTGATTCCTGTGGCACTGCCTGAACAGATAAACCAGCCCAAGCTACTCCTCCAATAATTAGGGGCCACTTATTGTGCACACTGTGGTCTCATGGCTCTTCTATCAGTATAAAACGTCAGCCTGGTGGTTCTGTCTCTTCAGGTTTTATAATTAATGACTAATGACTGGTATTCTCCTGTTCATAAAGATGAATTTTCCCAGTTAACTGTTAATTATGGCAACTGAGAGTGCACTGGTGAGATAGACTCTTGTCTAATCTAATATCAAAATGGTATGGGAAAAAACCCCAAACCCAACCCTGCCCACAGCCTTGTAATTTTGCAATATTTTGATAAATCTCTCTCTCTGTCACTGACAGCTGGGGTGTGATTAGCTCAATCCTGATATTTTTATGACAATAAAATTCCCATTTAATTTTTCTGTGTCAATACAAGCTCTCATCCCCACCAAAATTTGCTTCTGGGCAAATCCTTTCATGCAATAAATAAACTCACGGGGTGAACTTGTGAGCTGTTTTATCATGACTGCCAATAATCGTTATGGAATCAAATATTTACGTGCCAGGGTGGCATTTAAATAAATGCAGCACTCCTAAAATGTCAATTTATTCCAGCAGGAAGGGAAAGATTATAAACATTCCACAGGAATTGTGAATTCCTGTCACTTCTCGAATTCCCATTTTTGTCACTTTTGTGGGATGAAGCATTTGGGGCTCTGCAGGTGCCCCATCCTTTCCTGAGTCCACATTTAACATTTTCCAGGTTTTATTTCTTTACAAAAGGAGATGTTTGTCTCAGCTCAGGCTGAGATTTGAGAGCATCAGCACTTTCCTTAAAAGTCTGAGGGTTACCTGCGGCAGGGCCCGATGGAAAGGGAATATTTTCATTTATACCCTACAATAACAGCAAATTTCATTTCTTTACTCATTTAAAACCTCCCAAAAAAGGAGGGGGCACACACTTTAACCTGGCCTTCAGCACTTGGAAAGGCCTGGTGTGGTTTTTATGGATTTACAATGGGAGAAAAAGGATTTTCCAGGCTGAGAACGCCCTTGGAAGGGGGAGCTGGGAGCGTGCTGGAGGCATTAAGGCAGCTTAAACTCGGGATGCTTCAGGTAATATCCTAAAAAACGTGTCAGGGGACTGCTAAAGAGATGTGCTGAGTAATCCCCACAAAAGCAGCATGAACTACTTGTGTACTTATTTCTAAATGCATTTCTTGCCTCCTCCCCACCACCTTGGGGGAATAGTTTAATTTCCTATTTAATTCCAGCTGTTGCAAATGCCCGAAGGTTGTTCTAAATTATGGATAGGGTGAAAAGTTATGGTTTGTGTTCCTTGCTGGGTTTGGGTTTCAGTGAATGAAAGGTGCTGGAAATTCACAGTTCAGTGGGGCAGGAGCTGGGGTTTGCCTGGCTCTGAGAGGTGGGGAAGGTTTTGTGTCTCACTGCAGAGTCATCTCCGTGTGGAACAACTCCTGGGGAATTCCTGCTTATTTGGGAGGAATTCACACAAAATCGGGGCTCAAAGTTCTACCTCTGGGCTTGTACAGGTGATATTTCCAGAGGTTCTGTAGCCATTACTAATATCAATGCTTATATTCTAATTATAACCCCAAATTCTGAACCTCCTGTCTCAGAAAAACGATATATTGCATTATGCACAATAATTCCACTATCTTTTGATGAATTTAGGATCACTGTAATTTTTATGAGTTGGACTTTGTGTCAAGACATTGACACTGAAAATTTGTCTCTCTTCAAGGTTCTT
This sequence comes from Pseudopodoces humilis, assembly GCF_049639895.1. NCBI lineage: Eukaryota > Metazoa > Chordata > Aves > Passeriformes > Paridae > Pseudopodoces > Pseudopodoces humilis. Next base: position 23,241,473 of record NC_142210.1, on the reverse strand, counting down.
TTTCCTTCTACAAACTTTTTTTTTTTGCATATGATGTAAGGAGAATGAAATCAGGGTGGGTTTTTTGTGTGGGAATGAACACATGAACTAAAACCTGGATAAAAGAGCTCAGAAATCTCAATGAAGCTGCTGTGTGAGTACATATTTCAATTGCTTAAAAAGTTCTGGTTTCTGTTTTTCTGAAAGAAAATATAATTTTTTAACATCTTAAATGCAGTAGCAGAGAGTTTTCTTAGCTCTTTGAGAATGGAGCAGCACAAAACTTTTTTATTTTTTCCTTCTTGCATTCCTCTGTTATGAAATGTTAAGATGAGCTCAGTGACAAAATAAGAGGAAACTGCTCTTGCAAAAAAAAAAAAAACAAAAAACCCAGCTTGAAATATTTTCATCAGCCATCCTGATGCCTCCATTAGGCAAAATCTGATTTTTGTCACTGCCGGCCCGGGTTTGTGACTCTCTTAAGCGCCTTGGTAAGTGAAGAATCTCTCTGGGAACAAGAAAAGCTTTTTTCTCCACATTTTATTGTGGCAGCCTTGTGCTCCTGAGGGCTCCAGTGCAGCGGGAAATGGAGATGTTGTGAGAGAAAGCTGGAGCAAAAATCCTCTGGAAACAGAAGTGGCTGCTGTGACACCACTTCTGAAGGCATGAGACAGCCACGAGCGTTTGTAAAGTTGAAAAAAAATCCATCTCTGGAAGGCAGGGGAAAGCTGGGAGCTCCAGCTTCTCTGGATAAATCCTTAATAGCACAAGATATGATCTTCCTTGGGCCTTGTCAGGGCTGGAAACAGCATTTCCTGACCCATGGCGTGCCCCAAACTGACAATTTTATTGTGTGCTCTGGATTAATGAGTCCTCTCAGATCGTTTAAATAAACAGATGCTGTCTGCTAGCATGGCTAAGAGCATCTGGTAGTGGTAAATGATTTAAAAGTTGTCCTTCATGGAATAGTTCCTTGGAATGTGCTTGTGGGCTGCAAATATTCATGGCAATAAAGACCAGCTCGAATGGAAGGGGAAAGAAAGGAAATATAATTGATGTTTAATGAGTTATTAATGGTTTATAAATACCTAAACAAGATTGTTTGGCTTCTGTCAGTAGTTGGAGGCAGTTAGAGCAGCCAGGACTGGGGATTTGGATTAATGCTGGGAGTTCCTGCCGTGGAGTGCTGGGAGCTGCTTCCAGGATCCCAGGGCTGGGACTGGGGAGCAGAAACTCCTCCAGAAGTGTTTCATGGTGTGGTGTGTCCTGCAGTCTCAGGAATTACAGAATTGTGAGATTTCAGGTTGGAAAAGTCCTCTAGGACTGAATCCAACCACTAACCCAGCTCTGGCATCTTCACCACTAAATCCTGTCCCCAGGTGCAGCATCTCTGTGGCTTTTACATCCCTCCAGGAATGGGGACTCCACCATTTCCAGCAGATTTTTCCCATATAATGCCACGAGAACACAAAACTATTTCAGAGAAGCTCCTGCAGATGATCAATGTGTCTTCATTAAGGGAAGAGCAGCTTAGGCAGCTCCTGCACTTTGGGGATTGGCTTCCTAAAATAGAAATCCCACTTTTCCTGTTGTTGCTCCTTTGGCTAATTCCACAGCACTGGAAATTCCTCCCAGACTGACTAAACAGTCAGGAAAGTAACTTGGAGTAAATTAAACACCTCAATGATGTCCCACTCCCCTGAAATGTGCAGTAAAAGTGGCCCTGCAACGTTTGTTTCTGGAGGATGGAATGACTCTGATTTTTTAGATGCTTTGCAGAGCACCAGGTGACAGAGAGGGGCTGAGTCAGTGAATAAAACAGGACCAATTAGGGTGTGGGGGATGCTCAATGAAGTGAAATTTCCAGCTTACAGGAGGTGGCTCTTGCAGGCCCATCAGCAGCACGGCTGACTCAGAGCCTGAGTCACTGGGCGATGTTTGACCCGTCAAACCATGCAGTGGAACATCCAGGATTCAGTGTCCAGCAGATTATCCCAACTCTCTTTGCCTCCTGGTCAAGCTGCCCTTAAATAGTTCATTTCTGCACTGACAGAGTGAGAACAATTTCCATAAAATCCAAATGGTTTGGATTGATAGAGACCTTTAAAACTCACCAAATTCCACCCCTTCTGCTATCCCAGGTTTCTCCAACCTGGCCTTGGACACTTCCAGGGATGCAGAGGCAGCCTCAGCTTCTCTGGGCAGCCTGTGCCTCACCTCCCTCACAGGGAAGAAATCCTTCCCAATGTTTAATCTTAATCTCCCGCCAAATGGTCGGTGTTTAATTTTAATTTACTGGCAGGGATAGGCTTGTTATGTGGTGCTTGACCTGCTGAGTGCAGGTTTTTATTATATTTATTATTATATTTATTCTTATATTATTTATTGTTATATTTATTCAGCTGACACCTGTTTGCCTAATAATCAGTGTAAATCAAATTAATCAGACATAAAGAGGCCAGAGGCAGGGCGGGCTGTGGGAAGATTGGATGAACCACCCAAGTGCTGTCAGTGGCTCTGGACTCTGTTAAAGATGCTCAAACAAAACTCCGATTCCACAGGATTTTCCAGGGTAAAAAATGTGGTTTTCTTGAGTTTGGTGACTGCCATGAAGAACATCCCCATCCCAATTTCCAGCCCCCATTCCCACCTCAGTAACCTGTGCAGGGTCAGGAGCTGGATTCAATAGTCCATGTGGATCCCTTCAAATTCAGGATATCCTGTAATTCCAGCAGCCCTTTCTGAGCAGTTTGCTGGTTCATGCCTGTAGTGGTTTAGATGTGCCAATTTCGTTTTTTCAGCTAACGCACTAAATAAATGTCATGGTTTTAAAGCAGTAACTAAAAAAATTACTGGAAAACTTACTTGTTTCTTGCTGTGAGATACGGATTAGAACAAAATCACCCCGTGACATTGCCGAGTTTGTTCTCCCCTCAGCGCGTGCCAGAGCTGCAGATGAACCCAAATCCCTTGGGATTCAGCTCCCTGGGACCGACACCACCTCAGCACACAGGGATGCAGACAGCAGAGACATGATGTGCTTGTGGATTTATGGGTGGGAATATCCCAGGATCACTCTCCCTCTGCCACTTCCCTGGATTTTGTCTCCAAGCTCTCCAGCCTGAGCTGCATCCTGCAGGGAGGGTTGACTTCAACATTTTATTGTTGTTGTAAATTTTAGCAGTGAAACGTGGAGTGAGTCAGCAGCTGCTGTTGGGGAGGGGAAAAAACCCTCTGAGAGAATTCCCTTTGAACACTGACTTGGATCGTGATTTTTTTAAAGTGTATTAGAATTAATTCTGGTTGTTTTTCCATATGGAATAAAGCCGAAAGCACGAGACAATTTTTGAGGTTTTTTTTTTTTTGGCAAAACTCTTGATCTGATCTGAGGAATGTGTGGGAAGAGTGGATATTGTTCTGTTGGATGCAAATCCAGCTGATGGCACTGAGGAATTCTCCACCGATGAAAGCAGGCAGTGGATATATCCCAGGGAAAAAGGTCCTACAGCAGAATTTAGGGAGTGATGAGCTGTGAACACACCTCGGTGGGTGATTTTGGGCACTCCTGGATGCCTCTGGTGTTCCAGTGGGATGAATCCATGTAATTTGTCTGAAGGAATAATCTGGAATCTGGTTTAAACCTCCCTGACAAAATGGCCTTCTCAGGTAAAATAATGCCATTGATTACCAGGGACGAGGGGAAAATTGATTTTTAAATATCTCCTGTGTGACTTAGAGAGATTGGCATTGGCTAATTCATATTAAACATGAAAATGGGGAGGATAAATAGGAAACCTCTTTAGACCAATTACCCAGGTCCCATTTTCAGCCTGTTATAAATTCCAGATGACTCCTTAGGAAAAATACAGTTTATGGAACTGTAAGAGATGAGTAAGACTGAATATAAAAACCCTTCCTGCACCTTTTCTGGCCTGGGAGGCTGAAGAAAATTCAGCTCATTCTGGGTGTATTTCCATTTAAAAAATAGATGTGCCCTGAGGAGAGGCTGCCTGGATGTGTTGCTGTGGTTATCATGGAATGTGTCTGACAGAAATATTCCTGTATTTCTGCCTAATTGCTGGAGCTAACTTTTGATGGGAATCTGAGCTAAAGCTGCCATGGAATATCCATGGAAAATGTCTCAGAGGGTAAAAAACCTTAGCACAGCTCTTAGAAATTAGACTTTTTTTTTGGGTAGTTTGGATTTTTGTTTTTTTTTTTCCTGTGAGGAATCAACAATTCCTGAAGTTCTTTCATTTTTATAATTTGATTTTCAAAAATTGTGAAGGAATGGGGATGAAAGCCGTGTTCTATCCAGCTGTAATATCATTAAGGCTGTAAAATTCAACTCTTTTTGAAGAAAATTCTTAATGTTTTTACACAGATCAGGTTGGTTTTGAGCACGGCAGCAACTTGATCCTCTCATCAGCAAAACCGTCGTCAAAACATTCACGGCAGGCAAATCTGGCACTGCTCATTTCCAGCCAGGCCTGAAAGGTCAAGGGCTGAACCTACAGCTAAAAGAGAAAAATAGCAAATAGAAAAGAGATAAATAGCAAATATTTTGTGTGTATCTCTCACAGAGAGCGCGGCACGAGCTCGTGGTTGGATGAACGCGGATCTCTCGGAGCTCTGGTGTCAGATCAGGTTTGCCCATCAAATTTTGTCGTGTCACATCCCATGATGTGACATGACAGCCCTGCTCCATGTGTCACGGCACGGTGGCACTCCTGGGGTGCCTGAAAACGTCGTTTTTAAGCCAAGTTTGGGAAACGCCGCTCGGAGAGGGATGGTGGGGGATGAGGGAGAAAGGAAACCCAAGAAATGTTGCTTGACTCAAGTTTTAACAGCAGGATGAGGAGGTGAACTTTTAATTTTTTAATTGTTTCTATGGTTTAAATTGGGTTAGAACTTCCTAACTTTAGACTTGAGATCTGTAAGGACAGAGATTGAGTTGAACACTGAAGGTGGTTGATGGAAGGAGATGAAGATCCCAAACTTCAATTTGCCAGGGGTTGCTAAAATTCTTTGTAAATCTGGAGTGGGTTTGTGGTGGGACTCAAGAATGGAAACTTTCAGAGATTCAGCTTGAACTTTTTTGGGTTTTCATCCCTTTTTGCATCACTCAGAGCTTTCATTTCTGCTCTACTGAGCCTCCAATGCATCACTTGGACTCTAACGTTGAGGAAAATTTCCTGAATGTTCCTGATCACGTACAATTACAATAAATACGTGGATGGAGTTGGAAGTTTGATTCTCTCTTTCTGTTTCTTTGGATTTTATAACTCATTAAACTCCAGCCCAGCGTCCTTCACTTACATCAATTTTACTGCAATATTTACTGAGCTTGCCTTTATTGATTCCAGTGGAGTTCAACAGGCATAAAAAATGAAACTAAAAGGAGAATCAATTCCACATTAATTAGCCAGCATGCATGATTTTATGCTGCTTAATGACTCTTGTAATCATCTACAAATGTACCAGAGCGAGCAGCAGTCGAAGCCAGGCAGGGCTGGACAGGAACAAAACCCTCCAGCAGTGAATTCCCACAATTTGGACCCTTTAGAGAGTGCAGTCTTTTCCATAAAATCAGATTTAGATTAGAAATGATGACAGGGAAGGAGCCATTAGAAACTAGATGAGTTCAGTAAAAAAATCCTATGGAAAAACCCGCCCAGCCCCTTCCTGAGTTCCTCAGTTTGGGAAGGATTTGCAGGATAAAACTCTTGTGCCATCACCTAAAGACCACTGAAGAAAGGGAAAGTTTATTTACAGCCTATTTTAGTGATTCCTTTGCTTGTTTATTTATTTCTATTTTACTTTTCAAAGCAGTACAATGTTGTGGAAGGCTTTGCACTGCAGAAAGAGCCTCAGGACTGCACTGAGATAGGGTTGAAAATGTGGTGTCCAAAAAACTTTCCAAAAATCTTTTACACTAAAATTATGGCAGAGGGGAGGCTCCTGCCTTTATCTCTGGGATGGCATTTTCCCCACCCTACTTATTTGTGCTCTGGTGCTTATTTTATTTGAGCACTGGCCTTCAATATTTTCTTGCTTTATCACTCTAAAATTACTCTTTATGTCAGTCACTCCTTATTTCCTTAGTGCTGTAGGACTGACTTAACCCTAGGCTTGGCTTCTGGCTTAATGCATCAATAGGGAAATGTCTTTGGAGCATTTTCCATGTTCTTGAGTTCAGAACACACCTGGAATCCACAGCTGAGGGTGCTGTTTCACTCGGCTGGTCACACTCTTGTCTAAGGGTTCCTGCTCTGGGATCTTTTTGAGGGAAATTATCCAGGATTATTGCCTGCAGGGGTGTTTAATTTCTGCCTGCAGAGTAGGTGGGGCTCAGTATTAAACAGAATTTGCTTTTGTGATGCATTCCCATGTCTGTAGACTTAAACAGAAACACGGTGAGTGACTGGATTTTGTTCCAAAATGGACATTCCTGAATGCCTGTAAAGCCACAATCCTTTTTCTGCTTAGTATTTACCTCTCCTCTTATCCCAGGAACACAATGGAAGTGATTGCTTGGATACAGATGACATTATGGTCTGTCTTTGCTGTACTTTTTTCTCCCTTTAACTGTGCATTTACACATGAATGGGCCATTGGCTCTAAATGGTAAGGAGATCACAGTGAATTATATTCACTTTAGTGATACAGTGTCAAATTCAATCTAGGAGAAAATTCCACATCCTTTCAAATGGAGGGAACCATTTTAATTTGGATCGTCAGCAGCTGAACTTTCCCTTTCAGATTTCTGCTGGTGGCACAAGTGGATGGGGCTGGGAGCTTCAGACACAAAAATCAGGCTTCTCTGAAAGCCAGGGTTAGTCTGGGGACTTAAATAATAAAAAAGAATCTGCTTTTCATTATCAAAAATTAAATAGAAAGGCAATTGACGTGCTTGGTTGCAGGGAAAATTGAGAAAGTTGTTGCCCAGAGAATTTATCAACAAGACAAATTAAGAAAATTGTTGCTGAAAGTATTTCTCTAGCAGCTCTGTGCTGGTTAAAAGCAGTTGTCTCATCTCAACACTGCCCCAGCTCTGATTATTTATGTGTGACTGAGCATCTCCAAGCATCAGGTAGAGAGAAATATTGTGTTCGTGTGGGTGTAGTGTTCCCTCAGAGCTCCGGTTTGTCCTGGACGCTTTCACATCCCTTCTGCAAGGACTAAATATCTGATCATTCAACACCTGGGTGGCCTCATGGAAAGGAATGGGCTCCTTTTTACTTAGGGGAAATTTATTTATGGACTTTCCTGGGAGAGGGTTTTTAGCTGTGAGGTGGATCAGAAATAAATGTAGGCCCAATTGAAGTTTTTGTCATGGCAGAAGCAGCTGGATGATGCTGTCAGGCGTGGCTTTTTCTGTGTCAGTCCTCATCACCCTCCCAGGCAGGAATTCCTTCCCAAAATACCCTCCCAGGCAGGAATTCCTTCCCAAAATCCCATCTAACCCTGCCCTCTGGCAGTTTAAGGCTGTTCCCCTTGTCCTGTCACTCCAGACCCTTGAGGAGTGCAGCTGTGAGGGAGAAGGGATTTATTGGGAGACTCCAGGTGGAGAAAGTGGGAAAAGAGTTGGAGATGGGAGATCAGGAGAAGGAGCCCTGTGGCAATCAGAGCTATAAAATAGAGAGATAAGTGATGGTTCTTCTGGAAGTTCAGTCAGGAAAAGGGATTTAACCCCACTGCACAGGCCTTTGCTGCTCTGCTCAGGTTCAGAGGTGAAGTTTTAAGTTTTAAATTCTTTCTATGATTTAAATTGGGTCAGAATTCCCACTACAGGACTCTGGTGCAGATAATCTGAGCAGGTATTATCCATAGGGATGAGAAGCAGGATAATGAGCCAGGTTGGAATAAAGATTTCTGTGCCCCCTGGAGCAGCAGTTAAGCAGAGAGGCTTTTACAAACCTCTCACAGGGGGATGAACCACCTTGGGTGGATGGTAGGAACATACCACACACCCCTCATCCCATGGGCAGTGGGCTGAATGCCCTTCCCTACAGTTTTGGAAGATGAAATGAATCCCCACAGTTTGATGGGCTCATGTCCAGGTCTCCTCTCCGATTCCTCCTTGACTCCACAGTCCTGCCAAAAGCACGAGGAGAAGGAAACCCCTCAAGTTTAAGTCAGTGTGTGGCCAATTGTGTCACTTTAATTCCCATTTTTCTCCAGTGGCTCCAGCGGTTTTGGGGATGTGCCACTCCAGTGGCTCCTCACAGAGGGGAACACAAACGTTTTCTGTGCCCGTGGATTGTTTGGAAGTCATTTGTGGTGTGGAGAGCTGGGCTGTGGCAAAGTTCCAAGCCTTCAGCCCATTGATTTTGGCTGCTCTGCCTCGAAGCAGCTCCATGGAGGAGCTGGTTTTATTTTCATTCCCCTTTTTGGGAACTGATTTAACATCAGACAGCAAAACCCTGACTTTATTTTATCTGGATTGCTGATACTCGAAGAAGTAACTCATTAAAAATTATCCTAACCCCCAAATACTCACACTTTTAATGCCCTAATTCTGAAGTTTTTTAAAATTATCCCAATTCTGGATTTTCAGAGTAACCTGCAGCCCACTGGCTGTGGGGTGAAGGAAAAAAAATCACATTTCCATTTTAATAGAATTATTGATCTTTGTGCTGTTGCTATAAATCCATTTATCTGCTGCAACAACATATTCATAAAGACTTCTTAATTTTAAGCCTCTTCTTTTTCCCTTCATTTAAATGTCAAGACCGAGTGATTTATCAGGGAGGAATTTTAGCAGCAAAATTAGACTGCGGTACCACCTCAAGAAACAATACATCAAAGACAACCAGCACACATTTTTTTTTTTTCCATCCCTGCAACTTCATTATCTGTCAAAATCCATTAGGAGTTTGTTTTCTCCTTATAGTTAAGCACTAACCAGTAAGGATTAGGAGATTTTTCTCTTTTCCACACTTGAGAATGTCTATTTATCATTATCTTCATATCATTCTGGACAAGATATCTAAAAATGTCTCCTAATATTTGTCTGAGTGCCTTGTTGGGAGGCATTAAGGACATTTCACTAATAGGAAAAAAAAATCAGTAATTAACTGTGCTATTAGAAAACCACTACATTTCCTATGCATTAATAATTAAAAAAAAAAAAGGAATAAGAGGCATTTTTGTGCTCAAAACTTCAGCAAAATTAACATCAGGTGAACTAAATAGACCAGAAATATTGACATTTCCCAACTCAATGAATGGAATGTGATGATCCTCATGGATAACAGGAAAATAGAGAGGAAATTGGGCAAATAAGGGCATTTTGGGTACCTCTGAACATGGTGTTGATAAATACACACATTTCTGTGAGTCACCATGTGATTTCTCCCCAGATTTGCCATTTTTCTGGTGGTATTGTAAACTTTCAATCAACTCAGTGTTCTTTATAACCATAATTACCTGAATTTCTGCCTGAAATTTTAAATCCTATCTGTGAGGGGATAATTCTACAGCACAACATTGAATGATCTTGGAAAATTCTGCTTTAGCCTCTGGCTGCTGTTTATTTTGTCCCTTGTTTTCCTTCATTGTGGCATCATCACTGCAGTGGTATCACTGTAATTTTACTAAAGGCTTCTATTTCTGAACTTAGGGGGGAAAAAAGGGGAAAATAGATTTTTAAAATGGATTTTGAGGACCTGGGAGGCTCTAGCAGCCAGTTGTGAATTTAAGGGAAATACTGTTGTGTTGTGTATAGTTCAGCACTCTTAGGGGAGTCCTAATTTACCAGAATATGTGCTTAGGATGATTTAAGACTGCAGGAATCCTAAATGATGATGGATTTGGGTGTCATGGAATTTTCTACCAGGATTGGTCTGTAACTCTGAAGGCATCACAGGAAAAGGGATGATTTAGGGACAGAACTGTCGGATTGGGCCTTTTCCAGCCCAACAGACTCCTTTCCATGCTTCATCCCAGAAAATGAAGCAAACATTTCTGCTTCTCATTTATTCATAGCAGGAGATTTGACCAGCTTTGTATGATTCAGTGAATCTGGATTTAGGCTTCTTTGGAAGCCTAGACAGGAGTTTTTGTGGACTTTAAGACAGCACAGGCAGAGATCGAAATATCCTGTGATGGAAAACTCAGTTTAAGAAACATTTGATCAAGGATAAAAGGAATGGCCCCTAAGGAGAGCACTTTGGTGTTGTTGATTATTTGTGTTCCTGAAAGGCAGCAGGGAGAGAGAAGCTTCATAGAAATGTTTTATTGTTTAAATAATATTTTATTGTTTAAATTCTGATCCATGGTCTGGATGTGGCGTTTTTCAGCAGGCTGGTTAAGAATGGACATAATTCATGGGAAGTGAATCTCTTCTGCTGAATGTGGCTTTTCTGGCAGTCAATTCCATGTCTGCGTGGTCGTGACTTTTCCTGCCTAAATTCCCACACCGTTCCCAACTGATGAACTAAAAACCATTAAACTCATAAAAAAGGGCACAATTATGCAAGAGATCTCAATCAATTATGCATGAGGATAAATATATTAAATGAGAGCACTTTGGATGAGCTGTGAGCCAGTTAAGGATGTGTTTGGTGCCAGTGCTGGAGATCCACATCCATGGCAAACAATGCAATCTGCTACATTGGGAATGGATGGATTTGCATTCCATTATCACTTTCTGTTGAAGAGTCAATCTCATTTTCTGCTGTTTGAGGAACTCCGGGGTGTGATGTGTAAATATGGTGAAATTTAATCAGATGGCATTAGGTTTGTAGGAGTAAACAAAGCTTGGAAATAATCATGGGACATTGAGGATTTCTGATTATTTCCCATCATTTAAATTTAGTCCGATGTTATGGAGCTCATTGCTGAAGAGAAATCAGTGATTTATTCCAAGGGAGGTTATCCAAGCTTGGATAAATCCCTGGTCCATTTTAGAGAGGATCTGGTGAGGAAATCAAACAAACTGGATGTGTTCGTGATAGGGACAAAGGGCAGGACTCAAGTACACCTGGAATTTGTGACAACGTCCAAAGAACATTGTGGATTGATTTGATCTGACACACACCTTGCACTGGTCCTCTCCAAAGGCTGGCAGGAAATGGAGCTGGGAGAGAGCTTTTCTCCTGCCCAAATTTATAACTGAGATGTAATAACTCTCTTCCACTATTAGAGAAATTTTCCCCACCCTGTCCAGTGTTTGTTCCTGAGGTAAAGGGAGGTGGCCACTGAAGCTGAGGAATAGTGATAAAAAATGAATAAAACAGATGATTTTTTAATTTTACTGTTTAATTCCATATTCAGGCACAATATTAAGAATTTTGAGGTACCTGCAAGGGAATTTAAAGTTTATCCCAAGTGCAGTGAAGGAAGGGGAGAGAGCTGCAGAGGGACTGGGGACAAGGGATGGAGTGACAGGACACAGGGAATGGCTTCCACTGCCAGAGGGCAGGGATGGATGGGATATTGGGGAGGAATTCTTCCTTGTGCAGGTGGGGACAGGCTGGGCTGGAATTCCCAGAGAAGCCATGGATGCCCCTGGATCCCTGGAAGTGCCCAAGGCCAGGCTGGATGGGCTTGGAGCAGCCTGGAGTAGTGGAAGGTGTCTCTGCCATGGCAGGGGTGGGGCTGGGTGAGTTTTAAAGTCCCTCCCAACCCAAACAATTCTGTGATTCCAAGAAGGGAGAAAAGACCCTCAGTGGCTCAATTCCATATTCTGAAGTGTTTTTATTGTGACATCCCATGAGATGCTTCCAAAGGAATGTTTCATTTTGTCTGCAATGAGGAACGGGGGAATGAGGATAAAATAAACAGCACTAGAACAGAACTGCACGGATTGATTTTCATTGTGGCACAGAAAAACCCAAATTCTGAGTTACTGCAAAAAAACTGTGCAGCTTAAGGCACTGCAAGGGAACTGTTCTTGCTCCAGTTTCACTGGTTTGTGTGTTTTAGCTGAAGTTGTGTGTGGCACTTTGGAGAAAGGAGCAGGACTTGTGCTTCTGTAATGCAAAAGAGAAATAGGCTGCTCATCATTATCCCCAGAAAAAGTTTATTTTAATGCTAGGTTGATTTTTCAGCATGTTATATAAAGTCCCTTTGTTTTATTATTTTCAAGAATTACCAGTGTGAAAGTAGTCCATGAAGTGAGAGACTGAAATAACCCATTTTTAGAGAACAAAGTAAAATTTGAAGAAAATCCATTAACTATTGGAAGAAAACTCATTCATGCCTCTGATTCAAAGCTGTAATTTTAATGTAACCTTTGATTTTTGAAAATTGAAGCACGGAGGAGTTTTAAATGATAAAATATTTGCTATTAAACACAATATGATGGTGTTTAACTGCTGACTACTGGTGGAGGTACTACAGTAGGCACGGGGCTGTTTTCTGAAGTTTGGAGCAGGAATTTGAGCAAGAATTTAAATAATTTATCCAAATGATCCCAGGAGGCTGCTGGGAGCCAAAGGAGCCAGGTTTCCCATGGGATCATTCCAGGGCACAGGGAATGTGGTGCTGCCCAGTAGCTGCATTTCTCCCCATGTGGTGTCTTTTCATCAGAAGATGGCAGCAAAATCTTATTAACTGCAGCTCTGTCTCTCCTCAACACATTTCCATCACCAGGGACTGTGGGATGCTAGGAAGGGTCTGCTGGAGCCAGCTTTGACCCCATTTCCTCCTCCAGCCACCCCAGACAGAGCCTGATGAGGTAGATCAGATGTGCTGGGCTGGATCCTCTCCCTTCTGTCATTTCACAGGGCAGCTGCTACAAAGGTGCTTCCACACCCACTCTCTTTGTGCTGAGAGGGGAAAAACAGATCCCAAAAATGTCCTTAGCCTGGAGGCAGGCTCTGCTCCGTGGGGCCCAGCAACAGGAGGAGGGGAAATGGGCAGAAATGGATGCTCTTTGGGAATTCCACCAGAACATGAGGAAAAACATCTTTACTGTGGGGCACAGATTTGTCCAGGGAGGGTGTGGAGCATCCCTCACTGGGGATATCCCAGATCCCTCTGGACACAGACCTGTGCCATGTGCTCTGGGATGGCCCCGCTGCAGCGGGAGGTGGCACCAGTGACACACTGTGGGGCCTTCCCACCTGGCCCACCCTGGGATTCTGGGGCCACGTGGAAGCTCATCCCACTCAACTGGGGGCACTGGTAGGAGGGTCCCAGCCTGGAGACCCCAGCCATGGCCAAACACCTCTGGGACATCCTGAGGGTGATGTCCTCGGCCAAGGGGTGAAGGCCCGGCTCCGGTTTCTGTCACTTGGCTGCACCAGCCGTGCTTTGGGCGGCCTCTCTTTGTCAGGTTCCCTCAGGATGGGCTTTCCTCGGTTCACCCATCCCAGCCCTGTGGCTGTGGGGTGACCACCTGTGGGTTGTGGATGGTCCCCTGTCCCTGCCATTGGCACAACGAGCCCAGCTGAGCGCGGGGCTCCCTGAGGGGGGTCTGGAGCCAAACCTCAGGTCTTCACCTCCTCATTGCCTCTGCTTCCCCGCCACCAAGCCACCACTGCTCAAGCAGTGCTGTATTTTGCATTTTGGTGCCTGTCCCCTCCATTTTTGGGCCTGCTGTGGAGCTGAGCTTCAGCTGGAGCCAGCACCAACCGTTTGCTGGTTGCTTTAATCTCTTTAATCTTCCTTTGGCTCCCAGCTGCTTTTTGGGAGCTGAGTGCTCCTGTTGGAGCTCAGGCTTTCCTGGAGGGCTTTGGCTGCACACTGCTGTCTGTCTTTCTATAGAAAGAACATATCTAGGGGCACCTTTCCTTTCTCTTCCCACAGAAAATGCCGACTGCACGGCTCTTCTGGCTGCTGCTGCCACACAGAAGTGACATATGTTTTTAGATATTTTAATAGGAAGTAATATTTGTGTACAATAATGCCTAACAGCATCTGAAATATGTGTAATTCATACAGGAGGCATGATTTGAGCCCAAAATATCTTTTTTTTTTTTTTTTTAATTTTTTTTTAAACCAAAATGGTCTTAGTTTAACTTCAAAATAGGCATTGAATTTCTCTGTGGCATTCTGGGTATTTTCTCGCTAAAGAAATGTCTGTAATTTCTGATCTGTAATTAGAACCCCATTTAATAATTGCATGTCCTGCAAGGAAATGTTTCTTGAGTGGGGCTTTGTTCTTATGCAGCTGCTGGAAGCACAAAGATGAGGATTGTAAGAAATAGTTCAGATGAAAATGAACTGGTGAGGGCAAAGTACCTTCAGAAGTGATCAGAGCTGCTGAAGGATAAGTGGAGTTGATCAAATTCATTTTTTATCATATATAGTGTGGAGATGTGCATCTCATAAGCATGCATGGCATAAATCACTCTGGATGCAGAAAGATTAATTTTGGTGAGTGCTAATGACAAATTTTTATATGAAATTTAGCAGATCAAAGGCACTGTTTGAATGGCTTCTTTCCTCTAGGAAATTCCATCACAGAAAAAGCTAAACTAAAAATTCCACAAGAGTTTTCCTAGGGTTTCCTTCCACAAAAACCTTTATCAAGCATATTATTAACTTAAGGCTAATTCAGAATCATTTTAGCCTTAAACATGAATAATTTCAGACTGACCTGATGACAGGTTCAAATTCTTTCCTAAACTATGAAGCTTAGCTAAAGGATCATATGCTCATTTCATTAACTTCTTCTTCCAGGCAATATTGTACCTTGGAAATGACTTAATTAGTTGAAACTCATGGCAAAGGTATTTTGGAAAGCTGCCTGGACCGGGAGATGTGTGTAATACAGATCTGTATTTCTAGTTTGTGCTGGATGAATTGATCATATAAAAAGGTTTATTTCTTCAGGGAATGCTGAGAAGTTTAGAATCTATGGAAATGGCCAATTTCCATAATTGTGGGAGACAATTGCGGAGCTGATTCTGGGTCTCCCTACAAGCTTTGCTCCCCTGCTGTGCTCTAGTGTAGATAAAGGGGGATGGCCTTGGGCTCAGGTGACTGGGAAAGGGCAAATAATTTCCATTAAGAAATTCAGCTGGTTTAATTTTTTGGCTTCATTATAGAGTCATTAAAGTTGGAAAAGCTTTCCAAGACCATCGAGTCCAAGCTGTGCCAGATCCCCTCGTTGTCCCCAGCCCAGAGCACTGAGTGCCATGTCCAGGCCTTCCTTGGACACCTCCAGGGATGGGCACTCCAAACCTCCCTGGGCAGCCCCTGCCAAGGCCTGAGCTCCCTTTCCATGGAGAAATTCCTGCTGATCTCCATCCTGAGCCACCCCTGGCGCAGCTGGAGGCTCTGTCCCCTTGTGCTGTCAGATGGTCACTGATTTCCTCCACAAAACATTCCTCAGTGTCATTCCTCATGGCACTGGTGGCAGAATGTGTGGTCACAGCTGGCCCAGGCAGGTGGCAGAGCTGCAGGCAGATGTTTGCAGCTGTAGAGCACAGCTGGACGCAGCCCCACATGTGCCTGGGTAAGGAAACAGCTTCACAGAGGATTTACAGGTACACAGAGAAGAGTGCTGGAAGCTCTCTTGAAGGACTTGTGCTTAAATGTGGTCTGAAATATTAATGTGACCTCCTTTTCAGGCCAGGGGACTTTCTCTAGCACATCCATATGTCGGGGTCCCTGGGGACACAGGGAGGCTCAGGCTGGGTCGGGGTGAACATGACAACATTGAGATGTTTGACCTCCAGCGCTGAGATGAGTCCAGGCTCTGGCAGTTTCCTCCTTCGTCATTTCTTCCTCAGCTTTTCCAGAAGAAGATGTGAACAAGGGCAGCCAGGTTTGGTTTTTTTGCCTCCTATCACGGGCTGAAGAGTCAAACCCCACTGATTTATTTTTTATTTTTTTTTAGGCTGCTGCTGTACCTGCTCCTACTCTTCAAAAATTAAACTGAGCTCGCTTGAAATGAAAAGCAACAGCCCAAGCTGATAAATCCAAGAGGATGTTCCCATGTCCTCCATCATTAAAGGTGGATGTGCTCAGTCTGAATCTCCCTGGAGTGGGAATGTGTTGCTGGGCCTCTGCTTGGACTTCCAGGAATTGTGGGTTCATGGCATATTGCCAACCCAGGTCTTCCTGCAGAGATTCCTTCAATTTCAGAGGCAGACCCACCACCTCCAGCCCTTTTTGGGCTTTTCCTGGTGTTTTCCATGGCCAAAGGCTGAGTCAGCCTGGTGTTCTGTCAGCAGTGTAGGGGATCACCTGCAGAACATGGGCTCCTGGCAAAAAGGGGTGGCTGGTGTGACTTCATTGGGGTGTCTGTGGTGTCTTCTGCATGCCTGGCCTTGGAGAACCCACTGTGACACTTGGCATGGCTCTTGGTATGGATGAAACCCCACCCAGCCCTTTCTTGTCCAAATAAATTGAGTCTGAAGGGCTGTAGATGTAGTTAGTCACCTCCAGAGTGGTTTTTGAAGCAGATTTGGTTTAGCTGGAGACACCCTGTGAAAATTCCAGCCTTTTCCCAACCCCAAAACACAGTTGCAGGTGGGTTGTGAGGACAAGGATTTGTCACATCAGGCACCTGCAACACCAGCACGCGGCAACATTTTCATGGCACTGCAGGAAAATCCCAAGGGATTTGGAGGAGGAATCTCCTCCTCCCTGCTGGCAGCCAAATTGCAGAGTGCCGTGGCTAATTGCACACTCCAAGTGTCTCCAACATTGCAAATCCATGGAAAAAATTGCCATCCTTGCCCTGGGAACATCACAAAGCTGTGCTCAGCAGTCAAGGTGTTTTATACCTCTCACTGAACAAAAAGAGTTGCTTTTTGTCCCCAAAAAGATGATGAGTACAGAGGGCTACAACAGAGCGTTTTGGTCCTGTGGGAAGATTGATGATGGATTTGGGCAATGCTGTTTGGTTTTTTTCTCCCCTTACAACCAAGTTCTATTCAAAACCCTCCCATTCAGCACCTCCTGAAAATTAATTGAGCTGCTTTCTGTGCCTTGGACTTATTTGCATATTTTAGCCTCCCCTTTCTAAAACCACTTAAAACCTCAGTCACTCTGGGAATCACAACATCCAAAGGCTGGGAAACCACCAGGTAAATACTCCGGTGTTATTTCTGTGGAAATATTTCATTTTATTGTAATTGAGCAAGAATTAGGATAATTTTTAATAGTGACATATGGCAATTACCACTGAAAACGTTTCTGAGAGACTTCTGAGTTGTTTATACCATTGCTGGAAGTGTTGTAAAAACAATGTGAAATTCCTTGGGAATTGGACTATTTGTTTCTATCCAGGGGATAATTTCCTGCAGCAGAAGTGAACTATTAAATTAATCACGCCATATTTAAAGGGCAGCATTTGCATTGGTCTGACCAATGAATCATAACCAACAATTTCCTTTTCATAGCTGAAAGGGGAGGAGAACACACAAAATATTAGGAAATGATCCATAAACAGCTCTCTCCTACAAATGACAGCTGTACATTGGAAATTTTCATTTAGGAGAACAAAAAACAAATCCCAGCTTGGTGAAGATCCCTGGAAAAGTCCTGACCCTTGTTCCCTTTTGTGAGTAATTGCAGCTTTTTAGGGGTGGAAAGTGGCTGGTGAGGTGTCCCAAACGGTGGCTTGGGTCTTAGTGGGTTTTTTGTGGCATTCGGGTTGTTTTTAATGAATTCAGTGCTGGTGTCCTTTAGGGAAATCTGGTTATTTTAGCACTAAAAAGAATTAACTTGTGGAATTCTGTCCCAAGTAATCATGTGAGAATGGCTATGAACAATAGCCACATCAATTATAGTTAAAGGATTCTTAGTCCAATGGGCTCAGACTACGAACTCCTTAAATTCTGCCATAAATTCCGAGGTTTCTGTGAATTATTGCCGTTATTTTCATGAGCTGCTGTTGGCAGCAGCATGAGAGATGTTCTGGTTCTCCCAGTGACTCACTCCTGGCCTCAAGGAAAGCACTTAAAGTGTCCGTGGCTCACCTGAAAAAGGGACAGCAGCGTTTTTCTCCGAGGTGGAACTGGTGCCAGCCCTCCTGAATTAATGTCTGAGAGGTGCCTGAAGTTCCCAAAATAAAAGATACCTTCAACAATTGCCAGGGAAATCATAATTCCTTGTGGTTGATGCGAAAGGAGTTTGAGGTACTGCAGTCACCTTCTGTTAAATGCAGAGAATTCCCAGGTTTCCTCAAAAATTGAAGGGGTAATTGATGATAATTTTTTTTTTTTTTTTTGAGTTAATGCTGGAATCAAAGGAAGCTGACAGCCTGAATTTGTTATATGAGAGACAGATTGCAGCCCTGAAGTCTCTCAATGTCACCTTTGGGAGGTTGGGAGAAATGATGGCTCTTAGTGACAAATCTTTGCATGTTCCTGGTCACGGAAATGCTGCTTTTGGTGAGCACAGCTGCCCAAACTTTCTTTCCAAAGCCCCTGAGACTTGCTTGTCCCCTCTGAAGGTGACAGTGGCTCTGCTGAAGATCTCTGAGTGTTTCAAGGGAGTTTGGATGCAGCAGGAGGCAGGGAATTCCCTCTGGGATGGAAGGAATGGTGCAGAGATGGTGCCTGGAGGAGTTTTGCTGCACAGAGCCATCAATCCTCCTGCTTGATTCCTTTGGTAGAAAACAGGACTGTTTGGGGTTCAGATAAATCAGATCTTGGCTGTCACCTGGCTGGCTGCTACCACAGGGATGTGGCTTTGGAGAAGCTCTTCCCTATGCTTTCTCCAAAGGTGTCCAAGCCTTTTGTGGCTTCCCAAATCGCTGCTGTGCTGTTTTCTACCGGTTCCTAAACAACATTCAGGATCCAGATTTCAGTATTCTGCTTTTTGATAGTTTCTGGTTTATTTTGGGGGCTTTTCTGTGTGTTTTTTTGTTCCATGCACCTCCTGGGGAAGGTGAAGAGCGGTTATGGCACAACCAGACTGACACTGATGGCACCAAAAAGCAGCTCAGCTCTCAACCTTACTGCTTAAAAAAATAATCTAAAAAATCAGGCTAAGATTTTCTGTGGACAATCTCCATCAGTTAAAGAACTGAGTTCTTAAAAGCAGAGTACAGGGAGAATAATAAAATCCTCTTTTTGCTAAGTGAGTGGGATATATAGAATTATAGAGTGGTTTGGGTTGGGAGATACCTTCAAGACCATCTCATTCCAAACCTCTGGACACCTCCCACCATCCCAGGCTGCTCCAAGCCTCACCCAGCCTGGCCTTGGGCACTTCCAGGGATCCAGGAACAGCCCCAGCTTCTCTGGGCACCCTGTGCCAGGGCCTGCCCACCCTCCCAGCCAGGAATTCCTGCCCAATCCCATCCATCCCTGCCCTCTGGCACTGGGAGCCGTTCCCTGTGTCCTCCCCAGTCCCTCTCCAGCTCTCCTGGAGCCCCTTCAGGCCCTGGAAGGGGCTCTGAGCTCTCTGGAGCCTTTTCTCCTCCAGGCTGATCAATCCCAGCTCTCCATAGGTGAGGTGCTGTCAATCATTATCACACGTCAGTAAAATTTTATTTAAAAAGCCTTATAAAATCAAACCTTACTCTTCTAGCTAAACTAGCTCATTAAGTTCCCCTAAAACAAATTGAAAGAATGAGAATCAATTGGCATAATAATCTATTTTTATAAAAACATAATTCACACCTATAAAACAAGTCTATCCCATGAGAATCCATAAAAAAATATAAGAACTGTCTAAAAAATTAATAAACAAATACACCAGCCCTTTACTAAGCAATGAACTAAACTTCAGTAAACTTCAGTAAATCAGGTACAAACACAACAACTTCTAATACCATATAAAAATAAGCTGTATGCAACAAAAATCAACTCTTTTACATAAAGAAACAAAAGTTTGTCTCATGTAATTTCTTTCTATAATGTAAAGCCGCAGCAACAAATCATTGCTCAATCCCAACCCAGCACCCAAGTCTGTTCCCACCGCGGGCACTATCAGATTTTCATCCCAATATTCTTATCCAGCTATAGGATTTTTTTTATAATCTTTTGAAAAGGCACAGGAATATTACACCTCTCCACAGAAAAGCAGGAAAAGACCAAGAGATTAAAGCCTAAAATGCACAGAGCAGCATTTCCAGAAGTGCTGCTTTATGCTCCAGTTTAGCTGAGAGAGCTTTTCCCACATCCAGGGCAGAGCAGAGATGCTCTCCCAGACTCTTCATTGGAAATTCCTGCGTGGTGTCAACCCAGAAAGTAAACTCTCCTTGTCTCTTCCAATAAAACATAAAAACACCCCAGACAGTATTAAATCCCTGCCTTGGGATAAGGGCAGCCACCTGACTCCAATAAAAATAAAATTAAAATAACAAAATAAAAAAAAAAAAATCCTTGTTCAGGATCATCCATGCCCATAGAGCGTCTGAGGAGGAAAATTGTATTTTTGGTAACACCAGAATGAAAAAAATTAGGATAGAGAGCACTGCATTTTCCCCCACCCCCCATCTTTATATTTTTGAATTGTTTTGATTTTATTCTCCTTACCTTTCTTTCCAACTTTCTGAAATCCTTTTGGCTTTTTGATTATGCTCCAAATCCTCCCAACTGCATCAGCAAAAAGCGGCCTTTGGTGTTTGCCTCTTGTGGAGCTGGGGACAAGCCAGATTCTGTCACTTGTGGAACTAACACTTCTGGCAGAGCTTAAGACAGAATCCTGAAATATTGAATAATTGACATTCTTAGTTGCAAGTGGAGACTTTTCATCGATAGGAGGTGGCTGCTCTGTTTGATGATTGTGGAGTGGCTGAGCAGGGAACAAATCCATGTCTGGGGGTCTGCTGGAGAAGCTGGTGCAGATGGAAGGTGGGATGCACACCTGAAAGGCAGGGATTTTATTCAGCAGAGGGGAAAGGGACAGCAAAACTTGGCTGAAATTGAAAATTAGAGCGTTATTTAAATGCTTTCATAGATAAAAAATTGGTTTAGTGGATAAAAGAGTTATGGGATGCAGTGCAAGGGGACAGTGAGAGCTGGAAGATGAGCACAGGGAGGGATTGAAAGGAATAAACCAGAGCTGGTGGTGGGTGAATATTTGTAACAGAAATTATTTAAATTTGGATTAATTGCATTCATTTTGGATAAAATATATCTCAGCCTACTAAGAAAACAATGTTCATATAAAAATCTGAATGTCATTTGACTGGAAATGCTGATAAATGTCTTTGGTCCAACCCCATTTCTCTACAAAGAACTAATTTGGATTCTCAATCCATATTTCTTGCTGTTTAATTTCATATACTGTAGAAAGAGCCATGTTTATTGCAGATGACTTCCTGGTATTTGGATTCTTTTAGTTTAAAAATATATTTTAATATTTTAGCTGTTGATCAAACACACCCCACTCTTGAGCAGGAAAACAGAATTGAAAAGGAATTTTCAGGTGATTTTTGCCTACTTAGAGAATGCATAGAGCTATTTAAGTGGGAGTCAAATAGATGGGCTGAATAATTAATAAAGTCAGTTTACCCAGCCAACTTTCTTAAGAAACTGCCTGCAAACCTTTGCCTTTGAGGGCTCACTTTGTCTTTCAGAGAGAAGTTGTTTATTGAGCCCTTTCCAAGCTGCCGTCGCTGCCTTTGACGCAAACGGGGCTGGATTGATCCAGCCTGGCCTGGGTGCTCAGGGCTGATCTAAATTCACCTGAAACCCCACTGGATTAACAGAACATCCACCTCGTGCCACCACATTCCCATGGAAAAGCTGGAATTGCCTCTGGATTTTGTCAGACCCCATAAAAAGGCCCCACAAGCAGAAAGTGGCTGGGTGTGAGTTGGGGGGACTGGCTGAAATGACTGGGACAGGTTTTGTGCAAAGCCTGCCCCTTCCCAATACTTCAAATTACTTTTTGTTTTCAATATGGTTATTAATTTATATTTTTTGATGCATGCCAAAGGTCCAAAATGGTTGGAATTCATTCCTCCTCTTGCAGAGCAGATTCTCCCTCTGAGCATCCCTCCAAACCTCCCTCCCTAAAATCCCGCAGATTGAGGATGGTAGGACACCAAATGTCCTGGAGTGGCTAGATGTGGCTGAAAAGCAAACATCAGCTTAAATAGCAGCTCTGAGCAATAGATTGATTTCCAAAGGGACAAAATAGATCTTTTTATACAATCGTGGGCTCCTTGTTTGGTATTTAAACCCATTTTTCAATGATTGAAAGTTCAGCTTGAGGGGATTCTGACAAGCACAGAAGGTTTCACACAGCCCAGCTGGCTTGGGCTCATTCCTGGGCTCCAGATCTTGCCCCAGCTGGGGAGGAAATCCTTCACAATCCTTTCTGATTGACAAAAACGATGAGTCAAAGGCCTGAGAGAGCAGCTGAGGGAAAACAACAGCAGTTGGGAGACAAGGCTGGAAAAGGAGTGCAGGGCCAGCGTGGAGTCTCTTACAAGAGCATAAACCAAAAATGTTTAGTGAGCCCCACACTCCTGAGGGCTTGACATGCTCTGGCAGGGAAATAGGAGCAGATTTGATCCGAAGTCTGAAAGGTGAAAAGAGGAAAAAGACAAACTGGGATATCACAGGATAGTTTTGGTTGGAAAAGCTCTCCAGGATCATCAAGTCCAACCTGTGCCCAATCCCCACCTTGTCACCCTGCCCAGTCCAGCCATTCCTTGGACATCTCCAGGGTTGGCAACTCCAAATCTCTCTTTTAAAGGCAATCCTTGAAGAGGGAAAAAACCCTATTAAAACAACTTAGAAAACAACAAAACCCCTTGAATTGTGAAAGTGAGCAGATGGCATTAATTCCTTGTGTCCTGCCTTTTCTGCAGGGAACCTTTCTCACCCGGAACCCCTTCATGGTGTCCTCACTCTTCTGTCACCTGTCCCCTCCAAATCTGCCCTAGATGAGCAGCTGCCCCTAATTTCAGCTTTTTTCCTGTGTAATGAAGTGGAAAGACAGAGAAAGGACTGGGGAAGCTCCAAATTGATCTGCAAATACGTACAGAAACATTTCCAGAGGAGAGCTCACCTCCCAAATTCTGTGCGTTCATTCCCAACTCCTGCTTTTCCTCTTTAGCTTGCCAACTGCATTTCCCGTCAGTCAGGATTCTCTTTGGGAGAGCTTCGAAACAGGCAGAGAAAAGCCTCTTTTCCCTATTTGCTCCCAAATCAAGGCAGTTTGGAGGAGACAGAAGGGGATTCAATTTAGCCAACTCAGCTCGTGCAGCAGATGTCGAAGCACGGAGCTTGTTTGTCATCACCCTTCGTGGGGGAAAGTTTGCTCTCAAAAACCACTGAAGAAAAACAACCTTGCTTGTATAACAAGCCTCGTTGGCTGCTGGATTTTCAAGCAGATGCCTCCTTTCCTCAGATCAAATAGTTGAAATATCATCCCTCGCCAGGTAAAGGGGAAAAAACTTCATTATCTGCATCTTTTTCAAACACAGCTGAAAAGCGCTTTGGGTTCTGTGTGGGCTTTTTTTTCCCTGCGTTTTCAGATCACTGCCTGTGCTGTTGTGGCACTCCCAGGATCAGTGATAACAAGCAAGGTCTAGATAAGACATCCAAATTTTCTTTTTGCTGGGAGTTACGGCTTGGTAGAGTGGCAGTGCTCTCAGGATCTTCGCTGGTACATATTTATTTATGGAGTGTTTTTATTTATTTATTTGTCTTAATGAAAAAATGGAGTGTATTTATGGGGAAAAAAAAAATCCTTTCAGGGAGGATTTCTAAAAAATAACCCAGTTTTGTGCCTTTTGCAGTGATTTGACAGTTTTGGACTGCTGTATTTACACACTTGATGAGTGACCTTTCATGAGGTTGGACTTGATGATTTTTCCAACCTAAATAATTCCATGATTTTGTGACCTGTGGGGCTCTTTGCTGAGTAAAGGAACTCCAGCTCCTAAATCCCATGCTTCATTTCCTGTGCTTTAATTACCTGTGACCTGGAGTGATTCAGTGTCACTTAAGAGAGAAAAGGTGCTTTATAAATAAATCGTTTCCCTCCCTAGAGTCCCAAAACATTGGTTTCACATCCTATTGTCACCACAGGGTTGTGCTGCCCAAAGGAGTTTTATGGCAACCCTGAATTCTGTGGCTTGTTATTATAAAGATGATGAAGTGCAGTTATTTCAGCTAATGGCACTCCAGTAAATTATTGGGGAATAATTTCCTTTCAAATGGAGGTAAAACACTGCCTAAGGAGATTTTGTTTTCTCATTAAAGCCTGTTTGAAGGTGTTATCTCCACAGGTTTGGTTGGAAAAGGAGGAGTTGTTGTACCTGGAGGATGATGGCTGTGCTCTCCAAGCCCTGACTCGGGAATTGGGCTGAACTCTGGATTTGGGGTGGGTCAGGTAAAGTAAGTGAAGATAAAGCAAGGAGTGTGGACATGAAGGTCCAAAGAAAATCCAGCCCTCAAGGAATGAGTTACTGGCATGGATGGAGGTTGCTTTTGCTAAAAGCCAAACCAGTTCTCTATGTTTTCATCCTCAAATAATCATTTTTTTCTAATATTAAAATTCAACCAACCAAATCCTTTGGTGTGACCCATAAAATAGAAGATAATGGAGAGCGTAGAGACAGATGAAGATTTGTTGGGCTGCTGGTTTCGACCAGCAGAGCAGCTGGGAGGTCCAGATCCCACCTGAGCTCCAACACATCTGGAGGAACCCATCTGACTCTGGAACGTGGGAGAAGCATCCCAAGTGTGGAAAAATTTGCATCCAAGAAAATTAATTGCTGGCTGTGGCATTACTGAGCTTCCCCTGAGAGGTTCAGCAAGCTGTGGGCTGTGGGAATTGAGAGAAAAGCACCAGGAGAATTTTCTCTGCTGGGGAAAGCTCCACACGTACCCAACAAACACAAGGAGCTCCTGGAAATCTGCCTCCCTGGGCCTGTCCCACTTGAACGTTGTTGGAAGGTAAAAACAAACTTCAGAATGTCCAAATAATCCTAAAAGCTTCTTACTGCGGAGCCCCCAAAGTCTTGGTACAACAAAATTTATATTGGATGTCAAAGCCCAAATCAGGAACTGATTTATAGTTGCATTAAATCCAGGGCAGTCCTGGAACAAAAATCCAAAGGGCAGACACTTTCTGCAGGCTGTAATTGCAAGGATTTTCCCCTGCTGTCCTTTTGGAAGTAAAATGGAGATAATTTTCCATATGTTTCAATTAATTTTTCCCTTGTGCAAGTTGATTTTAAGCTCACCCGCTAATTATTACACACATGGAGGCTTGACACCTTTCACCACACCAGGCTGCTCAGATCAGTTAGATAATCATATTTTTAAATGTTTTTAGCATGTAGCATTGTAGTCAACAATTACTGAGGGGCTTTGTCGTGGTCAAGCACCACAAACTGGTAGCACAAACAAAAAATTTCCTAAATTCCTCTCCAAATACACTGTCCTAAAAAAGTAGGCTAAAACCCAAGGCCATTTGTACATGAGAAGGTTCCCTAGCAGAGCTGCTAGATCACTATTAATTTATTTGACAGCTTTTAGGCTGAGTTCAGATATTAGAGCTGTCATTGTAAAATACTTCCATTTTTCCTTCAACGCCGCTTTGAGATGCTGCTGCTTTGAAGCTGTGTCAAAGTAGCTCTGAATCAGGAGAAACTTTCTATTTTTTTAATTTTTTTTTATTATTATTTTTTTTTTGGTGAGTTGAAAGTCTGAAGAGCCTCAATATGCTGTATAAAATTGTTCTGAGGATCGAACCTCCTCCTATGGTACCCTGGAGCATTCAGTCACTTTCAATAAATCTCTTTTAATAATTTCTCACTTGTCCTTATTATTACTAACAGCCAGAGCATCTCAAGGCAATGTCAGAGTAAAGGCTTTGGCTGGATGCAGGAGGAAGGCTTGTTTGAAAGTTAACATGAAGGAAAAGTAATCCAAATGTGAACGTTTTTGGGAAAAGTGACTGGGTTTTTTTTTTTGCATTAATTTACAGATGGTGCCAATTCTGTCAAAAAAGTCTCAGTTTCTTTGATTTAAGAAGTTGTGTTACAGGGTAAGGATGTTGAGAATGGAATTTGGGAGGTCTGTTTTTCTTGTTTTTAAAGCTTTTGCTTTGATTAGTTTCCTTTCATTATCTCTGGAAGAGCTGCGTTCAGCATCTGCTGGGAATATCTGCCATTAAATAATTCCTGAGATATGGATTTGGGCTACCTGACTGTCTCCCTGTCTTTTGACAAAAATACTCAACCACAACTTTCCATTAAAAACATCCTGTGAGTTTGGGGAAGGCTTTTCATCCACTTTATCTGGAGTTAATTGCAGCCCCCTTTATTGATCTCCTTCATGTGGATGAAGAATTTGAACTGGACAATGCTCCCTTGTCTTCTGCTGGATGTCAGACTGATTTCCAATGCATTTATCCAAGGAGTGATAAAAAACAAATTCCAAGTAATTATGAGTAAATAAATATAATTCCTCATGTGGAGTGAGCTGGATCAAAGCAAAACCTTGACCAACAAATCTTTCATCACCTTTTGTGCTACTCCCAAGGCTTCTCCTCCCAACGACCTCATTCCTGTGGTTCTGTGATCCAAACTGCCCTAAAATTGATTTCCTCATGAGCTTTTTATGTTTAAAAATGTGGCAGCTGAGGAGATCCCCCCCCAAGGCACTGCCTCACCCTTGAGATGAGATTTAAAGAAACCTTGAAAAGATTTAATCTCAGGACTACCCTGCTACTCAATGTGCACTTCTTTCCCTGAAAATGTTCCCAGTTCCCATCGAAGCTGTACCGTCCTGCAGGAGGTGATGCTCCTTTTAGCACAGTATTTGATAAGGAAGGAAATTTCTTTTTATTCCTTATCATTCCTGTTCATTTTTTCGTGGTTTTGTGCTGCTTGTTGTTGTTGTTGTAGGACTGCCAGGAAGAGTTTTCAAACGAGGTTTGGGGAGAGCGAGTGAGGCCAATTCTCTCTTTATGGTTGCTTTTTTCCCCTCATAAACCAACCCTCAGCTTTGCTACCAGTCTATCATGGAGGAGATTTAATCTCTATAAAGCTCTTGACAACTGCAGTGATAATTTCAGCCTCCCAGTTTATGAGATTATAAAAGGCACTTCTCTCTCACCAGTGTGAAGAGCTGGGTTTAGCCAAGCTGCAGTCGATGATTCAGACCATTCATTTTGTGCCTGAGAGAGATCCTGAAGCCTGGCAGTGCCTTGTGACCAAGTTATGTGGTGTGGTTTGGACAAAAAGAACCAATTTTAGAGGAATTGTTGGTCCTTGTGACCAGGTTATGTGGTGTGGTTTGGACAAAAAGAACCAATTTTAGAGGAATTTTTGGTCCTGTAACACGATGAAAAGGATCTTTTCAAAGTGCAGCTTTCAAAATACACCCATATAAAGTGCTGGTGGTTACAGGGTGACAGGAACACGGGCAGAGTAATCACTAGGCTGCGTTTCATATAAAATAATAGAGTTTATAGGGTACTGGGACAGAAGAGAGCAGTTCTTTACCTACAGTGAGCCTTTTAATGGAGCACAGTGGAATTTGGATCGGTGATTTCCTAACACTCTTTTCCCAGGTGATGGGATAAGGGGAAATGGCCTCAAGGGGAGGTTCAGGTTGGATTTGAGGAAAAACTTCTTCACTGAATGGGTGACTAAACATTGGAAGGGGCCGTGGTGGAATCACCAGTTTCCTGGAAGGGTTCAGTGAGCAGATGTGGCACTTGGTGACGTGGATTGATTGACAAGGTGGTGTTTGGCCAAGTCTGGATTTGATCTTGGAGATCTTTCCCAACCTTGATTGGGAAAGATTCCATGAGTTCACAGAGCCTGTGAGCTCCGTGGCTGTTCTCTGCAAGGAGCAAAGCCCCCACCGTGCCTGGGCTGTGCGTGAGGGGCGCAGGATCAGCTCTGTTACCTCGCTGTCCTCACCCTCAGCAGCTGTGGAACATTCCCAGCAGACATTCCTGGGAGGAGCAGAGGAGCAGCAGGGATTGGCAATGGAGCAGAACCTGTTTTTCACTGCTCCTGTCCTTGTTTTTCACTCTCTTTGGTGCTACCAAAGGGAAAAGAGCTGGGAAAGAGCAGAGCCCGACTTTTGAGCCACCGGTTTGGCTTCCCCTCCTGGGGTTCTGGGTGAGGCTCTTGGATCTTCCAGGCTTTTTATTCAGAGGTCTGAGAAGCAAAAGAATCTCATTTTGAGGCCTCAGGAGGGAGGGCATCAGTGCACAGCCCTTTTCTGTGCCCACACGTGAAACCTGGAGGAAAGAAATTGCGTTTCCTGGTCGGTCAAATCTGGCTGAATCTGGTGGACGACTCCAAAGGGAAGAGGAGAGTGCTGGAGGGAGACAGGGAATATCTGTGGGACTGTCTGCATCTCAGTTTCTCAGCAGGCAGGGTAAAGAGACATCAGTTCCTCCCTCAGGGTATCGATTTCTTGAGGGGAAGGTGAAGGCTGAGGTTTGGATCCTTTCCCGAGCGGTCGGACTCCAACCCGTGATGAAAACAGACAGAGGAGGTTGGGAAGGCTCCCAGAAGGTCCAGAGGTAGAGCTGTAGTCCTGACAACGCTGCAGATGCTCCAGAAACATGACAATAGAAGCAGATAAATCTTTTAATTAAATATTTCACATATCAGTCGTAATTACTTCCAATTAGCACTAATGAAGTAAGGACGGTGCAAACAAGCAATATAATCTGGTGATAAGCATTTTTAAATTAATATGAATGGCATGGATAGCACTAATTGACTCAGTTTGGGTTTGATTTTTTTAAAAATACTTTGATGTTGAAAGAGTCTCTTATTTTTTTGAGCTCCTTTTCCTCTCTCTCTCTCCCTTTCCTTTCCTCCACTGCAGCATTTTTTGCTACTTGGAATGAAAATATTTTGAGCATCCCAAGCTCAATTTTATCCAATTATTATTGTCTCAAATTTATATTTTATATGTTTTATACGGTGATGAAATTAAATCCTTGCCTCATCTCCATCACTGCAGTTCCCATTATTAACAGCACCACTGAAAATTGGATGTTTGTGAGGCATTTTCCAGAAGCAAATGTACCATGAAGGAAGGAGACAAGTTCAAATGCCAAACTCATCAAACTAAATTTGAAATCTTCTTGTACTCTCAGATATTGACATTCTTTATCAATATTTAAGATTCTTTTTAGGAATCCCAGGCACAGAATATTTGGTAGCTGATTTCGATGAGGAATCCATAATTGTCTAGAAAAGCTGGCTTTGCCAGGATGAATAAAACCTTCAAAATAATAATAATCCCACCCAGAAGATTTGTGGGAATGGTTTTCCCTGTTTTCTCTGGCTTGGGGTCTCCAAGACCCAGTTCAGGCCCACATATTCAATTTTACTTTCTCTTCCAACTCCTGTTCTTGTGTCAATCCAACTCTTCTGTAAAGATTTGTAGGGGGGAAATATTAAAATGAAATCCAAGATTTCTACAGGCCCATTTTTCCCCTGAAAATTTACACAGGAACTTGATGCAGGGAACTCATCCACCTTTTGCAGATCAATGCAGTAACTGGGAATATTTTGGGAACAAATAACGGTGTCTAGGATTGGCCTACAAAGTTTTAGGGGCGGGAGCACAAATAGAAACCCACTCCTGCCAATCCCAGTCCTCTCCCTGCTTTTGGTAGCTTATTTTGCAATTGGAGGGTCAATCTCTGATTTAATTTAATCAAAGGGATTCAATGTGGGGTTTTGATGACTGCTGGAGATCCAGGAAGAGCTGCCAGTGTCGGTGTCTTCATTCCCTTCCTCATCAGTACAAAGGAGAGTGTGAATTGCTGCATTAAAGACAAAGATGGATTAAAAAGATTGTAGGTTTGGTTTTTTTTTTTTTGTGTGCAGCCTCATTTAGTCATTTAAAATCCACCAGAGAGGATAATTCCACCAGGCCCAGGATCCAGGGCTGATCCAGATCCTTAATTCCCTTTGCTCCCTCTGGAACCTGTGACCATCAAGCACATTCCAACATCAGCCCTTGGACAGGAGACCGTAACTCTTTCCGTTCTGAAAATGACATATTTTCAAGAAGCATTAGGAGACGGTGCTTGAAGAGAGGAAAAATAAATGAAAGCATAAAAATGAATCACAATTATTTTCCCTGCCCGTTTGAGGTGAGCAGCGAGCAGTCATTGTCCTCATAAATCACCAAGTGTCCGACTTTGGGAGCAACAATTCAAGGAATTTCAGCCAGCAAAATGAACTAGGAGAGAGCAGCAGTTTTATTAAACATTTCCAAGACAGATTGGGTGGTTAACTGGCAAATTGGGGAGTCTATAAATAAAATATTGAAGGAGCAGCCAACTATGAGCTCCTTGTTTTACACACTGCTTGTCCCCATCAGTAAATCTGTTTAAAAAGCTGCTGGGGGGTTGATAAGAATTGTATTTTCTCTTTGAAATGATATCGTGTCATCCCAGCACCGAATCTCCTTGTGCTGGCTGCGTTATTGGGTGATTTGTTACAATAAATGTATTTGCTGCTCACTTTATGCTTGTAAGGACACATTTTCCTCTTGGTGGAGGTAATTAGACCTAAAATTCTCTTTCTGAGTGACAACTTCTCCACAGCTCGGGAAGTGCTGAGGTACCACTAAGGATGAATTTCATCCTGTCATAAAAAATTGCTAAAAGTACTTTATTTTGCAGGAAGTCTACAGATCCCATCTACCTAAATGAAACTGGGCTGGAGAAGATAATACTTGGAATCTGTGAATTTATTTTTGTTAAATATAAAAATAGAAAAAATTATAAAAAATATAGAAATACAAAAATATAAAAATTATAAAATTATAAATATAATAAAATATCTATTATATAATATAATTTTACAGTTATATTATAATATTATCTACAATATAATATAAATAATATCTATAAATAAATAATGTATAATAAGAAAAAAATTAAATAGATAAATAAACATAAATATAAATTTTTTTGCTGTTTTTCCCTCATGAGTTTGATTAAGATTTGTTGAGAAACTTAAGGAGGGAACTCAGCCTTTTTTTTTTTTTTTTTTCTGGAGGGGTTCAACAACATCCTTGTCTCTCTTCATTAAAGCCAAATTTTACATGCTATTAAAGCTGAGTTTGTTTGTTGCTGGTCTTTAATATAGGCAAGGAAAAAAGCTGCAAAACCCAGCAGGAAAAAAAAAAATAATTAGCAATGAAAATCACATTTAGGCAGAACAGGAGATCTTAGACAGCCTGCTCAGTTAAAATTACATTTACAGAAATCACTTGATGCTCAACGAACACTTTGAGTTACAAAACAACCCAGCTCACTGAGAAGTACACAAAGCTGTAAAATTAAGGATCAATCCAAACTGGGACAGGGTTTTCCAAAGCCTTCCCTTTTCCCCAAGCTGCTGGATCCTATTTCAGGAGTCCTGCAGATTTTCCTCACAGCAGTGGATAACCCAGGCCCGAACCTGGAAACAATGACCAGCAGAAATAGCATTTATTGCTGTTAATTCCATGCTATTGAGGTGATTCCATGATCCAAATTCAGCTGAGCAGTGCCAGGAGTTGGATTTCCATTTGTGGTTTGTGCCGTAGCTCAGCCCTATCCACTCCCTATCAAGGGGGGATGGAGATAAGGAACATCCCAGAGTCATCCCAAGCTGGGAATTAAAGGATCCTGAACAGCTTCAATGTTTCTTAAAAAGTGCTGGTTAATTAGAAGCATGTCCTGATCACAAATGGGAGGTTTTGGGAATGTGATCCCAGGATAAAAGGTAGGTTCCCAACAGTTTTAGGCAGGGAAATGTAAGAAATCTGACAGGTCAGGTTCTAGGTGCAGAAATGAAAAGCCTTAAAAAAAGAGATCAATTTAGGCTGGTCAATAGATGCCTCCTTTGGATTTTGGAATCCTGTGCTTCCAGAGGGCCCCGTTCCCTGTCTGTGCAGTTGATGGGATGCTCCCAAAGGAGCGAGGCCCAGGTGCAGCCCCCTCAGGGCTGGGTTTTGGAGGCTCCTGCTGGATGCAGAGGCTGCTCCCCGCTCCTGGCACAGCCGCTGGATCGCCCAGCACAGCATTTAACTGCAGCTGGAGCTTGGATTCGCCTTTCATCCACGAGCCAGGAGCTGCAGCCCCATCCCAACCTCATGGATGAGAGCCCGTGGGCAGAGCAGGAGTCTCCCTGGCCCTGCTCCACTGCACCAGGACCAGGGCTGGAGCCAGAGCAGCTGCTGCCCTCGCTGACTTTGAGGCAGCACTGAATTTATCCCTCTCCCCACCCGCTATTCCCAAAACCTCTGCTCTCCCTGGTGACAGCTCTGTGCTGGCACTGTAAATGCTGAGCAGGAACACGAAAACGGATTTGGAAAGAGAATCTGCTCTCAGGGCTAGGAAGAAGTTGCCAAGTGTGAATTCTCTTTTCCTGTCTGGCTTGGAATTCCGTGGAATGGGTGGTTTGGAGGAATCATTGAGTCACAGAATGGAAGGGACATTAAAGCTCATCCCATTCCACCCCTGCCATGGCAGGGACACTTCCACTGTCCCAGGCTGATCCAAGCCCCAATGTCCAACCTGGCCTTGGGCACTGCCAGGGGTCCAGGGGCAGCCCCAGCCCTGCCCACCCTCCCAGGGAACAATTCCTTCCCAATATTTCTTCCTAATATTTGATTTAAATCTACCCTGCTTCATCCTAAAGCCATTCCCCCTTGTCCTACAACTGCGTGCCCTTGTAAAAAGTCCTTTTCCAGTGGAAAGAAACAGGAGAAAGCAGATGAAAGTGTCGAAAAGGAATATATTTCAGTTTGATTACATTGCCCTTACATAATGTATTTATGTGTGCATTGTTAGAGGAATGGGAACTGCAACTCCAGAGTGATTTTACTTTTGTAAAAGTCTCCATTTACTCCAATAGGAGGGAATTCCTGCCCTGCTGCAGCTCTATGGAGTGGTGTCAATGTTGTTTGGGAATTTCTGCGGGAGTTTTTTCCTGTAGAATTTGAATGGCAGAGTTTGTGCAGCTTTGCCGGTCTCAGAATCACAAAATTTTGTATTATAAGATAAAAACACACCTCCAGCTGCTCCCCATATTTCTCCCAGCTCTCCTACACCCAGAGCTTTCCCAAAACCTCTCAGACTTGTAGAAAACATGATGGATTTGGATCCAGAGGATCCGAGGTGTTGGTTCCAGCCGTTTCTTCTGACAGGGAATGGGATTTGCCCCATCCTGGGCTGGGGTGCCTTCCTTAAACCTTCCATGGGGAGGTTTTTGTGCAGACCCAGCTCGGGAAATGGACCTGCGAGCTCACCCTGTGCTGCTTTTTGCCACCTCCACTGTGAGAAAAAACAAACATTTCCTGCCACTTCAGTCCCAAGTTTTGCCCCAAACCCCTGAGGTCTGGGGGCAAACCAGGACCCGGGGTGTCAAAAGTGCAGCACAAAATTTCAAATGGCTTTTAATTAACCTAATTAAAATTAATTACCTCTGCCTCTCTGGGGAGTCTGGGCCGGAATGAGCGTTTTCATCTTCCATGTGCAGCCCTTCATCCCTGCTCCTGTGCTTTGAGGGGAGCTTTTCCAGCTCTGCCATCAGCTGAGAGGTCTGTGTTAAGTAAAGGGAGAAGCTCTGCTTGTCTCTCACTTCCCAGGATGTTTGGATGAATTTTAGCAACACAGATTTACTAAGAAAAAAGTAGGAAAAAAAGGGGAGATGCAATAAAAAAGGTAAAATGAGTGAAAGCCCTCAGGTGTTTTTGCTTTCCTCCTTCATGACTCTTCTAATATGACCATTGACTCTCCTCTTTTTCCCCCATCAACAGTTTTTTTTATTAATTCTAGGTCAAATGGAGTGGAAACCAAATATGTTTAATTTTTTATCTCTATTTGTGTCTGAGTCTAAGTAAAACTCTGACTTATTTAAAAATAGGGCTGTTCCAAAGGATTGACAGCTGCTCCAGTTCCCATTAAACTCTTTGGAAAGGCTCAATCCTGGCTGAAGACAGGATTGTCTGCACTGGTGTCCATCAAGAATCAGAGCTTGCCATGAGTTCCCCTCGGAGCTGTGCGGTTCCATCATGCAGGAGATGATTCCTGTCATACCTGGGCACTTGTTTAAGGCACAATCCTGACCTTGAAAGGGGATTATTGTCAGCCAGCTGCCCCAGAATGCCTCTCACAGGATGGAATTATAAAAATAACAATAATCCACCATCTACAAGCCTTAATTATCATTGTTTCACCTTTTAATTATTGAAAGGTTTGATGAAAAGATGTTCCTTAACATTTACCAAAGTTAAAATTGTTGGGATGAGGCTTGAACACCATAAAGGAGACACAATAATTAAAAATATTCATGTTGTACGCATTGCACTTATTTGTTTGGTTTATTTGGGTTATTACAAAAGGGGAAAAAAAAAATCTGTTTTCAAAGTCATCTTCTTTTGCCAGCCAACATTTCACCCTCAGTGGTCCCGCAGTGAATGAATTATTGGGGATTTATGAACATATTAATCATCTCCATGGAAACAGTTCGCAATTTCACAGCACAGGAGTTTGACTTCCCTGCATGACAATGAAAAAAAAGGCAGGATCTGAAAAAGAGGAAGCTGAGGAGAGACGAAAACCCCTCCAAATTTAGACCCAAATTTAGCAATAACTACTCCTGCTCTGGAGGAGGAATCAGCATTTCCAGTGACCCCAAGACCTTTGGAATTTGCAGCCAATTCAGGTCATGGATCCTTCAAAAGACTCAACGTGCCCTCCATGAAGGGCTTTGTAAAGGGAGTTAATTTAGTTTTTTTCCCCCCTGAAATGGTGTTATTTAAGGAATCAGCTCTCCAGGATGTGTTTGGCAATGGTTTGAGACTGGAGATCTCAGTAAAAGAGAGAGATTTTCCACTGAGGAGAAAGTGTTGGGTGTGAGGCTGAGCAGAAATGTGGATCAATAACACAAATTCCAGGGGTTTGGGGCAAGAGAGGGAAGGGAAATAATGCCTTTTTAAAGCCATTCTGTAATACAGCAAAACTCGGAGAGAGAGGAAAAAATAGCAACACAAACAGACAATTTTTTAAAGCTGTGATCTACTGGAATTTTGGAACAGTGTTGGAACGCTGGTGGCTTCCTCCAAGAAGTCATTGTCCCTCCTGTGGGAACCCAGAGCAGGACACAGCTCCTGGTCCTGCTAAACCTCCTGAGATCCCATGGAATTTCCCGTAATTCCACTCAGATCCAAGCATTTCTTCTCAAACACTCCCTGCAGAGTGTCAGGAGGGGCTGTGCAGGTGCTCCCTGCCCTTCCAGGTGGAATTCCCAAATCCCCTCTGTTATCCCTCCCACCTGTGGGGATTTGTGCTGCCCACCAGGAACAGCTGCTGACCCTTGGGAAGGAGGTGCTGTGAGAAGGGAATTTAGCAGGGAAGGAAGGAGGGAAAGATGAAGCAGAGTTGTTTATTGGAGGTGTGGAATCCATGTAATCCAGGGATTTATGAATACAGAAGGATTGGGAGTTCCTGGGAATGGGACAATTGCTTTCAAGGTAAGGAGTTCAGTTTGGTTTTTGGGTATTTTTCTGGACAAACCTTTCTCTGAGCAGGAGACTGAGGATGTGTTTTCCCCCCTGGGATGTCTGGTGGCTGCTGCAGGGGATCCTGCCCAGGGCTGCTAAATTCAGTTATTCCAGTGGCTCTCAGCATTCCCAGGATTTGTGCCTGTGCCAGGAGAACCTGGAGCCTCCTGGGTGTCAGTGTGAGCCTCCTGCTGGTGTCAGACAGGAGCTGGGTGTTGCTTTCTCCTCTGCTGTAGGAAGGAAGTTTCCTTTTTGTGCCTCGGGATGGTTTCCCACCAAATTTTCCCTTTCCTGGGCTGCAGGGAGCTGTGGGAAGGGGGCTGGAGGAGTGGAGCAGTTGGCTTGGGGACAAAAGGTGTTAGCTGTAAGTGCAGGGTTCTTGTCACCCAGCTTTGTGATGAGGCAATGAAAGGAAAATGAAGGGGAAAAAAAACGTGGTCAGGATGTGGAAAAAGCTCCATGTGGACACAGTGAGGTGGAGAGCAGCCCCTTGCTGGATTCCTTTTAATGGGAAGATTCCTACAACAGCAAATTATTTTATTGCTGTTGTTTCCTCTTCTGCACTTTTTCCCCAGCTGGGAGCTTTCAGGCACTGCACATGAAGTGAAAATTAGAAGAATCAGCTCCTTCCCAATACAACTTCCTTCCTTTAGGTCCCAAAAATTGTAAAATAAAGCTCCTCAAGTCCTGGTGGAGCAGCCTTTTGGTTTTGGAGGCTTCAAAGCAGAAATTCAGCTTGGGCCATGGCTGCTGGGCCCGGGGGAGTTTTCCTGGCTGAACATCACAGCATCCAAATTCTCCCTCTGATGTTTAGATAAGCATTTGCTCTTCCTGGTTTAAGTGGGACTGGACCATCTGGTGGTATCACAAAAATCATCTCTGCCCTAGAAGAATTCCTAATAAATGTGGAGTTCTGCTGAAGAGGAAGAGATGGGACAGCCATGAAGTGTTTTGGTCAGAGGAGGACAGACTTCTCTTGGCCTGTCCTGGAGGATTTGCCTTTTGGCCCCATGAATGAAGAATTTGCTGATTATAAACAATGCTGGGGGGCGAGGGGGAAGTTGTGCATTAATGTTACTCAGTATTTTGAATTTCTGAGGAATATTTGAGGATTTATTTCAGTCTCTTGGCTTGAAAAAGCCACTGGCAATTTGTGGCATCTTACTGCCATTTATCTTTGGGAGTCTCTTTTTTAAGAGTAACCTGCTAAAATCTCTTGCCTTATGAACCTATTTCTATAGTGGGTATTTCTATACCATCTTCAGTATAATTCCTCAAGCTGCCCAGTAACTGGATGTGTTGTGATGCTTTCCTCTGTGGGTGGTAATGCAGAAATATTTGTCTGGAAGCCTTTCTGCTTTCACCTTTTGTTTATGCAGCTGTTTTACCTCAGTTTAGGCTGGGAGAAATAATCTGTAATACACTTTGCTTGCCAGCTCTGTGCAGCACTTCGTAGATTTCTTTGGAGATTTCTGTGTCGTGTTTCCAGTGTTTCAGCACGAGGAAATTCAACATGAAGTTAGGAGGAATTGGCCTACATCAGACAGAGCAGCTGCTGTGATGGAAGGCAGGCAGAGAGATGAGAGAAGAATTTTGCTGAGGTGAATGGTTAATATGCTTTTGTGATAATAAGGGGCTTATTTATGCTGCATTAATATTTCGTACCACCGCCGTCTGCTTTAATGTTTAATCTCTCTGC
The DNA here is from genome assembly GCF_049639895.1 of Pseudopodoces humilis. Classification (NCBI taxonomy): domain Eukaryota; kingdom Metazoa; phylum Chordata; class Aves; order Passeriformes; family Paridae; genus Pseudopodoces; species Pseudopodoces humilis. The sequence continues at coordinate 23,204,423 of NC_142210.1, read as the reverse complement.
TGAAAGCACCGAGAAACCCTTTTTAGCACCGTGGTTTGTGCTGTGCTGGGAGGGACAGGGCAGGTTTTCCTGAGCCTGGAGAGCTCAGGGAGAGCTTTGGGGCTGGGATTTGGCATCCTCTGTGCAGCCCTGCTGTGGCTCCTGGGCACTGCTGGTGCCTCACCAGCAGCACCAGCTCCTGGCATCAGGCAGGGGAGCAAGAGCAAATCTCCCACTGGATCATAAATTAATCCTGGGCTTGGGTTCATGTGCAAGGGTGGCCTCTGTGAGTGCTGGGAAGGGGGGAACGGCCCTTGGAGCACAGGGGTGCAGCTGGGGCTGCTGCTCAGGAAGCAGGAGGGTGCTGGGATGTGCTGGAATCTGCAGGGTTTGCACTGAAATCCCAGTTTTGTGTCTTCAGGATTGCTGGGATCCCTTCTATTAACGTTGAATTCCCATTTTTGTGTCTTCAGGGTTGTTGGGATCCCTTATGTTCATGTTGAAATCCCAGTTTTGTGTCTTCAGGGCTGCTGGGATCCCTTCTATTAATGTTGAAATCCCAATTTTGTGCCTCAGGGTTGTCCCTTATGTTCATGTTGAAATCCCAATTTTGTGTCTCAGGGTTGTTGGGATCCCTCATGTTCACGTTGAAATCCCAGTTTTGTGCCTGCAGGGTTGTTGAGATCCCTTTTGCCCACATCTGTCAGTGCTGGGGCAGAGTGGCTGGAGCAGCCCAGTGGACAAGGACCTGGTGGTGCTGGCTGAATGTGAGCCCAGATGTGGCCAGATGTGCCCAAAAAGGCTGATGGCACCTGGTCTGGATCAAAAGCAGTGTGGGCAGCAGGAGCAGGGAAGGGTTTGTCCCCCTGTTCTCAGCACTGGTGAGACCCCACCTCAATTCCTGTGTCCAGCTCTGGGCCCTCGGTGCAAGGAGGACTTTGAGGGGCTGGAGTGTGACCAGGGAAGGGGCTGGAGCCTCAGGAGGGGGCTGGAAAGGGTCTCAGCCTGGAGAAAAGGGGGATCAGGGGGAATTTCTGGCTCTGCATAAGTCCCTGGCAGGAGGGGACAGCCGGGGGGGTCGGGCTCTGCTCCCAGGGAACAGGGACAGGAGGAGAAGGAACAGCTCAGGCTGGGCCAGGGGAGGCTCAGGGGGACAGCAGCAGGAATTTCCCCATGGAAAGGGTTGGAAGAGGCTGCCCAGGGAGGTTTGGAGTGCCCATCCCTGGAGGTGTCCAAGGAAGGGCTGGTGACAAGGTGGGGATCAGTCACAGGTCACACTCGCTGGTGGGAAGGTTGAGACCGTGTAGTTTTCCTTGGAGTGACATCCTTCTTTCACACTTTGATTACCCTGATTATAGTTTTCTCAAATATTTACATTTTAATCAAATCTTCCCTATATTTTTGGCTTCCACTTCAGAGCTCTGTGACTGGTTAGGTTTTGTGAAGCATCTGTAATAATTTGGTTACTGATAATCCTCACAGAATGAAATCAGCCTTGCAGAAATATTCAGTGTCAGAAATCCCTCTCCTTTCATCACTGCCTGATTGTGTTTCCAGGGCTGCTTTTCCTCTGTGTTTCCCTGTTTTGACAGGACCAGGCAAAAATTCGTGTGTTGAACTACACTTAGTAAATTTACAATCGATACAAAGTTATCTTTTTTAAGAGACTTTCCTTTCTCCTTGCTTTAACTGTATTAAACTCTTCACATTTACCTGTATTGAACCTCAGTGTCTGCTTCCCTTTCCAAAGGGACTTTGCATTCCTTGATAGGGCTCAAATATTTGTTCTTTAGGAATTAGGTGGACTTCATTTGGACTTGCCATTTAGTTTGTAATACCAAGAGAACTCCATTTCAAAGACTAATCAGGCAGTTGTGTATTTGCTCTACCTTGGTGCTGCAGCTGCTGGGCACTGATGGGATCTCTCCTCTAAAGAAAATAGGGAAAAAAAACCCCAAACCCAGTTCTTCTTTCTGGGGTCTTGAATCTGTAAAAACCCTCCCATTTATTGGGTCTGTTAGCATAGGCTTCTTTTAGGAACTGGGAATAAGGGAAAAGCTGCCACAGAACAGAGAGGAAATGGAAAAGCTTGTCAGGAGGGCTGTTTCTCATTTTTATTCTTTCCAAGTTTTCCAAGCAGGATTTAAGGTGGCATCTGGAAAAGTGATGCTCTTAGAATGTGATTAAAAAGCAGTATTTAAAGAGAAAGGAAGGGAGCTTGGGGTTAAAAATCAGTGAGATAGGGGAACAAGAAACCCAGGAGCAGCCACGTGCTTGGGGGTGCTTTTACAGCAAATCCCAGGCTGGGCTGGGTTGGTGGGGCCCACAGTGATCCCCTGGTCCCACCTGCCCAGGCAGGGTGGTGGCACAGGGATGTGTCCAGAGGGCTGTGGAATATCCCAGCGAGGGAGATCCCAGGAACTGGAGTCTCGAACCAGCTGACAAAACTCCAGCCCAGAGCAAGCCCAGCTGTGCTGGAGGCACGGGATGAGTCTTTAGGGTTTCCTGCCAATCTGGGACTTCCCACTGTCCCACTTGTCTGCTCCAGACCTGCCAGAGTCACGGACAATAAAGCTGATTATCCCAAAATCCATGAAGTTCCTTCAGAGGAGGGTGATGAGAACCCTCCTTGCGATTTAAACTGCGTGCTCAGAGCCCTTTATGAGCGAGCTGCTTCTGAATGTCTGCTCAAGGCGAGAGGGGTGAAGTAGTTGGGTATTTTTAGCTCTTTTCCATGCCTGTGGTTTTTATATGCTAATCTGTTTGTTTCTTTCCAGCCTTTGGAATATTCATCCCACAACATCTAAAATTTGACACCTGCTGTAGCTTGTGTATTATCACTTTCACCCTCAGAAACCCAGAAATTATTAAGGTGGAGTAATTGCTATCCTATTATATAATAACTACTTTAATCCAGCAATCGTAACATGATTTGAAATGAACCCTTTTGTGCCATTGATTTTGGAATAATTACTGTTATATTGTACTTCTGCAAGAGTTATTCTCAGTTAACCACTTGAAAATAATACGCTCTACTTATTGAAAAAAATAAATCTGATTATCCCCCAAAGCTCGATGTTCTTTCTACATCTGTGCCTCAATTGTCTGCTGGTGACCTGAGATGCTCAAACAGGCTCCTTTCTGTGACTACTCCAGGAAATATCTGTGGGCCAAGCGCCTCCTCCCAATCAGCCTTTTTTTGGTGGGGGTTTTTCCCTCAGAACCAGGGATGTGCTCACTCTTCAGGCCTGGTGGGCTTGACAGCTGTTTAATCAGGATGGAGTGATAAAGGCTCAAGGAAAATACAGGATTTTTTCCCCTCTTCTTGCCTCTAAAATCTGATTTTCATTTGTCTTTCTATGTACATAACAATCTCTAATAAAACCATCAAATTCAGCCAAATGAGGTTTTGAAGCAAGGCTGATCTGGAAGGAGCTGTTGTCCATGTTTAAAGACATGAAGAATAATATCCTGTGATTGTTGGTTGTGCATGGGAGCATTCACATTTTCAGTGTTTTGTCCTTCTGAACTTCTAAATTCCTGCTGGGACAGGGTTTTTTTTTCAATCAGAAAATCATGGAAAAATTGTACATTCTCAGCTTTTTTGGATTTCATGGGAGCTCTGGTGTGGCCTCTTCCCTCCTGTGCTGTAGAATGGAGAGGAGGGAAGATGTTTGACCATTTATTTCCTTTGTATCTTTCCTTTCTGCGAGAGCAGGGATGAGTTTGGCTCCTTCAGTTATCCACAAACCTTTGCTGAAGAGATCAGAGTATGTCTGAAAGCTGATGAAACATTGATAAATTAAAAAAAAAATAAACTGAAATTCAATTGATAAATTGAAAAAAAACCAGAGTGGAAACAATGATAAAACTCTGATATAATTTTCCTGAAACATGCATTTATTTGGGGCTAATACCCAGAATGAGTGAATGGAAGATCCCAAACGAAATCCCAGCTGTTCTTTGAGCCACCTTTGTAGTGGCTGCAGAAGAGATTTGTTAAAATGAGATTTGAGTTTTCCAGCTTTGCTTCTACATGGACAAGATTGTCACCTCTTTCCAGTGAGGCCCAGAACAGGGCTCAGCAAACTTGAGAGCACCCGAGCAGGCTGATAAAACAGAAGTGAAAGACTCACTAATGTGTCAGGAATTGATGTTGCTGCAAGCTTTCCCTTGTCTCCTGCTCTGTGAGTAAATAATTCACCAAACTCCTGCTAGTCCTCGTGGTGATACTGAAGGATTTTTTCACTAATTTATGAATTTCATCTGGGAGGAGTTTGTGATGATTTCAGAGCTGTGCTGGTGGGCTGTGTGTTCCTTGGGTCTGTCCAGTTTTGCACGAGTGGTTTCCCTCACCTTTTCAAGGTGTGTGGATCTGCTGCTGGCTCTTCCTGAAAGGTCAGGCTGGAAATCCCAGTGACTGAGCAAAATGGAGCATGTTTTACAGTACAGCTCCAGTTGTTACTGAAATGGGAGGTGAATCATGACTGAAAGTGCAAGGGAAATGCTGATGGACTCAGGAATCCTCTCACTTGCACTTTTCTTCCTGCCTGCACCAAAAAAGGGGGATATTAATCTCATCCAAACCCATAACTCTTTTATAGACCCACACCTTCACCCTTATCGCTGCAGCACTGGGATGATGTTTCTAGGACAGGTTTTCCCACTCAATTCCCCCATTAAAACCCCAATTTGGGATTTGGGCTGTTGGCATTCCCACCCAAACCATGGGAAGTTCGCCGTGGCTGCTCCTCCTCCGTGTGCTGGCGGCTCTGTCCCCCTGGAATGTGGTCAGCGGCACGGAGGGAGATCCAAAAACCTTTCCATGTTTGTCCTGCTTATCCCTGCGTGGCCCAGGTCGCTGCCAGAGGCAGGCAGGGTATTTATAGCTGGAACGTTTGATGTTCGTGTCGCCTTCCCGAGGCCATGTCTGATTCCTTCGGGTTCAGCGGGCTCCATGAGACTTCTCCTGGTTTTTGTGCTCCAGGCACAGCTCCCTGAGTCAGTGCCAGCCTTCCCTTGGTGTTTGCAGTGGATTTTCCTTTAAAATATGCATTGCCCTTTGGATTTCGTGTAGGATCAGCACCTTCTGCGTCTGGCGCCCTGAGAGCCCTGAGGAAGTTTCAGGAATGGCTCATTTTGGATCATCATTCCCGTGTTTCTTTCCCAAAGCCCTTCCACTGAATTAACCGTGGAATTATTTATAGCAGCCCTTTTGAGCCAGGCCAGCCTCCAGTGCTCAGGAATTGCTGCAGAGCTGCTGGGAATCTCTGTCGTGGGAATTCTCTGGAGCTGGGAAGCACAGGGATATCTGTCCCTCAGTGCTCCCCTGGAGCCAAACCCTGGGATGGACATCACCTCTCTTTGGCACGTCCTCACCGAGCCTTTCCTGCTGGATATTCTGCTTTTCCAAAGGAAAGAGCTGTAAATAGCCTCATGGAAATTTCTTGAGTTTCAGGGGTTTTTTCCCCCCCTAAAAAAATACATCTGTGAAGTGAAAGTGCCTGGGCCACAGAAATTTATTGGTGTTCAGGATTTAATTTAAAATCATGTTTATTCAGTCTTCACATGAAGACAATGAATTCAAACTTCAGTGCACACTCTGGAGCCAAGATTTACATCCTGTTTTCCTTTTGTCCCTGTCTTATTCCCCACCGATTTCCTTGACTTTAATCACCATTTCAGTCCTTTCCTTGGGTTTTATTTCACTTCTTAGGAAAAGGAGAAAACCAGCTTCCCATTATTCTGTGGATTTCTGAAAATTGTGGGAAATAAGTAGTAAATAGGCTTTAGGATAAGTAGTTTCTTCATTTTCCATGGATAAATAGGAAGAGGTTGATGTGTTTGGGGTTTTACTCTTTTTTTTTTGCTTTATTTTCTTTTTGACTTTATCCTGATGCTCCCTTTCTGTTCAGCTGCCAGAACTTTGGAATTTCTTGTGTTAGTGCCGACATATTTAAGCTCAAGTTTAACAAAAATCAAGTGTTAATTTGGTAGTGGAGACAAAGACCCACCAAAGCCCAGCCTTGATGAAAGGAAGCTGTTGGTGACCAGGGAGGATCAGGGCCCTCAGGGCAGTGGGAATTGATGATTTTTGGCCAAGACAGGTCCTACCTTTGAAATGCACCCGTTTCCTCATCCCAAATCCTGGAATTACATTCATCAGCCTTCTGTGCCTTGCCCAAAATTGTTTTCTCCAGTAGTTCCCAGAACCATCTACGGAATAATCACATTCAAAATTCATTGCTCTGTATTTTTAACTTCAGCCCTAAAATGCCGAGCCAGCTCAATGTGTCTGGAGCCACTTTCTGAATCCCAATCGTTCCAACATCTGCCCCATGACTTGGTCAGCATTTATCTCTCCGATGTTTCTGCAAGAAAAAGTTGTCTCTGACACTATTCTAGGCAAGGTTTACAAGGTTTCATGATTAAAAATGCATTTTTATGCTGTTTCCAAAACACCACTTTCATTTTATTGCTAAAGTGGTATAAATTCCAGGGTGAGCACTCCATGAAATGCTATTTATAGAAGAAATAAATGTAGCTGCAGCCCTGTGCTGGGGTTTGCTGGCTCAAGATGAGCTGTATTTTATACCTGGCAATTATGCACAGAAAAGCAAGAGGGAAAGAAATGCTGTTTGAAATGATTGTGGGGTTTGTGTGGCCCCGTGCAGCATCAAACAGCGTCTGGTGAGACCAGTCAGGATGATCTGAACTAAGAAATCAGGGAGGAAATAACAAATTGTCCTTTCCTGCTGCCTTTGTAATGTAAAATGTAATGAACCATTATGGCTGGAATGGGGATTCCAGGGGACGCAGCAGCTGCAGCCTTTGCTGGGAATGTGGGCTTGGAGATGCTCCTGGGGTGATTTAGGGGCTGAACTCTGAGTCAAGCAGAGGAGTTTCTGTGTTGAGGAGCCTGGGAAGAGCCCTGTTCCCACCTTGGTCCTGTCTCCTGGGAGCACCTGAGGGCAGGAAACAGCCCCAGGCTGCACCAGAGGAGGCTGAGATTGGACAGAAGGAAAAATCCGTCTTGTCCAGCCCCAGCACAGCTGCCCAGGGCAGTGGTGGGATCCCCATCCCTGAAAAGGCACCAGGCTGTGGCGCCTGGGGACAGGGTCAGTGTTTGGGCTCGGTGATCGTGGAGGGATTCTCCCACCCAAATGAACCCGTGATTACCTCAGCAAACCACAACTTTGCTCTGAGGAACATTAATTCCAGCTGGAATTCTCAGGTCTGGGCTGCAGGGGACAAAACGCTTCTGTCACAAGGGGATATCTCATTTCCTTCCCCCTTTGGTGCAGAATTTGGTGTTGTACCAAAGCTTTTGGCACTTAGTGACAATTTCCCTTTACAATTTAAAGGATTTGTTTTATCTGTGGAAACAAATCCATCCCCATGTCTTCAGTGAAGCCACACAATGTCCAGAGCATTGGAGAGCAATTTAAAATGAGTAGATCTGGGAGTTACTGTGGTAAAATCTTGTATGGTTTAATGGAGGTTAGGCAAGAAAAGAACTTAATTTTGGGTGATTTCCTGCAAATCTTGAGCTGATTGTTTTCATGGGCTTATTCAAATTATGTCTATATCTTTCTCATATATTTCAATATATAAATATATATATATAGAAGTGTATCTGTGTTTAATATATCAGCATTAAAATCTAGCACTCAGAAATAAAATTAATATAACTAATACAAGCAAACTGCTACAAACCCATTTAATCTGATGTTATTTATGATTAAATCCAAAGTTTTGAAATACTATCCCACAACAGCCTTGGGAAAGAGTTTGTCTAGGTGAAGCCGCTATGGGTGGATGGTAAATAATTGAGTTATTTCTGTTGTCATGGTAATGACAGTTTTGAGGTGCTGAATGACAACTTTTTGGATTTTCCTGGTATTTTTGAGTTGGGAGAGCTCCTGTCTGAGACCTCCATGGTGATGCTGGGATCTGTTTGGCAGGGGCAGGACTCAGCATCTGCCAGGCAAAATCCAATGGGAATGAGGAATTTTCCTGCTGGTGAGGAGCCAGTGCTGTCCCAGGGGTGTTGGTGCTGAGTGGGGACTCAGGGTCACTTTGCTGGCCTGATTTTGTCACTTAATTAAGGCTTAATTTAATGGTGTTATTTGGGTTTCTGCTGGTTTTTGAGAAATTAGGTGGTTATGAAGCAGGTGTGTAAATAAATTACAGGCAGCGCTTTGCACCTCATCCTCAATTTAAAATAAAAATGGGAAAAAACTACAAAAAAAAGAAAATAAAAAAAAATCCCTTAATACAGCCAAGGAAGAAGACTCCAATCAGAACACTGGTTTTTAATTTTAAAATTCTTTTCCTGTTATTCTAACTCAGTTAATGAGGTTTTTATGATGAGACTGCAGAACCTGTGCTGCACTTGGGAAAGCCAAGAAAACAAGGATTTGGGAATGTGTGGAGTTTGTGGGGAGCCAGCCCTGTCCTGAGAACACCACCCAGCTGTCTGAGAAGTTTCAGAGTAACCAGGTTTTTTTTTAACCTGCAAAATGTGACATCATGTGTGGAGGAAGGTTCTAAAAGCAAATGAAATTGTGGCAGCTGCTTTTAGAGTCCCTTAACGCACAAGGTAACTATTTTTACATGGCTTGCTGAAGGAAAAAAAAATCCATTAAAATACAAATTTGTCTTTTTTTTCCCTAAAAGAAATCTTTTACCCAGTGGCAGATTTGTTCCAAAAAAAGGAAAAGCCGTGCTCCAAAGAGAGCCGCTGCTCCTGGGGACTGGAGGTTGGGTGTGGAAAAATCCCTCTGGAGAGGAAGGGGGAGAAACTTCCATGGAAGTCAGGTGGCCACAACTTCAGGCCAACAAATGCCCTGCTGAACTCCCCAAACTCGCCTGTCAAACCCTTGAACTTAATTTTTTGACCGCGTGTTTAATGCAAAATTAAATCTCTCTTCAGAGAGTTGCAAACTTGCCAGACTGAGTTAGACACATGCAGCTGGGCCAGACTGGCTGAATATTTAATAAGCTGGTGCCAGATTTTTTTGTCTTGTTCAGTTTATTTCTATTTTTTCCTGCTGTAAAAACCCCCCCAAACCCACATCTTGTTGTCTGAGGAAGGAGGAGGATTGAGGATCGAGTACTTTGCAAATTTTTATCTTTACCTCAGTGTCTTAAACACGTTTTTGGATTGTGCTGAGAGGAATTTGATGTCAGAAATTATTTGTTAAAACTTCTCTCAGCTGCTCAGAACAGGAGTAATCTTTGATAAAATTTTGAAGAACATCTGTCATCTGTTCTTTGGTCGCTGGCAAAACTGATTTTAGTTTTTTTTTTTTTCTTTTTTAATTTAAATTGATGTTCTTTGGGATCCTGATGAAGCAAAAATTATCCTGCCTTCGAATGGAGCCATTTTTAGTGCAAAAATAGTGCAAAAATAAAGCCCTTTAAAAGGGAATTCAGCCACTGGGACTGATGTGTGGAAAATGGAGATATTGGACAGGCAGCCTGGGACTTTTTGGAGTGGGATAAACGCGGTTGCAGCATCCGAGGGGAGAAGCCAATGGTTATTTACTGCTGGCCTGGATTTATCTGGGGGCTTTTCCCGTGAATTGGGCTCCATACATGTGTTATTTTTAAAGGGCCTCCAGGGCGTTTGGGATGTGGAGGAAATCAGGAGGATGACCAAATTAAAAGTGAAGCTGTGACATAAAGTGAATAAATGTTAGGATTGGGTGACATAGCCATAAATAAGTGCTGGTAATTCCTCCTGACATGATCCATACAGATATTTTACCCAGCTCTCCCGAGAAGCAGTTACAAGTTCCCTGGAGAGTGGTTCAGCGCAGGCTGTGAATAGGTTTCCTTTTTTATTTGGCCATTTATATTTACTGGATTTCTGGGGTTTTCTGATTCCACACAGAAAAGGAAAACACACAAAATATTTGCTTTGGAAAGGCTGCTGAGGCACAAAGCGTGGCCTCAGCGTGTGGCAGAGGGATGAACTTTTAATCAGAGGGTTGGATATGAATTTTCCTGACCAAAAGTGGTGTCAAACATTGGCACAGCTGCCCAGGGTGGTGATGTTCCCATTCCTGGAGGAATCTAAAAGCCACCAGGACATGGGACATGGGGCAGTGGTGGCCTTGGCAGTGCTGGGAATGGTTGGATTTGATGGCCTTGGAAATTTTTTCCAGCTTTTCTAAGCCATGCTGTGATTTTTGCTCTGTGTCCCTTCCTCAGGGACAGCTGGCTACACTCTGGGGAGAAATATAAATAGTTATTATTTTTGTGCACTTATGGTGGTGATCAACATTTAATTTATAAATTCCAGCCCGTGGTCAAGCTTCATGCAAGGAACAGGATTAAAAAAAAAAAAGGAATAATTATGTTCTCTAATGGCTGAAATCCTTCTCTGGAGCCTTCTCTGTGATAACTTTTGAAATTGGGATTTTCTTCCTAAATTCTTGGAGAAGACACTGGAATTGGTAAGGAATCTTGGATTGGGAGCCAAGCCTTTGGAAATGCATTAGGTCAAGTCTCCAATTATTCAGGAGAAGGAGGAAACACCAGAACTCCCTGAATGTTTTTGGGGTTTTTGTGGCATGAATTAATCATTGCATAAAAATTCTCCCTTTTTTAATCTATTTCTTTTTTGTGGGGTGAAACTTAGATGTGTATTTGGGTGATAGATGTTGGAATAAATTTTTGGAGAGGTGAAAATACAAAATATTTTGGCTTAATATCCAAAACTGGTCAGCTTGGTGTGAATTTTTCTGCTTTTTTGGCCCTCTGTGGTAAATGTCTGTTTTTGGGCTCTAATATATTGTGGAGAGAAGGGAAGAACGCACCGAGAAATTCAAACTATATTGCAAATCTTATCTGGATGGAATGGAATTATTCACCCTGACACAGCAGAAAAGGCAGGGATATCACCTCAGGATGTGTGATTAAGCTGAGGTATTTTTCATCACGATATCTTGTGTTTTGATGGAGTGCAAGCAATCAGAAATTGCTCTGTATTTTGTAAACAGCTGCATTTCCTATTCCACACTTTTGTTCTGCAATATTTTTAAGCTCACAGACTTTTTACAATATTAAAAAAATAAGAATAATTGGGGTTTTTTTTTTGTTTTGTTTTTGTTTTGTGGTTTTTTTTTTGGCAGCATTTGAGAGACTTTGCCCGTCTCAAAATTACAAAACTCAATTTTCTATCGGAACCATTTAAGTCACAAATGAAGACTGATGGTCTCTCTGAACTCCCCTTCTGCTGAGCCACGACGTGGGGCTGGCACAAGCTGTTCCTCAAACAGGGAAAAGCTGGAGAACAAAGCTTGGTTTGATGCAAAATCCAGCAGGATGCGACTGCGGATTGTTGGGATAATTTTAATTTTGTCATGCTAATGAATCTTCTCCCTCATCCTGGGCTTTATTTGGTGGGAGAGTTGGAAATTAAGGGAAGCAGATATTGGAATTACCAGGGCAATCGGGTTTCATAATCACCACTCAGCAGAGGATTTTATTTCAGCAGTGAACAGAAAACATTCAGGACAGTGGCAATAATATTTTTGCTTTGAGATAGATTCAAATTAACCAATTCTAGGCCTATGACAAAATGAGTACCACAGATACCCAGAGCATTTGCTGCACCCCAGATGATGAATTCTAAGCTCAAGGTAGGATTTTTACAGATATTTAGGCTCCTTCCATCTGAAATCTTTTGGGATTGGGAACTTAGTATGGATTTTTTTTTGTTGTTGCTGTGTTTGGCTTGCAAGAATTTTTTTATGTACTTGAGTGAAAGAAAACTTTGTGAGTCCACATGCTCCCAGTAAAACAAAGACTTCTAGGGACAGAAAAATAGCAGCTTAAATCAGAGCTCACATCTGTCGATGTAACTGTTTTGTGGGGTTTTGTTGGGTTTTTTTCCTGTTTCCCTGCTCAGCTTGGGGCGAGGGTAGATGGGGAGAAGTGTGGTTATTTCTGATAATGATGCTGTGGATCCTTCCCACCAGAGCAGCGAGGAGAGGCTGAGAGACGAGACAGAAAGGGTTGAGGGGCAGCCTCGTGGCAGGGTTTGCTCTCCCTGGATTTTAGGAGTCAGTTCCAATATGTGATTATATTTTCTCTCGTAGAACTTTGAGACTACTCTGGGCGCTGCCTTTTTATTTTTATTTCTCCTTTTTACTCCAGTCGCGTTCTTGGAGTGCTTGACTACTTTTTTTTTTATTATTATTATTTTTTTCCCCTTCATTTATTTTTCTGGAAATGGTTCAAAAGACATTTGGAGGAGTTAATGAGACAATTTGCAATTTATCTTGGTGGGGTTTTTTTTCCTCCTTTTGGGGATGATCCAAAGCCATTTGGAGGCAGTAGAATGGTCTCATTGACTCTGAGGAGCTATGGGTGAGGCCCTTGATGAGAATTGTTGTGAGTCTATTGACAATTAGGTGATGTCTCCATATGTGAAATGATAAAAGACAAGTGTAAATGTTATAGCTGGGGATGTTTTAGTGCTGCTTTGCAGCTCTGTTTTTGCTGCAGTTACTCTGGTGGGGCCAGAAGAGAGTTTGGGTGCAGGAACCACTTTAAAACAATCAGACGCTGCTGGAATGATCAAAACCAGTCCCTCAAAAAAAAAGAAAAAGAAAAATAAGAAAGATCAAACCCAGGTTTATTTTTCCAATGGGGGTGTTGGGAATAGGGGGACCAAGGCTCCTTTTGGGTCAGTGTGGGTTGTAAGGCCCCTACAGAGTGGTGCTTAATGAACTTTATAATTATTAATTATACATTAACACATTTCCGTGCTGCCAGAGCAGAGGGTAAATATGGAGGCAAGGGAAGAAACTGAGATAAAAGACAAGTGGAGAGGAGAATTGCAATTGTTCTCCCTGGTAAACAAGGCTCAAAGTCACCCCCTGTGTTTGCTGCCTGCTGAAGGTGAGGAGGGAGATGGGCGTTTGTGGCTGCGTCAATATTGGCACATGAACAGCGGGAGATAAAGCAGAACTGAGCTGGGGGTGTTTCCCTCTGGGGCTCCAGCTGTGCTGCTGAGGAGTTTTGGGAAGGGTTCACCTGTGGGGGTTCCCCTGGCACGCAGCAATGATCCCACTGTGTGCGTTCCCAGCGCCTCCTGGAGCAGCAGCATCACAGCAGAGGTGACACAGGGGTGGATGTTCCACCTGGGAACTGTTCCAGATCCAGAATTTGACCCTGTCCATCCCTTTTTCCCAGGCAGCAGCCCCAGGGAAGCTCTGCTTGGAGCCGTGCTGCTGCTTGGACAAACCAGGTCAGGAAGCAGCACCGGGTTGTTGGCAGCATCCTCGCTGAGCAGTGCCTGGATGATGCCTGGAAGCTCCCTCAGACAGGGATTTTCTCAAAGTGCTGCTGGTTTATATTCTAGGGTGGCTTTGCTCCAATCTGAAGTGGCTGCAATTGCAATTTTTCTTTTGTCTCATTGATAATTTCCCATTATTTCTTTAACTGACAAAGCAATCGAGGTTTGGGGGTCTTATGTCTACACCTGGGCTTCTTTAATCATAGAATCATGGAATGATTTGGGTTGGAAGGGATCTTAAAGCCCACCCAGTCCCACCCCAGCCATGGACAGGGACACCTTCCACCACCCCAGGTTGCTCCAAGCCCTGTCCAGCCTGGCCTTGAACTCTAACTTTTAATTTTGGGGTCAATTCATAAAAGTTTGGTTATCTTCCACCTAACAAGGTTTCATTGTGGGGTGGAGGCAAATGTGAACCCTCCACCTTTGTGCACATAGTAAATGCTTGGGCCTCTCTCTCTATGCTAAGAAAAGTTCTGTACCTCTCAAGAAGAGCTGAGTGCAGCCAGCTCATCCTCCCATCACAAACCTGAATTTCTCAGGAACACAAGGAAATGACTCTCCTGATATAATTTTTTCCCCTCCTCAAGTAGAATCCAGCTGCTGACTAATATCTGGCTGTGGCTACGATTGCTTTGGTGGGAAGTATGAATTCTTCCTGGCACCTCAGGGGGCTGCTTAACAGCTTTATCAGATAATTACAGTGCTGGAAACAATGTGTGATGTGTGCCACGCTGTGGGGATTTGGGATGCACCCCGTCTCCCAGGGCTCTGAGCATTAATATCTCCTCTCCCCTCATCCATTTCAAGCAGCACAGGATGAGCTGGAACAGATGGTGGTGCCTTTTGTCCCAGCCCAAGTCCCAGCCCTGCTGCTCGTCCCCTGTCACTCTGTGCTACGAGCTCCACTTGGCTCTGCTCCAGCCCTTGGGAAAGGTCATCCCTGCCTCTTCCAAGGACATCTGACGGGATGAGGGACTCTCTGCTCCTCTGAGGGAGGAGCTGAGTGCTGGATGGCACATCTGTACCCAGGGAAGGCTTTGGTGGAGCTCAGTGCTGGGTCAGGGTGGTGGAACAAAAGCTCGGGGTCCTTTTTGAGCACAATCCACTTATTTTCTGTGAGGAGTTTTGGGTTTAGGATACAAACCACGTGGCTTCTGAGCAGCCTCAGGGACACTGCTTCATTCTGGGAAGGCTGAGTCACAGTTCCTAAATATGCCAAGTTAATATTAACAATAAGGGGGGATCAGAGAAGGAGGGACAAAGCTGAAGGTCTGAGAAGTTCTCTCTTAACCTTTTCAGGGTGATAACACAACTCCCTGTAGGATGAACCAGCCTGTGTTAGAGGGCCTGAAATCCAACCTTAAATTAAATCCTTGGCTGAAGTTAAACCTTCTGCTGTAGAACTCCCCAGGGCCTGGAAAATCTTCCCTTCCACAGAGCTGGAAGAAGAGGACAGGGACCTTTTCCCAGCCTCTCCAGCCACTCCTTTCTCCTGTGAGCCCTCCTTGCTCCTGAGCCAGGTGTGAAGGTTTTGTCAGGCAGGTTCCTGGGTGCTGAACTTTGTATCATATTCCTTATTTTTGGCACATCAAAGGCCTCTGAGAAGAGAAAACGATGTTAATCGTGTGTTTGTGCATTTAGAAATATCAACTCATCGACTTGCAGGGCCAGAAGATGGAGGAAAAACTTGGAGGAGCGAAATATAAAATTCTCTTCCATCATCAAAGTAGCAGCATCAAGCCATGACCTCTCTGTGTTCAGACACGCTGCAAGCCAGAAGCAGAATTTAAATGGGCCTGGCCTCCTTGCTGCTTAAAAAGGGAGAGAAAAACAAGTAAAAAATTACTTTTACCAACTTTCCAAACCCTGCTCAAAGTTGCTCTGTGGAAAACGTAGGCAAGGATTGCTTTCCACTGATTTTTGCCTTTCACCTCCACGTACCTGTACCAGTGTCCAGGTGTCCAACACATGAAAAACACCTCAGAACCCTCCTCAGTGCCACCCTCAGCCTCCTGAAAACAACCAAAAATGCCTTCTGCCAGGGAATCTTTCATCTTTTTCCTGCAGATAGTCATGACTTCTCCAGGAATTTTGTAAGTGCTATAGGGATATTTGATGTTTAAACTAGGAATTTCTTCTAGAAACGGCAAACTGGTGACAACTTGAATTTCTTGGCAGACTCTTCAAGGACATTGCGTGGCCTGTCTGCTGGGAGTTCCAAGTGTCACTTGTCTCAATACCTGCGCTTGAGCACGTCCCCTGACATGGAAATGATGAGCCACAAACTGCCCCATCATTCTGTCTGAACATTTAACATCACAGCCCATGATCTTTACAGAGAACAAAATCCAAGGGCTTCACGGTATGGACAGTCATTTCCTGCCAGATGTATAATTTATTTCAGTCAGGTCAGGCTGTATTCCTTATATAACAGCTCAGCCTAGAAAAAGGAAATTTATTTCATATTTTTGCACCTTCTATGAAGTTAATGAATGAATTCAAGTAGGTGTTTTACTATAGCACAAGGCGTTCAGCTGTGATTATGCATCATGATTATGGTGTTAAATAAATAAACACTTGAGCTGTTTGGACATCAGGAAATTTGGAAATTGGGTGTTCCCATCTATCATTCCCATAGCCCTAGAAAATTTTTGTCACATTTTTTAATGCAAATATATATATTTGCATATATATTTGTATATATATATATATATAATATGTATAAAATAATGTGACTCTTTGTGCTTTCAGTCAATCCCAGCAGCTGGATAAAGATTTTTTTTTTTTTTTTTCTCTGTATCCAACTAATTTTAGAAGTTCATTTCTACTCTGGAAGTGTCCTGAAGCACTGACTGCACAATTTACAAAGCTCATCAGGAAGGAACATGGCACAGAACATCCAACCTGTGGGAAGCACCCAAAAGTGAGGGATTTTCTCTCTCTGAGGAACCTCTCTGTTCAAATCTCTGTGTCCTACCCCAAAATGTTTTGTGAAGTTAAGGGTTTTTATAAAACCAAGGAGATAAATTTAGGATAGCAGTGGCTGCTATGACCTTTCATTTGGGGAAAATGGTTGAGCTCCCAGTCCTCATTTTTTTAAAAGCCTGGAGTTATTTTCCTTGGGGAAGGACAAATTTTCAGTCGCACATCATCAAATATTGAATATATTTGCTGCTTATGTAAAAGAGCATTTTAGCCTGGTGAGAGAGAGGAGATTAGAACAAGCAGGCTGCATCCCTAAATTCAATTGTTTGCTGGGAGATGCCACTCAGCCTGGCAAGAGATTGACACCGTGTCAACTCTGCTTCTCTCAAATTGCCCTCAAAGGAGGTGCCCTCTAAATCTGTCCCTGAAAACCGAGGCGGCACCTGACGAAATTAGGGAATTAAACTTCTGGGAAAGTCTTATCCGAGAGCACGGAGCCCTTTCCAATGGGATAATTTGTTTGAACGTTAAATTGAGCAATCTCCCCTCCCCAGAGCTCTGAGGAGCGCTGGAAGGAGCCAGCAGGGAATCTTCTGCCCCTTCTGGAGGGAAACCCCTTTGCTTTTCCTGTTGGTTCCCTGCTCTGTCTTTGACCTCTTGGCCTGGCGTGTATCCGCAGTAAACGGACAAATTTAGGAGGATGTTGTTCCTGCAGGTAAAATTAGCTCCATGTCACAGGCCGTGGGATACATGGTGGCACTCGGCGAGGCAGTGACGGCTCCTGCCCCAGGCAGCCGCGGTTTGACGGCGCTAAGGGGGAATTTGACGGGAATTTGATGATGGCTGGGAGCAAGCGCAGTCAATAGCCAAGAGATCCTGCTGAAACCTTGTTTTCCTATCAGTCCTTATCGGGCTGGACACTGCCAGGAGAGGGGTGGGGATCAGATCCAGATTAAACCCCAGGGTTCTCTTATCGCCTCCCACGCCAAACGCTCCAGCCACAGCCCACCCAGCAGGACAAGAGTTCAATATGAAAAGCGGGATCAGAAAAATGATAAAATGCTTGTGCTCCTTGTAAATATCCTTTTCTTTCCTGCCCTGTCTCCCTGCATTCAGATCATATGAAAATATGCTTGGCTTTAGCAAAAAATAAAAACTATATGAACAGCAGCAGGGTGGCACAGCCTGGGAGCTGGGGATCCTTAAGGCTTTAGGAGTAGAAAGGAATTATTTAAAATTATTTTTGTTGGGAGTAGAAAGGAATTCTTTATATTATTTAATAATTAAATAAATGATTATTTATTCAATTATTAAAACATGAACACAGCTGTTTGCTGGTTGGTTGATTAAGCTTTCCAAACATTAGTAAGAGCAACGTGCTTTTTCAGAACATGTTTTATGCACATTGGGATGTGCAGGATCCAAAATACAGATTATTTACATGATAAATTTTACATCAAAAAATTTGCATAATAATGCAGTATGGCTGAGGGGTCCTGATTTTGGGCACTGGTGTTCGTGAGTGGATGAATTTTGAAAGTAATAATAAGGAAGTCAAATATCTTGGAGTAGGAGTTCAGCCATATTTCCTCAGCTTGAGGAGCATTTTTATCCTTTTCCTCTCTCCCCTAAAAATTTTAGCCAGATTTTGGGTTTTCAAAGCTGAAAAACGCAGAAAAAACATGATATTATTTGATTTTTGCATGTGAACTCTGTGTGGTTTAAGCAGCCTTTTAGGACTGCAATTTCATTTAATTTATACCCAAATCTCTGGTCCTCGATGAGTGTAATGCTGGTGAATGAGCTCTGAAGAACAAATATCTGAAGGGTGTTCCTGAGGAGCATTTCTCTTCCAAAAGTGCTGCCAATTAGCTTCAGGAGCAGGAAATTAATGACAACCTGGAGAATGCCGTGTCTGAGGCAGACCTGGCTGGGCTTTAAAGAAATGCAAACAGGCAGAAATTAAAATTAAGCAGCAAAATAGTGGAACTCGCCTGGCGTGGGGCTGAGGGTGAAATCAAAACCTCAGGAGCTAACGAGGGCTTTTGGTTTTATTTTCGTGAAGTGTAACATTTGTGGAGGATAGACTCTGGTTGTTAGTGATTAACCACCAACAATCCATGGAAATGAGAACTTGTGGTTTAAAATACATGGAAAATTTAAGGGTTTTTAATGGCTGAAACTCAAATTTTCCTGGTTTTGCACTCAGACAGGAGCTGTGATTTTCACCAGCGTAAATTCCCAAAGTCCCAGGAGACTCCTGCCCTGGTGGGATGCTCCCTCCTGCTCCCCTGAATAATCCCTTTGCTTTGGTCTCTGCAAAAGACATCAAAAATCATGGGAAAAGTGGATTTCAGGCAGCAGGAATCAGAGGTTTGAGTGTCCTCCCAAAAGCAGGATTCTTGAATGCTGTGAAAATCTGGAGTTCCCTCTTGGACACGATGAGTTGTGCAGATATCTTGTGAAAATTCTGCTATTTTTAATTGATTTTAAAAGGATTTTAATTCATCCATTAAAATGAAAAATCTCCTGTAGCAGCAGCATCTACAAATTTGTTTTCATGTTTGTTTTGAACTTTCCTTTATACCAGCAAGCCCCCAACTTGTGAAGGAAAATATTTGCAACAGAGCTGAAAAAGAACTGAAAAAAAACCTTTTGGTTTAAAATAGGTGATAATTATTATTAATTTTATTATTATGATTTCATCTTGACAAGTTCTGTTACACAAGCCTGCCTCCACTTGGGTTTTAACCATTTAAATAATTGGGAAAAAATCTAATCCTAGTGGCTAAAAAAAAAATATAAAATAATAAATTTACCCTGAAGACCCAGTGGTGCTTCATTCCATATTAACTGATGTTTCTTACTGTGAAAAGTGAGTTCTCTCTTAGCAAAATGTCTTTTCTGTTCTGCCAGGCAATTTAAAATTAAAGCTTGACAGGCCATGCTAATGAAATAAAGCAATAAACATTTTCTGACAGGTGCAAAATACAGCCCTTGTTCGATAAGATGATATTTGGGGGAAAAATTTGCTTGGTAAATCTAATTTGTGTCAGTTCAATATTGGCTTGAGCATCAAATTCTAATTTATTGAAAGCACCAGCAAATACCAGAACCATTTGTTTAGCACAAAGCATTCAATCTATAAGGACCAACTCCATGAAATTTAATTTTCTGAGCCAAAAAAGACAATCAAAGTAGGAAAAGCAGGAAAGAAACCCTTCATGTCGGAATAAAGGGAACTGCAACTTTAGAGGGTGAAAATATTTAATTTACCATGAAAAAAAAAAGAGGAAAACCTCTATGAAATGAAATAATTTGACAGAATTTTTTTTTTTTAGCTGTTGTTGATTTTTATTGCTATTTTCCCTTTTTTAGTGGAAATGCTGATATTCCAGTACTTTTCCTGGCCACTGTTGGAGAGGTTTTTATGGATTGACATGGAAACGTTGAGCAGTTGGAATGAGATGAGCTTTAAGGCCCCTTCCAACCCAATCCATTCTGTAATTCCACGATCCTCCAGTGTTTAAATCTCCACCAGTTTCCCCAGTTTGCCATTCTCAAAGCTGACTGGGACTGGGATAAATCTGGGAGGGAATTTCCCTTCTATTTATTTAATATTGGAGTTTAATATTGGACCTGCTGAAGTGGTAACTGCTGCACTCCAATGATGGTATCCCAAATTTCCCAGCTTCATTATATCCCCATTTTGGTTTATTTTTGAGGGGAATATTTAAGGAACCCCAGTGCAAGCCAGGAGCAATCGTCTCTCCCAAGATCTGGCATCTTGGATTGGATTCCTCTAAAATTTTTAATTGAAAATCAGAGATTTTTAGCATCTTTTTGGGGGGCTGGAAATCCTGCAAATATTTTTGCCTCTACTCTTTGACTTGCAGAAATTTAATATTTTATTTTTTCTCTTTATGAGCACTCAACTAATGATCTAAATGCACGAAATAATTATAGATTAATCTGGCTGCTAATTAAGCACCGTTAACAAGCTGCTGGGTTTGTGATGCGTTTCCTTATTTTTTCCTTATATTTTCCTTTAATTTTTGGCTATTGAACAAAGCAGGAAGATTTTGGGAATTTCTTTATGCTGGCATTCCCAGACTCATCATCACTTCTTCCCTGGCATCTCCTGCTGTGGTGC
This sequence comes from Pseudopodoces humilis, assembly GCF_049639895.1. Classification (NCBI taxonomy): domain Eukaryota; kingdom Metazoa; phylum Chordata; class Aves; order Passeriformes; family Paridae; genus Pseudopodoces; species Pseudopodoces humilis. Next base: position 23,184,051 of record NC_142210.1, on the reverse strand, counting down.
TGACAGGGAATGTGGGACAGATCCTGAGTGGAAACTCTTCACCTTTCCAGAGGGTCGACTGATGAGGATTTCCTAAGTTTAAACACCAGGATCACTCAAATCAGCAGGGTTAGATGGAATTAAAAACGAGATTTCCTTAGAATTCGGATTTTGAAATGCTGAAATTCCCTTTGGGGGGTGCAGGAGGTGAGGAGCTGAGGGTGATGCTCGTGAGAAGCAGGGATTCCTCCAGCTGTGCCTCCCCTGCACAAAAAGCTGCACATCCAAACCTCCTCTGCCCCCAAAATTTGCTCTAAACCCCTGTCTCCACTGAAGAGATGCATCCTGAAATATCAGCAAGGCTGGGAATTGTGCTGCCTGGCAAAATTTGAAATCCAGGGAGGTTACTAAGCAATCCTTCTGCTGTTATGGCTTTTGGGGGATTGCTTCTAATTACCCCTTGAACAACTTTTTGGGTTGATTTTTTTTTTCCCCTTTAAGTGAGGAGAATATTTCTCAATTTTATCTGTTGAGAGCTCATCCAAGCCCATAAAAATCCTCCATAAAAAAGAGGAAAAATCTGTATGACATATTTATAGCCAATTATTTTCCCGATTCTTCCTTTGTTCAACTCAAAAGTTTTATGGGAGCTTCAGCTTTATCCATTTTTCACTCCAGCAAGCTTTGCAAATAAATACTGAAGGTTAAGAAGAGTTGCTGATTTATCCTATTCCAAGGGTAGCTTGGGGGGAGCTGTAGCTCTGGAGCTGTTTGGATCCCACTGGTCCATGTTCAATTTTCAACTCCTTCCTCGTGGGCTGCTCATTTGTACCTTTTAACCACGGAGTTCTGAAGTGGCCTCAACTTGCACAGGTTTTTTGGGAATGTTTTGCTCATTACATTTTTCTGCAGGATGGGGGAAGAAACTCCTCATCCTCTGCCAAAAGCCTCCTGTTATTTTGTGGCTTTTGCACCGCAGGGTTTGTACAGCCACGTGCTCCACTCTTAACAGCTCCAAACTGCCACCTCTTGATTTTTTGGGAACCTCATTTCTGGTTGGAACTTTGGGATAATTGCTGTCTTCATTCTCAGTATTTTTTGGCCTGAAATTGTTTAGCTCTGAACACCACATGGAAATGTTTTTGATGGGTATTGTTCTTACCTGAATATCTGCATTAAAACCTGTTTTAGTCCAGGGATTAAGGGAGATGATTGTGGATGAGTGGGATAAGGAAAGGATTTGTATTTTTCTGTCTGTACCCTGGTTAATTAGAGCGTGTTTGGTACTTAAATGTACTTTTTTTGGATTTCAGGATGTCGTTGTTGAACTAAAACAATATTTTTCCCATCTTGTGAAGTGTGCAAGGCCAGGCTGGATGGAGCTTGGAGCACCCTGGTCTGGTGGAATTCTAATTCCCTGCCCATGGAATGGGTTGGAATTAGGCAATCTTTAAGATCTCTTCCAATCCCAACCCATTCTATGATTTTATTGTTTTCAAATATCAAAATGCATCTTTACTGTTATCCTGAATCCCTGAACAAAAACGTCCACAAGTTCCATTCCATATTCCATTCCCAAATATCCACATGCCCATTCCTGAGCTGGATTTCTGCTGCACAATGGATTTTTGTTTCTATTCTGTTAAAAGCAGCTCAAACTGCTGGCACCATTTAGAGCACGGTGCTGATAACAGAGCCCAGATTGATATATTTATAAATATGACTGATTTTTGGAGCTCAAACAACATCTCCTTGGCCACAGAAGGCCATGTGATGGTTTTCAATATATTTCTACTGATATTTGCTCTCTTCAGTTCCCAAAAGGAGGTTGATGCCAGTGAGGCCTGACCACTTCTCCCAGGTTAAAGTGACTGGATGCGAGGAAATTGTGCCAGGGGAGGTTTAGATTGGATATCAGGGAAAATTTCTTCACTTTTGATGTAGATTTGGCCATGTAATCCCTGCTTCTTCTGTGTAAAAGTCCTCACAATCAAGCAAAATTCCTTTGGGGTTTGTTAACTTTGTTGAGTTTTATTTTTTAATCCTTTAAAAACGAAGGTGCCAATGAGGCCTACACAACCACACGTGAAATTTATGAATATTTCCAGGGAGTCATTTTGAGAAAAGAGTGCAGAAGTTTCTCTCTGATGCACATCTGAGGTGAAGGTGTCTATTTAAGCACCTGAAAGGATAAATCTGGATGCCATGGTGATGGGAAGCTTTATATAGTCTAAAAGGATAATTGCATTACTTTGAATTTTCCTGGGCTGGGACAGGTCTGTAATTTGGATTCCACAGAGCTGATGGATCAAATTAGCAATGACTTTATTTGATAGAAATAACCTTCAATATTTTACTATTTAAAGCACCCACGTGATTTGCCACTAACTTTTCACCATGAGGTCATGGTGCTCCTCGTTCCTTGGTTATCCCTTTGGGAAAAGTTGACTTTGGATCCACTTTGGAATCTGTTTGGATCTTTTTTCCCCAGCAACAAAGGACAGGATAAGAGGAGAGAGCTTCAAGTTGCAAAAGAGGAGGTTTAGGTTGGATATTAGGGAAAATGTCTTGTTTGGTCAAGGTTTTATGACCCCAAATCTGCTTAAAGGGACTTTTCACCCAAATAGCTTTTTCACTGAGATAAATGAAATCCAATCCTGCACTCACCAACCAGCCTGCATGTCCACCTTGGTTGAATGACCAAATTTATTAAAAGAATTTAACTTTTAGTAAATTTACCTTGTATTTTAATCCATTTTTTTTTAAAACTTCTCCTTTGTTGTATGGTGGCCTCTTGATATATTTATTATTTCCTACTAAGTGTCCTCTTATCACCCTAAATCTACTCTTCTATTATCTTATTATAAAAGTCTTAACAGGTGAATATTTCTTGGATGGGGAAGAAAAATTGCATGAAAAAAGAGGAACATATTTTTCAATAATTTTTCTTTCATCATATTTTTTTACTATTTCTCTTAATTCCTTTCTCTTGCCACATCATAATTATTTTTGTATAGCTGGATCCCATCCAGAGCATGATAATTTGAATATATTTGAAATTGGGCAATGGGAATGGTTGACTTGATGTGTCTACAGAAAATGGGAAATCCAGATGTGCTGAGCATATTCTTATGTAAATATTTAATAAAAACATTCTTTATATGAGAAATTCTTCTGGATCTCCCTCACAATAATTTAATGCATTTTGGGGATTTCATGACCTGAATGTGAAAAGGTGATTTCCAGTACAGAGAGAGAGAGAGAACTTTCCTAAACTTTTTCTTAAATTTATAATCTGTGCAAGGAATATAATCTTTAATTTTATATTTGACCCCATCAACGTCCTCTTAATGCTCTCATTTGAAAGTGGAATTTTCCTTCCCACATGATATTTAAGGATAATCACAGAAATTGTTTAAGAAAAGTAATTTCCTTGAAGATGCAATTTTTTATATCTGATAATTAGTGGTTATTTGATGAACGAGAGGACAGTGAAGTAGGAAATGTAATTCTCATTTAGAATTTGGATTAAACACAGGAATCCTGAGGGCCGGAAACATTGATTTTTTTTTGGTTTGATTTGCGAGCTTGTGCCACCCCCTCATGAAAATCCGTGGATTTTCAGCTGATTTCCTTCAAATACTTTTTTTTCCAGAGGTTGAAGATGTTTTGGGAGGGAGAGATAATGATAATCCGAATATCTGTCCCCGGTCCCCTGCTGAACTGCGGTGTTCAAGCACAAGGTGGCACTTCTGCCTCACAAATGAGGTTTTATTTTCTTCATTTGCTCTCGGTCCAGCTCCCAAAAATCCCAGTCGGTGCCTCCTGGCTCAATCCCTCTTTCCTTTTCTCTAGGAATAAACATTCCTTACATCCCTGGAAGAGAAGCTCTTCATGCGACCACAGCTTTTAACTCGAGTTCAGCCCCGGAATGAAAACAGGAATAGGAGTGTGGTTGTAGAGCTTAATTTTCCTTTCACATCCTGAACTTTCCCCAAAATTATTTAGGCCAGTGGGGTGCTAAAATTGCTCTTATTGCTAGTTTTAAATGCTGGCCATGAGAATTCGATTATCCCTTCTTTTATCTGAATTTTATTATTTCTTGTATAATTTTTATTTAAAGTTCAAAGCCTCTTCCCCTGTCCCAGTAACGTGCTGGGAGCTGCTGGGCTCAAGTTGGGATATTCCAATAATTGTGTTATTTTATTTGTAACTCCAGGTATAAAATAACTTTTGGGATGAGCTTTCACGCTTGCCTCGATTAATGAAGATCCAGATTTTGTTCCTCTCTTTCCCTTGGGAATATTTTATGGCTTGACGATGGTTTGTCCCAGGAAACACCTGAGGGAGAGGGAAAACTCTTGCTTTTCCCTGCTGTTGAAAATGCTGGATATTCTGAGTCCTTTTGAAGGTTTATTCCTGCAAATCCCCTGGGTTTGTTGGGGTGTTTGCTCTGAGTGGAGCCAGGTGGGGCTGGGCTGGTCCCTCAGGCTCTTTTTGGGATTGGGAATTCCTTGGACAGGCGGGAATTGAGCTGAAGCTGCTGGAAAAAAGCTGTAATAAATCCCAATTTCTGGTTTCCCTCAGTTAATATTTATCTTGCTCCTTTCCCTCATGTCCCTCCTCTCCCTGTTCCTACCCTAAATTCCATGGTGGAACATGTGGATAAATCTCACCTGAATCACTGGGAGCAGATACAGATCCCAGACAAATTATAACAAAAACAATTGACAATGCTTAACTGTGCCATATTAATTTCTTAGAGACACCCAACTCCGTGAGGAGTTTGATAGGAAAAGAACATTGTAGGGAACTTGTAGCTCAAAAACTCTTATTTTGGGTTTTCTTTGATGTTTTTCAGACACTTTTCCTTCATTTTCAGAATCAATCCTCTGATTTTGAAAGCAGTGTTAATCTAAAAAAAGATTTATTATTATTTTTACTTATACACAAAGCATAATTCAACCTCACCCCAGCACTGGATGCAGATGAACATTTTCCCCATACTCATTTCCGAACCTGTCTTAGGATTTTCCTTATTTTAACCTGTGAATTCCTTTTTATTTTATTGTATTTGAACACTTTTGCTGAGCTCTGGCAACCAGAAATCCCTTTGCTGCAGAGCTGATGCTTCAGGTAGGTCAGCAAATAATCCAAATATCCAGATGGGATCCCTGGGAAGGACTGGACCTCCTTTGGATGGCAAGAAAGCTTTGTCTCAGCTCTCAGCACAAAAATAAATTTGTATTTTTAGCTTTAAAGGTGGCTCTGAGGTGGAGGGGATGTGGCAATTCTGCTTTCTCATGCATCTGCTCCCTCTGCTAAATGCAAGGAATTGACATTTAAATTGGTTTAGGCCTTGCCTAAGTTCAGTTTTGGCAGGTGATGTCAGGATAAACATTTGATTAGATCATGAAGAATGAAGGAGCCAGGCAGCAAAAGGAGCAGTCAGGGATTTGTTTGTTTTCCTGGAGGATTTCTAGGGATTATTTTCCTTCTCTGGCAAAAATCCTGGCCTGGTGTGGATCTGCACCTAAAAGGCTCCAAACTGCTTCAGCAGATTGAGGAATTTTATCCTAAATTAAGGGAGATTTAATTTAAGAATTTCTTGAATCTGCTTTTGAATTTTGAATAATGGCTTAGAGAATTTCAGTGCTTTGATAAGTTGGGTTTTTGATTGTTTTTGGTGTTTTAAACCTGCCATTTTGGGCCTTTTTAATCCCTATCCCAGGATTTGAGTAACTGCTGTGTGTGTTTTGTTATCCCCATCCCAGGATTTAAATAATTCCTGTGTGTGCACAGTGCAGTTATGAACCTGATGCCACAGAGAGGTGCAAATTGTGAAAATAGGAGCAGAATTCTTGTTATTTTTCTTGGATGCCTCTGAAAACATCCCCAAGTCAGAAATGTGATTCCCCTTTCTCTGTTTCCAGCCCTTCACATGTTTGTGAAATGCTGGGAAATATCAACTGACCTTTTTTGTATATGAAAAAAAAAGCAGATTTTTCAACCAGGCTCCGAATTTCCATTGATTTTTGACATGATTTGGTTTTATTGGGTTTTGCTGTTTGTTTGTCCTTATTGTAACACTGGATAAAGATTTATTCATTACCTCAAAATCTTATTTCTTGCTATGGAAAGGTTGCATCCAAACCTTTATTTTTAAATCTTTTTTTGAAGTCCTGAATCTCCGCCAATCAGTGGAATAACCAAGAACATTTTGCTGTCATCCCATGGAGTTATGGAGGTGACTTTTATTTTCCTCAGTTGTGTTGTCTGGCAAAATTCTTGGTCTGTTTTCTTCATGGTTTTTTTGAAATGTGTATCATGTGGGAATTCTATGATTATTATTATTAATAATAATAAAATAATAACAATAAATTAATAATAAAAATTATTGCCTATTTCTTTGTCTAACATATGCTTTGCTCCATGTTTTCCAGGGATAATTGGATAATTGTCACCCTGGAGACACGTGGAGCAAGGAGCTGATAAGAAATCCAATGGTGCCATATGGTTCCAAACGTTGTGGTGGAGACTTTTGGCATTTTTGAAATCCTTGATGATCCTTGCTTGGCTCTCAGCAAATGGTGGCGGGGAGCACGAGAGAGAGAACTTCTGCCATCCAGAGAATGCAGGTTAATGCCAAACTTATTTTCCATATGGAAATTCCCGTTGCCATCACGCAAGGATGAATTGGGAGGGTCACAGACACGGACAGAAACAGCAACAACTGAATTTTTCCTGGGGAAAAAAGTGCTCATTAAAGCCTTGAGGAGGATTAATTACTTGGGATTCTTGCATGGAATGGGTTGGGTTGGAAGGGACATTAAAAACCATCCTGCCAGGGGCAGGGACACCTTCCATGATTCCAGGCTCTTCCAAGCCTGGAAAAGGGAAGCTCCCAGTGCCTGAGGGAGCTGAGGAGATGGAGAAGACAGTTGACAAAGGATGGGGGGACAGGACCAGAGGAATGGCTTCAAACTAACAAAAATTAGGGAAAGATGGGATATTGGGAAGGAATTCCTGCCTGGGATGGTGGGAATGCCCTGGCACAGGGTGCCCAGAGCAGCTGTGGCTGCCCCTGGATCCCTGGCAGTGCCCAAGGCCAGGCTGGACATTGGGGCTGGGAGCTCCTGGGACAGTGGGAGGTGTCCCTGCCATGGCTGGGGTGGCACTGGGTGGTTTTTAATGTCCCCACCCATTCTGGGATCACCTCTGTAGATGTTTGACTGTAATCACTCAGCTTTGATCACTTTGCCAAAATAATTCCTGTAATTTCTGCCCCACAATCAGGAGTAAAACAATATTTTGAGGCTTGTCAGGATGGGCTGGTTGGCTGGAGCGGAGCTGGCTCCTCCCCAGGGCTGGTTTGGGAGCTTTCCCCCTTTCCAAAGCGGGTTTTGGAACATTAATCCCTGCAGCTCTGCACCTCCTTGCTTGTGTGAAGAGGAAATCACATCTTTGGCATCTCGAATTCCATAATGTGATTTCTATTTGTGTGCACCTAAACCCTGGGTGGGACTGAGACTCTGCTTCTCCTTCACTTCACCGAGCAAATCAGGGCGGCAGAGCCACAACTTGTTTTTGTTTTCCAGTCCCTTTGAACAAGTGATTTTATTGCTACTTGAACAGGAATTTTGGAGGATGAGGGAGTTGCTTGGCAACTGAACTGCAGTGTTTGCACTGGTACCTGCTGGGGTGGCTTCTCCCTTTCCCAGGGAGAGCACAGACTGTTCTGGTTTTCCATTTGTTGCTCATCCAGGACTTGGTGCTGCTCCTCCAGCCCGCTCTGTCCTGAGGGGCCAGGGGGACTCGTGGAAATTCCTGGCCCTTCTCAGGGGTTTGCAAACCGGTTTGGGTGAAATCCTCAACCTCTGGAGGTGCTGAAGCAAATCTGTGCCTGTGGAATCACAGGTTTGGGTTGGGAGGGATCTTAAATTCACCTCGTTCCACCCCCTGCCGTGGGCAGGGACATTTCCCACTATCCCTCATCACCCAAAGCTCCTTCCAACCTGGCCTAAAACTTTCCAATCAGAAAAGAAAGATCTAAGCCCAGACCGTTAAAAATGATACTTTTTTAGTTAAGCATGATTTAAGGAGTTTTTAAAGAGTCCTCAGGAAGGTCTGAATGACTTTTTTCTTACCCTACCAGCGAGGATAATGGTAAATGATAATGGAAAAAAACTTAAAACTCTGGTAGAATGAAGGTCTCAAGTTTACAGAAATATTAATCCTGATGGGCTGGGCAGCCAACAGGAACAGCCTTCAGCAGCCCCTGTGTTTTATTTCATTTTTAACTGAGTCTTAAGGTGACAATCTAGCTTTTATTAATGGCAACTCCAGCTAATCTGCTACTTTTTTATTTTTTTTTGGAATTGAGAGAAGGCAGAATGTATCCCGAGATTAGTCATGCTCCATGATATAATGTGCACACAAAGGGCTATGTTTTATTCATTGCTGATATGCAAAGTGTATTTCCAAATAGAAACTTTCTTCCAGGCCTCCTACAGCACCGTGTCTAACACCAGTTTGTACAAATGCTCTGTTGAGAACACCTGGTTACAAAAAGAGGGGAAAAAACCCCAAAAAACCTTTCCCTTGTGCTGTATGGACATCCTTGGGATGTTTAGAAATTATTTATCCTGTCCAGAAACCAAAAATGAATGAAAATTGAAAAAAACAAAACAAAACAGCTTTACTGGAAAGGACAAAGGTTTTTCCAAACTCTGTTTGCTCCTGAAATATTTAGTACAGAGAACTTGGCAAAAACTTTCCTATTATCAATATTAAGAACTTATAAGGGACACAAAATACAGGAGGCCTGGAAATGTGGCATGAGGGGATGGGTTTTTAGGATTCTCCCAGACTTGTCCAAGCTAAATAACTGAATCCTTGTTCCTTAAGTGACATTTTAAGAGGAAAAGGAAAAATATTTCATCTTCAGACAATGGTTTGTGAACCCTGCATGGAGAGCTTTTACCTCAGGGGGCGTGGGCAGCACAACCTGGGAATGCCAGGGAATGAGCTCCAGGATAAGAGAGCTTTGGAATAGCTGGAAACCCATCTGGATCCAGGCAGAAATTGCAGGAAAATCTTCATTAATGGGAGTGTGATGCAGGCAAAGAGAGCTCAGAGCCCCTTGCAGGGCCTGAAGGGGCTCCAGGAGAGCTGGAGAGGGACTGGGGACAAGGGATGGAGGGACAGGACCCAGGGAATGGGGAGATTGGGGTGGGATACTGGGAAGGAATTCCTGGCTGGGAGGGTGGGGAGGGGCTGGGATGGAATTCCCAGAGAAGCTGTGGCTGCCCCTGGATCCCTGGACGTGTCCAAGGGGCTCCTTCTCCTCTGTTTTCCACAAGCACCTTTGAATCCACAGGCTGCAAACCGAAAACAGCACTTGGAGGGAAATTTTGGAATCTTCAGTACTTTGCTTCTTCACCTCTCCACCTTCCTCAGCTGTGAGTGAGAGAACACAAGCAGGGAGGACACCTTCCCCTCTGAAAAAAATCATCAAGATCTTCAATATTGAATTTACACCCCAAATACTGCCATGGGTGGGGAAAAAAAAAAAGCAGTTTTTGAGGGGTGGGAAAGCAATTTTTTGGTGGGGAAAAAGCCATCAAAACAAGGCAAGATGAGGAGTTTTATTGCACACAACAAAGCCAGGCTTTAGTTTATGTCAGGCTGCAGTTTATGGGGAAGATCTCACCATGGGGGACCTCATCTTTGCCCCTGAGCCTGGAAAAATTAAGTTTTCCTTTTCCAAGCCAGTCATTCCAGCCTGGGAGAGCTCGGGAATTAGGGAGAGGAACCGATTCCCACCTCCCACATGATCCTCCCGAGGGAAATTGGGCTCATCCATTCCAAGGCCGGGGCTGTGGGAGGAATTTTGGGCTTGCTTTGACCTTCACCAGCGAGGCTGGAAAAAAGACGCAAAGGATGGGCTGGGATTGAGCTCCAAGGAGGCAGAAAAGAGCAGGAACCAGGTCTGCTGGAAATGAAACACGAGGAACCTCGTGTGCAAACGTGATAATCTCGTGTCACTGAGCCCTGGCACGAGCTGGGGGTGTTGGTGTCATCTTGGGTGAGTGGTGGCAGAGATTTTAAAAATAACACCTCCAAGGAATGGTCCTGGAGGGAGGAGAGCTGCTTTTCCCACCAGCCCTAAACTGCATAAAACATTTGCCAGAGCGTGTTGTTGATGTAAGTACAGGATTTCAGGGAGATGGAGGGGTTTTCCACCTGTTTGTTAGGGTTTTTTTTAATCTTGTAACAACAGCTAATGTAGAGAATTCTGAATTTAAGGGAGGAAATGCTCAGTGCTCTCCATCTGACACATTCCCTCTGTCCTGTCCCTCCATCCCTTTGTCCCAAATCCCTCTCCAGCTCTCCTGGAGAACCTTTAGGCACTGGAAAAGGCTCTGAGGCCTCTTTGCCTCAATTAATGAAGATTTCCCTGCACAACTGCAAATTTCTGCCTGGATCCAGAAGGATTTCCAGATGTTCCAAATGCTCTCTCATCCTGGGGGTTTAATGGGAAGAAAAAAATAGGATTTTAGGTGTCTGCACCGACTTAGAAAATATCTTAACCATCACCATTTTTATCTTTGTGTTTTTAATTAACCACACCCAGAAAAGCCACGCCCAGCACATAAAAATTGCGACAAAATGTAGAAAACAAATTAAAATGCTCTTAAAATTAAAATATCAGCCAGCTCCAGGTTTTTCAAGAAAGTTTTTTGATTTTTTTTGGATCTCCAGCTGAAGCTGATTCTTCGTCACCCTCACCTGGGGCTCCTTCCAGCGCTCCTGGCACAGCCTGGGAGCAAGGTCATAATTTCAGTAATTAACTTGATGGATGCTTCCTATCAAAACACTCCAGTCCTGTGAGCTGCTACTGGGATACCCCATGTGAAAATAGGGAAAAAATTCCATTAAATATTAACTGAATCCTGCCTTTTTCCACCTTTCTTTTCTCCAGGCCTGCTCTGCAGAGATGCAGGTTTTGGAATGAAGTTTTACAGTTTTTATTCTGATTTAAAATGTCCTTTGGTTTTGTCAGGGTTGTTGATTTAAACGTTGTTTATTGAGTGATAAACAACAGAAAGTTTTCAGGTGGAGAATGGGGATTTTTAGGTTCTTTCCACAAATATGATTTATTAGCAAAGCACAGGAGTTTGTGTAGAATTTACTGTTGCTTGTGGCAGAAAAATCACTTTAAAACTTTGTCTACATTGAGCTGTTTGCTTTGTCTCAGGGTGTAAAATGTGACGGCCCATACAGTATCTTTCTAATTGTCAGAGCTTTATTTTATTTAATTTTATTATTTTATCTTTTAATTATTTTTTATTATTTATTATTTTCTTTTAATTTTTCTTTTATTTTATTTTTAATTATTTTAGTTTATTTATCTTTTTATTTTTATTTTTATTTTATTTTAATTTTATTTTTTCTAAATGATTATTAAATTATTTATTTTTATTTTTATTTTAATATTTTTCTTTTTCTTTATTAAAATATTAATTTATATTTTTATTTATTTTTTCTAAATATTTTTTTTAAATTAATTTCTTTTATTTTAGTTTATTCCCCAGGACCCACCCACATTGTTGATACTTTGGCAACCTGAAACAGTTTTGCTGTCACTGCTGGAATTTTGATCCTGGCAGCAAAAAACTGCCCAGATTTTACTGATCTTGAGCTCCCTGATCTGATTTGCTCTTAGTTCTGACACAGAGGTGCTGACTGGCCCTGTAGAATATTCCCAGTGATCCAATCAGGGGAGGGAAGACTCTGATTATCCTGGAAAAATAGAAATTCCTCCAGGATGGGCCAGAGATGCTGAGCTCACCTGTTTGCCCTGTGATCCATAAGAACAAAGCCTTGAAATTCAAATTATTCTGTAAAAATAAGGGCCAAAAAATTCAGATTTTTTTTTCTGGAAAAAGCTGGATCTGGCTGGTGTTTTAATCATAAAATTTAAAGTTATATTTAAAATTATAAAGGAATTTCAGTGTGTTTGGTCCATTTTGCCATACTTTTTTACTGGTGTGATGGGAGTCATTTGTCTGAGTGTGGTTAAAATCTCAGAGATAAAAATGATTTTGGTTCAATATTTCCTAAGTAAGTGCAGACATTTAAAATCTTATTTTTTTTCCCATTGAACCCAGCCTGGACTCTACTGCTGTTCTGTACTGCAAGAAAAATCCCTGAAAATTCACATTAAATTTAACTGTGGCGTTTCCATAGAGATGATGTTTAGCATAAAAATAGCTGAAACATTTTGACACTGATTCCAAGCCTGTGGTTCATAACATCTCTCTTTTAAGCTGAAGTATGGAAATAAATCCCTCATTCCAACCACAAAAACCACGGGATGAAATATGGGAAGGTAAAAAGAATTTGTCTCCAATTTAAGATAATTAAAGGCAACTTCTCAGCAAATTGGAAACGGAACTTACCTTGTTAAATCAAAGATGAGTTGAAAGGAACATTGTAATATAAATTTGTCTCTAATTTAAAATAATTAACCCCAAATTCTCTGCAAATTGGAAGGTGTAACTTCGCTCGTTACATCGAGGATGAGCTAAAAGGAAAATCCTAATTTAAATTTCCAGGAATGGGTTGGGTGTTTATAGGCCTGGAGGACAGGACAAGGGAAGAGAGAATTATAGTCAAGAGAGATGTCTGAATTTTGCGTTAGAAGCCAAAAACGTTGATTTTGGATCATTTCCCACATTGGCAAGGACTGCAGGGAGAGTTTCAGAATAATTTCAAGTGTTTCTGGAGGTGAAGGAAAATGATCTCCCTGTCCAGGCTCCTGAGCTGGGATTTCTTGGGTTCCATCCTGGAAAAGGAGCCAGGTCTGATGGACATGATGGAGCCGAAGGTTCAGTGATCCCAACACCGGTCCACAGGAAATTCAGTCTGGGTTGTTTGCCTTGGATGCTGGAGTTTAGCAGGTGGAGCTGGAATAAAGAGGTGAAGGAAACCCAGAGGTTGAAAATTACAGGATAAGGAATTTTTCTGTTTGTTTGTTTTAGTGGGGGAAGAAATGAAGCTGCAGGATGGGGATGTTGAATGTGAAGAGCTGGGCTGTGCTCAGAGCAAAGCATCCCATGCCTGGAATCTGAGAGGTGTTCAGGGCATGGAAAATCCTTCCCAGCTGTGGAACGTTGCTTGGACACCCAGGAAATTCCAGCAAACTCAGGGAAAACCTTGACTTTGATGGGATCCAAGCCGTGATTTGGATCTTTGAATGGTTTAGGTTGGCAGGGACCTTTAAGACCATCAAATTCCAACCCTTTCCTAAACTTCTCTTGGTTTGGGATTGTAAATTCTATTCTGTAGGTACTTCCTGGTACATTTGAATAATTCAAATTAATACTAATTAATGTAACTCTTTATCATTATTTATTTATTTCTGAACCCTACTTGGAGAACTTTTCCATCAGGGGGCATGGGCAGCACAACCTGGGAATGATCTCCAGGATGAGAGAGCTTTGGAACATCTGGAAACCCTTCTGGATCCAGGCAGAAATTGCCCGAATATTTATACATAAAGGTTTATTATTTATTAAAGAAATAAATAATGGTATAATTAATAATTCAAACCAGCGAAACTGAGATTGAAAAAAATAATAGAAACCCCAGTGATGATGGGAAAGAGGACAGGTGACCACGTGTGGAAGATGGACACGCTGAGATCCCAGAGGTTGGGGACAGAAACTCTGAATTAATGAAATATTCCACGCAAATTTTACCTGGAGTCCATCGTTCCAATGCACCTGGCTGAAACTGAAGGTGTAAATATTCAACCCATTTCTTCCAGGAACAAATCCAGAGGGAATTCTTTCAGGCTGGACTTGGGATGGCCGCAGTAGGATGTCTCCAGTAAGAGCTGCTCGATTTGCTTGCATTAAACGCCAGATGCTCCATCTTTGTGCCAAACACTCTTCCAAACCTTGGCACTCCGCTTCCAGGGATATTCTCTTCAGGAATGATGCCATGTCCCTCAAAACCCCACTGTTGCTGCAAAAAAATCCATGGATTATGATGGCAATTTTGGCCCAGGTGTAACAGGAATGTTCTTCTTTCTAGGAGGAAAAGCACTTCCCTAATTCAGGATACGGGGTTTTACATCCTTGTATTCCAAACAAAAAGTTTTTCTGGGAAATTCCTTGTTCTTCCTCCTGAACTCTATCTTCTAATTCAAGCTCATGTCTTGCTGGGCACAAAAAATCCCCAAAATTTGAAATTAAATGATTTTAGTTTCAGGAAATGAAGATAATCAAGTGATTAGTGGGCTATGGGACTAATTAAGATGTTTGATTTTCATTCCCAGTGAGTCTCAGCACTGGTGAACCTCTGCATCCATGAAATGAATGGAGAGATATCCAAGGAACTTAGATAAAAATGGGATCTTTGTAAGGGGTCTTTGGGATCCCTCCTTGAAAACACTTCAAAGGAGCAAAGCATTAGGATTTTGGGCTGGCAATCCTGATTTTTGAGGAGCAGCTGCTGGGAATGGCTGTGCCTTTTGGCTGGGAGATTTGGGGCACCCACAGGAGGTAGGAAAAGCATTTCCAGGAGTATTTCCTGAATTTTCAGAGTGATCTCCAGAAAATCTGGTAGTGCTGGTGTTTCTTTGGAGCCGCCCAATATTCCAGACTCCACATTTTTGGGGGATCTCCCCCTCTTTGTCCGAGCTCTACCTCGAGGCCCTCACAGCTGATATGCAAAAAAAAAAATTAAAAAGGTCTAAAATAGAAAGCATTGAACAGGTAAATCCTTGGAAAAACTGCTGGGAAATGAAAATCAAACCATAACCAGCACCCTTAAATGGATGTTTACGAGAGAACTGAAATATTTGTGTGACTATTTTGTCATCCTGTAAAATGCTGTTATTTCCCACCAAAAATGATCAAAATATTTAAAACAGCTGTTTTAGACTGTGGTGAATTCTAGTTTTGGGTGGGTTTTTTTTTTCTGTCTGTCCTGATTTTCCTCATTTCTGTGACTCAGAAATGAGTTCTTTACTCTTTTTGTAAAGAAGTCAGCAGAGATGACACCAATGTCTCGTTACTGCTGCTTTTGAGGCTCCGGATAATCACAGGGAACTTATTTGGGGACTGATGTGGAAGTTGTTAAGCGGTTGTGCTCGACTTCCACTGAAAATCAGCCTTAATTAAAAGATAATTATTTGAAATTGTCCTGATCCTTTGGCAACAATATTAGAAACACGGAAGGGGAAAGCGAAGGGATTGATTTCAAATGAGATCCAGGCAATTAAAAGGAAGATTTGAAATGGAATTCTCCTGGAACACAGGGTGGAAAGGCAGAGGTCAGGTAAATTTCCTGGGAAAATTTCTGGGATCCAGACTAATTCCTGTGATTTGGAGTTATTGGAGCAGGGATATTGGTCAAACAGCCACTGGTTCAGCGGCTGCTTTTCACCAAGCTCTGCCATAAGGAACCAATCAATAAATAATCAATTAATGCAATCAATAATTCAATATCTAATTCACTAAATCAAACCATCTCTGCAGCCACTGAAAAATTGGGAAGTTATCCTGTCCTTCCTGTGCTAAAGTCACAAAGAACTGATATTTGGAACCCTATTAAAATTTTAAAATTTAATTTATTATTATTATTAACTCTGTCAGTAATAAATGTAAATATATTTAAATATACTCTGTCACTATATATTTAAATATAAAAATATTTAATGCTTGAATAAAAGTTAAGAAACTTGTGCTGATATCAGTGGCAGCTAAAAAAAAATGCAAAAAAGCTGCAAAAATTAAATGAAAATTAAATTATTGGCACTTGTGTCTGTCCTCTGCCTCGTGCCACTAAAATCTGATTTAAAAGCATCCAATAGTTTTCTGCCTTTCAGTTAAAATCACTGTAAAAACAAAGATAACAAAAGTGTGAGGTGAATTTTAAGATGTTTTCGACACTTTTCCTTGCTGTAAGATTTTTGGAATGCATTTCTTTTTTTTTCATATCGTTTTGCTGATATTATTTTAGGTGCAGGTCAGAAAAAAATGTAAATATTAAAGTGTATATATATATATATATTGGGAGGGGGAAAAAATGAAAATTTTCCTTGTGACGACTGGGTGAAATTTGTGTTCATTTGCAGCTCCTGCCTCGATAATCCACATGAATTATTCACCTGAATTATGGAGCTGAGCCTTTAGTGTGGCAGAGGAAACCTGAGGGTGTCCATGTGGATCCACAACACTGGACCACGCTCTTCACCTTCCTCGTGGATCCTGGGATCTGCAACTTTTGAGTGGGTGCTTTGACTACAACCAAAAATTCAAGTTGGCAGCAAATAATGAAGCAGCTTTGTTTTCTCTCCAGCTCTAAAGAACAAACAAAGGGAGGAGGGAGAGAAGGGGAATCCAGAACATGAATTTTTAATTATTTTTTTTCCTTGCTCAGCCTGAGGGAGGTGAAGGAAAATCCCAAGAGGCCCCAAACAAGGAATGGTGTTTCTCAGTGCGTCTCCTGTGGTGATCAGGGCTCTTTACAGGGAAAAAAATCCTCATTTTCAGGACACGTGTCACACTCTTTTCCAGAGAAAGATGTAAAGGCAAATTCAACTCCGCCTGAGCTGCCACAGCAAAAAATGACTGAGTTCGACTCTGAAACTGAAATTCTTTAGGGATTTTCAGATGTTTTCCCTCCCCAGACACTGGCAAGTACCAAAATCCAAAGGCTCCTGTCCCTCTGGAGAGCTCTGCCCCAGCTGCTGCCTAAAGAGCACATCCACGGCATTGATTTCCACTGGTTTGTTCCTCCTCGGAGAGCTTTGGAATCTGAGGCTGAACAAAAAATACAGATAGCAATGAAGGACATTATAAATTAATTCTCATGTGGAATCCTGGGGAATCCTCAGGGAGAAAAAGGTGGGTTTGTTTTGTTGCTTTTTGTCATGAATCCGTAATTTTAAATAATGCATTTGGTTTGTGCAGGGAAGTTCTTCAGATACCGGTGAAGGATGGTGAGGAGATACAAACCCACAGTGGTTTTCCAAACTCCTTCTTGGAGAAAGGAAGTTGGGAATTATTTCTTCTGACAAGTGATTAGACAAAAAGGACTCAACCAAGAATTATTTACACTGGGTATAAAATTATTATTGTTGTGTGAAACAGGATAGTGTATTATAGCAAATAATATTCAAGCAATGATATTGCTTTAATTAAAAACAATAATATTATAGCAATATTAATTAATTATTAATAATAATAAGGCAATGATATTGCTTTAGTTAAAAACAATAATATTATAGCAATGTTAATTAATTATCATTAATAATAATAAGGCAATGATAGTGCTTTAGTTAAAAATAATAATATTAAAGCAATGTTAATTAATCATCATTAATAATATTAAAGCAATGATGTTTTAGTTAAACACGATAATATTAAAGCAATATTAATTATTGCTAATAATAATACTAAAGCAATGATGCAATTTAATTTAACAATGCTATTGCTTAGCAAAAAATACAATTTTTAGGGGTTGATGGAAGGGTATAAAAGCTAAAATTATTATTATAGTATTAGGTAGGATAGTGGACAATATCAAAACAATTATATTCAAGTTAGCAAAAAGTTTGGGATTGATGGAATTCACCCAGTTAAGGGCTGGGCCTCGAGGGATGTCCTTGATGAGCATCCCAGAACCAACAGGAGGAACCTCCACACATTCCAAGCAGGAATATGAGAGAAGAACCCACCCCATGAAAGTTTTAATGGTGAAAGGATTGGCAATTAAATACTTCCAGATCACTTTAGCAGCTTCTCTGCTAAACTCTGACCTCGAAGTCAGGATGAGGGTTTGAGGTTGGGGCTCCAGATGGGTTTTAGGGTAATTCCACCCCAAACTCCAGCCTGTGGCAGTCTGCCCCTACAGCCTGGCAAATAAATAGGGCACGGTTGGAGCTGCTTCTCCACATTCCTGAGCTTCCTGCTGCCAGGTGAATCCAGCAGCCTGAAAAATCTGGGCTTTCATCCTTCTCTAAAAGTTCTTTCAGCTCTGTCAGAACACAGGGCTTTTAAAGAAGAAACGAACAGGGTGAATCAGCTGTGGGTGCAATAATGAGTTTCGGATTCTGCCGCCATCAAAGGTGGAGTGACACCTAAAAAAAAAATCAGGTATGTGAACGTTTCAGGCATTTCCAGGTGATGCAGCTGCCGTGTGCTTCGGCCACAGCCTGGTTTCGTTGTCAGCAGAACATCAATTCCTGTTTGAAGGCCATTGTCTGCACCAGAAATGCGTTTGCCACTCAGGGAATTTGTCGGATTTGCTGGATTTTTGTGCTGCTCTGTAGTCAGAGACTCCTGTTCCAGCTTGGGCCAGCTCCTCTCTGCATTTCCTTCTGCCCACTGCCTCCACAAATTGCTTTCCCTGGAAATCAAAGGGGAACTGAAGCAATGAATTTTCTTACTCTGTTTACAGCCTCAAGCTTTCTGACCCTCTCTGTGACTTTTGCACTTGCAAAGATTTTTTTTGGTGAGGAATGCAGAGCTACTGCCACACGTGCGTGTATTCACATGTGTACAAATCACTAAAACTGAACTCTTCCCCCAGGGATCCTGTGATGGACTAATGGGAATGGCTCAGAACTCTTCTGGGAGGTCTCCAATGGGCATCAGGAAGCATTTCTTTACTGAGAGGATGGATAAAACCCGGAGCAGGCTTCCCAGAAAGGCCACGTGTACCCCCGGCCTGTTGGAGTTTAAAGAGGATTTGGAGAATGCCCTCAACAGCTTCACCTTTTGGTCAGGCAGCTGGGTTAGATCAATAAATGATTTTATATCCATAGAATGCTTTTCCCATCCCTAAGAACAAAGATGAGGTGAGTTGCAATGACTGTAATCTCGAAAACTTCCTATCCTGAATTTCTGTGGTTCCTTTATCATTATTTCTGATCAGGGATTGGCAGTAATCTGTTCAATCTTTATATTATTTGTGCAAGATTTGAATCCTTCTGGTACTTTAAGGATGCTTGTGAAAAGGACTTTTGATATGGAGAAGGATTTTAAAATGAAGGGAGGGAGATTAAATGTTGAGAAGGAATTCTTTACAGATGGTGGTCGAACAGGTTGTCCAGAGAAGCTGGGAATGTCAATTAAATTATATTTAATTAGCAGATGGAAGTGCATGACTGAGAGAGAAAAACCTGATGGAATGAAAGCTTTTCCCTTGTCTTTCCCTGGAGTTTCAGGGTTCCTGGCCCTGATTCCTTCAGTGCCTTCCCTGCAGGGCTGTGTGTGAGCTCTGCTTTGTGCTCCTGAAAAACAGGGAGAGTTTTAGTGATTAAAATTTTATTTTAGCTCAGTCTACAAACCAGAGCTTTATTTTTACAGGTATTTAACCAAGGGAAAGCTCAGAGCTCTGCATTTGAGTTTCAGGGAGAGGAAAAAATGTTTCACACAAGTTCAACAAGTACCCTGATGTTGTTTGGAGAAAAGTTCCCAGTTCAACAAGTAATTTTTTTTTCTCCAAAAATAAAAATACCTTTTTAATTGCACCAATCTAGCGTGATTGCTTTTATTTTAGAGCATCATGATGATGAATCACGCTGAGATAATTGGCTTGAGTAAACGGAATAATCCCTACCTATGCAAATAAAAGATGGAAAAATTGGATATATTCTGAACATGTGGTGCTCAGGCAGGAGGGAGAGACTTCCACGGATGCTGAGGACCAAGATTAGTGCTCATCATCTGCAGTCTATTAGTGCTTTTAAATTTTTATTCATATGCAAAATGGACTTTTTAAAGACAGAATCCACTCAGTCAAGTCTGGAATAACTTCTGAATTTTGTGCAGTTATCCCGTTTTTCTTCAGCTGCTGGGAATTTGTGTGGGAGACTTTGGAGACAGCAATGCTTGGAGCTGCACTCTGTGGTGATTTTCTCCTGAAAGTTTTCATTTTGTGTGTGTTTAAGACAATTTCAGGAAATTTAAGCACAATGTAGGAATACAATTTTTAAGATTTCTTTTGCTTTTTTGTTATTTTTTAGGAGAAAGAGCTGTCACGGATTTTGGAGACCTTTTTTTCTTATTGTTGTGATTCTCACAGCCATAAAGATTTTGCAAAGGAGTCAAAGCAGCTTTTCCTGACTGAGGTAAAGATGATCATGTCCAGGTGTTTCTCTTGGTGTCCTGAACACCTTCCCCACGTGAACAAACAGCTCCAGACTCATCTTAGCGAGGGAGGCTCCCACAATTTCAGTAAAGAAGGAAAAGCTGGAGCAGTTCCTGACCAGTTTCCAGTGGGAAGTGTCCTGGTTTCAGCTGTGTTCAAATCACACCACAAGCAGGCCTTGCTTCTTATTCTTTATTCTCAGAATGGTTTGGGTTGGAAGGGATTTTAAAGCCCATCCCATTTCACTCTCCCAGGTTGCTCCAAGCCTTGTCCAGCCTGGCCTTGGACACTTCTAGGGATGGGTTATAATGTAGAATTTTATAGGTATTACCCTGTGGAGCCAAAACCTTAAAGCCCTGAAATTTCAGAGAAGGTTTGTGCTGTACTCAACCTCCCCAAGAGGGACAGAGCTGTGGGCAGAGCTCTCCTGGGGCTTTTCCAGCTCCAGCAGGAACCCTTCCCTGTGCCCATCTGCAGCTGGCTCCTTGCTTGCCTCTCTTTCTTGGACAAACACAATGATATTTTTTCTCCTGGCAGCCCCTGTGGAGGCAGAGCCTCGTCAGTGTTCCCACATCACATCCCTGCTGCTCCAGCCTCCTGCTCCCAGGTGATGCCGCAGGATTTCAGCTTTTATATTCATTTCTATTACATTTCTAACCCTGCAGTTCTTTCCAGAACTCCAAACTCCACACACAGCGTCAGCTGCTGCTTTCCCATTCTGGGCAGACACAACAATTCCTCCCCAGGCCTGGCAATCAAGGACACCTCAGTGCCCCAGGCCCCAGAAATGGGAACAAAAGGGAGCTGGGGCAGCAAACTTGGGCTGAATGCCTTCATCAGCTGCAGCTGGAATTGCAGGATTGACCCCCAATGTGCAAATGGACCAAACTTGTAAAAGTGTGAAACCCGTGAGCCGTGGGACATTTTGGGTGCAGCCTCTGGGGGGCTTCACCTGCCCTAAATGTGCCTGGAGGGCCCTCAATAAATAGAAATAGAACTGATTTGTATTCCCTTAATTCTGTCTGGCCTCTGTTCTAAGGTAGCCCCAAAAGGCATCACAGGCACACGACTCCTTCCTCCTCCCTCCCAGTCAGTGGTGGTTTAATGTCAAACTGGATTATGGAATTGAAGAAGAGCTCTTGCAGGGTGATCATCAGAAATATGAAAGCATAATTGGAAGTGAAAGATTGGAGTTCAATCTCGGAGGTAATTAATTATCGTTGCATAAGCACACTGTATGTACAATTACTTAAATCACTTTATCTAAGCTGTATCATTAATATTAGAAATATTTGGGTAGGAGACAGCAAAATTGCTGTACTTAGCATAAAGTTAATGAGTTAAACTACTATTATACCTAGAAAAAAATTCTCAGTAGATGACAAATTATTGGTATTAAAGAGAGCAGGTATTTTTATAATTATTTTTCTTTGCACAATGCAACGGAGTCAAGGGGTTCATAATAGATTTTTAAAAAAATTAAGAGAAAATTTAAATACTTCCCAGAAATCAGGTAAAGCTGCCATGTGGTAATGTGATAAATGAGGGCTGAAAGCAGAGCCATCCTGAGCCAGCAGGAAAGATTAGATTAAAACAGCTGAGATAGAAAACCCTGGAAAAGTCATGAAAAGGGACGAGTGAGAGTTATCTGGGAAATGAAAGGGCAGGAATAGGATTCAGGATGAATGGCAGAGATCCTCCTGGACTGGACATGAGGCTCACACAAGAGCAGCATCACCTGTCCGGGAGGAGGGGAGGGTGAAGAGCTCCAGTCTGGGGCAGCTGAACAGGTTGTTCCAGCTCTTTGGAGAAACAAGGATGTGGCTGGGATATTTGGGTTTGTGAAGAGCCAGAGTGAAGAGATGGATTTGTGCACCAGAGCAGCTGAGCTCCCTTTCCCAGAGAAGGTGGATGTGGTTCAGCATTTTGGAGATGTTGGAATACCTTGACTCTGAGTCATGGATTTTGTGGACTGAGTTCAGAGGGATGGAGCAGCTCTGCTGGGAGGAAAGGCTGGGAAATTTGGATTGTTCAGCCTGGAGAAGAGAAGGTTTCAGGCTGAGCTAATTGTGGCCTGAAGGGAGCTACAAGAAAGGTGGAGAAAGACTTTGGACAAGAGCAGGTAGTGACAAGAAAAGAGGGAATGGCTTCAAATTGGCAGAGAGTAGGTTTGGATAAAATATTGGGAAGAAATTCTTCCCTGGGAGGGTGGGGAGGCCCTGGAATAGAATTTCCAGAGCAGCTGGGGCTGCCCCTGGATCCCTGGCAGTGCCCAAGGCCAGGCTGGACACTAGGGCTGGGAGCAGCCTGGGACAGTGGGAGGTGTCCACGCCCATGGCAGGGTGCTGGAAAAAAATGGATCTTTAAAAGGACACTTCCACCCCAAACCATTTATGATTCTAGGAAAAAAACCCACAAACTTTGCAGTTTCAGTCGCACTCCAGAGTTTGTGGATTCCTCTGGGCTCTGCCAGAGCTGCTCACTCCCAGTTTTTCCCTCAGAGCCACGGAATGTCCGTGTGCCAGCTGAAGGCTCCACAATTGTGTGCCATTGCGA
Organism: Pseudopodoces humilis; assembly: GCF_049639895.1. Taxonomy (NCBI): domain Eukaryota; kingdom Metazoa; phylum Chordata; class Aves; order Passeriformes; family Paridae; genus Pseudopodoces; species Pseudopodoces humilis. Next base: position 23,161,344 of record NC_142210.1, on the reverse strand, counting down.
TGGAGCAGCAGGAGAGGCACTGAAATAAATGATTTTTTTAAAATTTGATGTGCTCATTGTTTGAAAGCTGAGAATCGTTTTCCTCTTTATTCAGCTGTGAGCTTTCTTTTTTTTGTGGCTTTTCAGACCAAATGAATAAAGAGCTGTAACAAATATTGAAGGCTTAGAATTCATAAAGCAGTGCATAAAAGTATCTCTCCCACTTTATAAATCATATTGTCCATTCGAAAGATTTTGCTTTAATGACTGTAAATAAATTGGAGGCTGAGGTGTTTTTCAAGGAGCTGTGAGGAACAAAATAGCTGTGGAAAACTCTGCAGCAGTTAAATGTACCGAGAGGAGAAGAATTGATTGAGAACCCCAAATGCGCGACGCCCTCCTTCAAATCAATGAAAAATTGCTGGAAGTGTCATAATTAACGATAAGTGGGAATAGTGCAGTTGCAGGAAAGGTGTTTTATGCAGATTTAATTATTCCAGGGATGCTGTTTCCCTCTGATTCCCTTCTCCAGGTGTTGTGTGCATGGACACCAGTCAGTGGGATTGATGGCACTGCCCAGCAGCCCCAGCTGGTTGTGGATGCAGGGACCAGACCCATCAAAGCTCTGAATAACACCAGGCTGGCACGGACTGGGAGCATCTGAAGGTTTGTTGAACACACTCCTGGTCTTAGGGATGGTTTTTCTTGCCTGTGAAGCTCATGTGAGGACAGCAGGGGTAAGCCAAGGATAAAAACCTGCTGGGGTTAGGCTGTTCACAGCTCCACAGAGTCACCATTCCTCAGCTCAGGGTTGTGTTTCAGTAGATGAACTCACACTTTGATTTCTGCCGGCAGTGGTGTGGCCCGAGCATCTGCAGGTGCTTTGGGCAAGAGCTGCTCAGGGGGGTGGCATCTTCTGCCTGCTCATGGGACTAATTCAAAACATGCCACTTTTCTCACCTTCGGTTTCCCAACCAGGCTGCTGCTCCTGAAACCTCTCCACTGAAACAATTCCTTCTGTAATGTGTCCCCTCACCTGTTTCCATGGCAAAGGGTGAGCACCTGCTCCTGCACTGATTCACTGGTGTGTCATTTCCCCTCGGGGACTGGTACTGGAGAGTGCTGTCCCTGGAATGTGGCAGCCTCCTCTTTGTCCTGAAGAATTATTTTAGGATAGAGCATCCTCGGGGTTTAATTGCAGCCTGCTCTGAGGCCTGGCTCAACAACTCTCCAGCTTTGGATTGAGGGAAAGGGGGCACCAGGGAAAGGAGACAAATCAAGGCTGTGCATGCAGAGAGTACCCAAAACCACTCTGAAAAGAAAAGCTCTGCTTAAGGAGCTGGTTTTTGGTTGGGTCTTTGTTTTCAAGGTTGTCTCTGTGCCCTCAATAACAACTAAATTAAGGTAGGCCTCAACTAAGCCCTCACCAAAATTAAGACACATCAAAGTAAATCCTGACTATAGTTTGCTTAACAGTCTTTGAGGATTTATTCTGCTGTTTGTATTTTCAGCTTTTGGCTTCGTTAATTTAATGAGGAATTGGTGCTTTGGGAAGTAAGAGATGTGTTGACCAAGCAGTTCTGTGCCAGTGTTTTTGTGGAAGGAAATCCCAGGGTGAGAAGCAGATCCCCATAAACAAGAGGAGGTTATAGAGGAAGTTAAATTGGTGATCACGATTTCACCAAGTCTGATGGGGGCTGTTGGTGGGTTTTGCTTGGTTCTACATAGTTAAAGGAAGCCCAGCTCAAAATACTCTAATTGAGACTATTAATTAACGGGAAATGGTGCCCTGTAGCTTAATGGGTCATGGGAGGTAGAGCAGAGGCACATCTTGGCAGGACCCAATTAGGTCAACCAGAAGGTTTTTAATTTCCTTGTTTTGGGCAACTTTTAGAAGAGGTTGGGAATGAAGATACTTGGAATTGCTGTCTTTGGGAGCTGCAATTCAGGGCAATGCAAGGAACTGGGTGCCATCAATGAAATTGTTACTGATAAAGAGGGGTTTGGCTCTTAGGATGGGTTCTGTGGAATTGCAGAGTAGGTGAGGAGAGAAATGAGGTTATGGCAGTGATAATCATTAAACCAGGGCTGTTTGCCTGTAAGAGAGGAGGGAGAGGATTGTCTGGACTAGGAGATGTTCCTATGGATCTGCTGGAGGCTGAAACTCTGAAACATCCAGTTATTGCAAACCTGTCCTCACCAAACCTGAGAAAGAACAACTAAACTGAAAAAAAAAAAAAAAAAAAAGCAACAAAAAAGCTAATTTTAGCTCAGCCTCTGAGACCAAGATGGGACAGAATAAACCCAGCATATTTAGAAGTGCCTGAGGCTTTTCCAGTGCATGGAGAATGCCGGATGCAGTTTGGAAATTCAGCAGATCCTGCTTTCCCATTGCTGTTATCACTCCAAAGATAACCCAGCTCCTCCCTATCTCTTTCCTGATGTTAGTTCTGATAAGTGCACATTTCTTTTTATGGCCCAAACCACTTTTGGAAGCATTGGTCTTTTTAAAATTGATATATTTTTAACCACGTAACAGAACAGAGACAATCCCAGTGGACTGCACACGTGGAATCTGCATCTGCTCCACGCAGAACCCACTCAGTCAATAACCAGAAAGAATCATGAGTTTTCTGTATGTTTTTTTACATCTTTTTGCAAAGGGGGAAGAGGGAACTGTGAGTGAGCAGTAGATAACTCCTGAATTTTAAAGAGATGGGTTTGTTGGATGTCAGCAAAACCTGTGGCCAACGAGTTTCTTTAAATGATACCCACTTTGGAGGAAAAAAAACATATCAAAACACGCCAAACACACCAAAAAAACGACCTAGTAGCCGTGATTGTGTACTGTAAACAAGGATTAACAGCTAAAACAAAGCATGAGACAGTTGGGGTGTCCCTCAAACTCCTGGGAGGATTTTTCCACCATCTCCTTCCCCATCCAATGGTCAACATCTCTCTTCCAACCTATGTCCTTTTTCTCTCCCAAATAACAGTCAAAATTCAAAACTATCTAGAAAGTCAAGGGAGGTTTTCACCTGCTCTCAGAATTCTTTTTTTGGGGGGGGGTTTGGTATTTTTATTTATTAATTTATTAAGCCTCAATTCAACTCCTGCAAACGTTTAAGGTTTTGGATACTTCCACTTTTTGCCTTTGTAGCCAGCAGGAGGAAAATCCAGAAAATATCAAAAAAAATGGTGGAGTCACTATCCTTGGATATATTCCAAAAATGTGGGGATGTGGCACTTGAGGGGATGGTTTAGGGGTGACCACAGTGGTGGTGGGTTGATGGGTGGACTTAAAGATCTTAAAGGTCTTGCCCAAAACAACCAATACTGTGATTTTATGATTCTATGAAAATATTTCACATCTAGCATTGAAAGAAATCAGTTTTTGCTCAAGAAGTAAGGATTGGCACAAAGTATGATTTGCTTTTGGTCACCTCCACTAATTCATTAGCCAAATTTTTGTTTAGGGCAAGGGAGAAACTTTTTTCCAAGTTTATGTTGAAACTCAGCTTCTTTCTTGGCTCTTGGCAGCAATTAATACAACACAGAAACCTCATTTCTATTGGGCTTTCTGTTGGAAAGGGACTCACAGCTCTGAAATCAACACAAAAAACGCTACTTGCAATTTTTTTCCTGTTGATTTCAATAAATAGTGGATTTAACTCAGCCTTTCCCATCAAGAAACCAACTGTCCCAGTTGTTTCAGACAAAAAACAATGACCTGTTCTTGAATACAAAGCCATTCTTGTTCTGATGTCACTTCAAGGGGTAGAACAGAACGTCTGCACCCATCTCTCTGCTCTGCCTCGAGTCTGAAATGTTCCTTCTGAGCGACTCCTGTCAATTATCGACTCCCACCAATTATCCATGGCCTGTCTTGGCTGACTCACAAAATGCTGGGAAAAACACAAAAGCCTCGTGAGTAATGGTATTGATGGGAACCCAGAGCAAACGATGATGTCTGGGAAATAAAGCCATGCATTCAAATCTCCTTAGAAAGTTTAGGAAAGGACGCAGGAACTGGATAACTTTTATATTGTTAGAGAGGGACACGTTCTGTTCTTGTATTTATCCCTGCAAAATATCTTCTCTTAGAGTTATATTGACTGGGTGGTTATTTAAATCTGTAGTACTTCAACATTTTGAGTCCTTTTTGTAATTATATTTTTCTTCCATCCATTGTCATTTGTTTGTACTTTGTCAGGCTCTTCCTTTTGTTTGGATTTTATATTCTTTTCCCCAAGAGAGTTGTTATATCTGGTTTTATTTTCTTGCCTATTGTTTTCCTGAGCTAATCTCCTTGTTTTCCTTCATTTTGTTGCTCTCTTTGCCATTTAGACTCATTGTGTGTGTCTTTACTTCCAAGCCTGCCTTGATCTCATTTTGCTGGGCAAGAATTGCTCCTTTTGGCTGCAGTTTCAAGCTGTATCTATTTTTGCTGATATTTTTTATTACCATGACAAATCCTTTTATTTAAGGGCAACTTGTTAAGACAGCATCTTGTTATTTTTGTTGCTTCTTGTCTTCAGTGGGTATAAAGCTTCTCTGCCAGTTTTGCTCATGAATTTTGTATTGTCCACTTCCAACATTAACTTGTGGAAGGTGTGCAGGCCCTTTCCCATAACATTTCTACCTAATTTTTCCTTGGATGCATCCTTTTTGGCCCTGAATTCCCTGCTGCTGGAATTTTGGGCCTGCAGGGATTGAAGGTGTGTTAATTCAGCTGTTCCATGCACAGGCTGCAGAGCCAGTTTTGCATTTTTGGGGGGCTGTTATTTGTTAAGAGGGCCCTGTACAGGTTCTCTGCTCCTGCAGTTCAGCTGGGCTTAGGAATCAGCTGGGATCAGACCCTTTTAGCTGGAATCAGCACATCTTTGTAATTGCAATGTCCTTAATCCTTGGAACTCTTACACATCCCCCTGGACTGGTTGTGGGAATTCTGTTTCCCTGCCAATTTCTCACAGAGAGACACTGAATTGCTTTTGTAAAAATTTCATGTACATAATAATTTCTCTTTGAAGGCGTAGCTTGAGGATTCCAGGAGCCCAAGAAGGAGCAGAAATCTGTGAGTGCCCTGTCAGGAGTGAAAAGGGTTTTCTCTCACAGCTGACAGGAAAAGGGGCCATTCATGACAGTCCCTTCAGAAAAAAAAACATTAATTAACACATGTCACCTGTGACAGTCACAGGGAATTCCCACAGTGACAGGTCTTTGCACAGATTCCCATTTTTTCCTTTGACAACTGGACTGTGAATTCTAATTTTACCAGGCCAGAAAACGGTATCAGTGTCTATGCCAGGTTTTGAAAGGCAGCAAAGCGAGCAGGGAAGTGCCTGCAGAGCACTGGGAGCACCCAGGTGCTCCTCTCAGGGCAAGGGGCATTGCTCTGACAAGGAGCAACAAGTTATTAATTACAAACAGCTAATTGGCCTCATAGGGGAAGCCTGAGGAGCATAATCCGAAAAAGAAAATCCAAACAATTTGTAGATGGTTAACTGCAGTGAGGGAATTGATAACTGAATGCTTGAAAGACAATACTTGGCTTTCATTCTCTAGAGTATTTCTAATTAATGAGTTGATAGTGGCTATGAGTAGCCACTGAGTAATCCTGCACATACGAGTAGCTACTGCCTTGGCAAGAATCCCAGAACCTCAGAATATCCTGAGTGGGAAGGGCCCCACAAGGATCATCCAGTCCAGGTTCTGGCCCTGCACAGGACACCCCAAAAACCCCACCCTGTGCCTGAGAGCTGGGAAATGGGAATAGCCTGGGAAGTTTTACACAGATCTGGCATCAACAGTGACATGAAACCCGAGAAAAACACTTCCCATTTCTGAGGAGATGAGAATGATTTCACCCCACATCTATCGCATGTGCCTTCCTTTGACACCACCAATGCAAATCCCAACAATTCCTGGGACGATTTCTGCCCATTGGAGCTGATTCTCTCCATGGTTTCAGGGAGGTGCCAGTGTCCTCTTGCAGATTGTGGCTGAGCTTCAGCTCGTGGGGAAGGAACTACTCCACTTGGCACTGCACTTAATTATCTTTGTAGCTTCACATGCAGTGACTTTTTCCCCCCAGACAACTTGGTCAGGCCTGGGTTTTGGAATGCCTCCAGCTCTTGTTTCAATCCATAATGTGCAGCTGAGCATATGCTTTAGGATCTCTTGAAGAACAAGCGTAGCATGAAGGCTGAAATGAGGCGTGGACGTGTCTGCTAATTAGAGCAGCAGAGCAGGGAGCTGGAAACGAGCTGGGAATCGGCTGCTCTGCACCAGTGATCTCCCTCACCTGCAGAAATTCGTATTTTGGGGCTCATGATGTTGGGAATTGCATTAAAAAATGGTGGGGATTGCCCTAAAAAATGTTGGGATTGATGTGATCTTCAGCCAGGGGTCATGACTGGGAGGGAGAGCAACAGAGCTCTCCTGGGGCTTTTCCTGAGGGAAGAGAGTGCAGGGGGAATCCTGTCCAGAGAGGGGAATGAGGATGACGTAGCAGGATGAGGAAGTTTTCCTCAAGTATAATTGTAACTTGAATTTCTGCTGCAGGACTCCCCAGTAATTCCCAGTATCCTCCTGGTTGCTCAGTGCCTGTATCCGTGTCAGATCTTTCCCCCACACGGCGCCTTCCACGTTCCTGATAAAACTCTGAGTTACTCCACGAGGCCTCTGATGCCGAGTTGGATATCCAGATATTTCCTCTTTTATCAGCAAACCCACACTCAGATACAGAAGCTTCCTCCAGCACGTGGCTTTGCTATTCCTTCCTGATTATCCCCCAATTCCCAAGTTTCACCAGCTTTGTCATATTCCACCCGATAGGAACTTTCTGCTGGATATTTTAGCCCGTTCTGGCGCTGAGATTGTGGTAACCCACACACCTTGTGTTTGTCAGCCAGCAGCTCGGCGCTGCCTGCCTCGATTGATGGACTTTTATCTATCTGTCATTTGCCTTATCTCAGCAGCTCTCCCTCTCCTCCTTTTCCAAGAGCAGGAAAGCTTGGCTGCTGCTCTCCCATAAAAAAAAAGTTTATACATCAATCCAGGTGAGAAGGGAATTTAGCCTTAAACCTCTGTGCAAGTGCTGCGTGTTCTGATGTTCAGGGAACGGGTAAAAGTTTGGTCCATAAATACTCATTCTATTAAAACAAGATTTATAGGGTTAGATCTGTGGCACAGAAGTGCTGAGAATTTACCCCATAATATCCCTGCAAGGCTTTGCCTTGTCTGTCCAGCTTGGATTTGTGAGTGTGCGTGCCTGTGTTAAACTTCTTTTTGCAGCTGCTATTTAGCTTTTTTAATCTGGTTTTATTGTGCTGTAAACTCCTTTCTCTCTTCTGGAAAGTAATTTCACTTCCCTCTGTGTGAGGAATGTGGTAAAAAACCTTACAACTATTAAGTAAAATAATATAGAGAGTTTTGTTTGCCTCCAGCCTGGGTTTTTTTTTTACCTCTGGAAGCTTTTGGAAATATCCGTGGCCTGGGAAGTGATGCTCGTTTTGCAAAGGCAGCTTTTCAATTAAGCTGCTTTTCTTCATCAAATTCTGCTCTTGAGGACTCCCAGCATCTGCTGGCTCAGAGGAAAGGATTCTCAGTGAAAATCCCAATTTCAGAAGCACTTTTTAATCACAGCATGTAAGTTTTCACAGGATATTTCAGATTTTCACCCCAAACTCTGACCTGTGTTTCAAGAGATAATTAAGCTCAGTCTTAGCCTTAAAGCAGCTGGGGAAGAAGGAGCAAAGGGAAAGGATTTATCCAAACTTCTGGCTACTCTGAGATGGGAAAATGCCTCTTTTAAAACACTGAAAGTTGAAAAAGCCACAAGAATCCATGGAGAAATAGCAGGAAAATTGTCTTCTCCTCCATTTCATGTTTATTTTATGGGTACTTGCCATGGCTGAATAAATGATAGGGACTCTTACATCCTAAATGACAGTTTTTGGCTGGTTTTAAACTGTTTCAGTTTTTCCTACAGGTTTTGAGGTTCCAACCTTGGGAAGTACCACAGAAGACCAGGGAAAATGGGGTTAATTTGGACCCAATGCTGTTGTTTTAAAAATTATTAATATTATTCTCATTATTGTATTAAATTTAATTAATAATTTTCTCTATTTTTCATTATTATTTTATTATCCTTCTACTATAATTATTCTAATTATTCTCATTATTTTCAATTTGGAGCAGGGACTCTGCACCATTCACCAGATCAGGATTACATTTTTTTGTACAGTGCTTTTCCCTGCATTTTTTCATTTTCAGCTCCAAGTTTTCAAGCCACCTCAAGGTAAACGTGGGATATTCTTGAAGAATGTGATGTCAGCCACAGAGAACTGAGGTAGAGCCATATTTAAGTCAATTAAACTTTGACCTGGACAGCTAATTAATGTCTTTTTCATTAATGACAATGAAGGAAAAGTTAAAAAATATAAATATTTTAACACCTGAAAAAATCCAAAAACAACAAAATAATGAATTAAAGTAGAAAATCACCACCACAACCAAATAAATCCAAGAAATATTTCGTATTTTTCACATTAAAAGCCATTTATTTCAAATTACTCACAGAAAATATTAATACATTATTCAACTCTCTTTCAATATCCATTTGGGTTGATTATAAAAAACAAAACCCATAATTTTTTGAATTTTTTTTTCTGCAACAAAAGCGTGCTTAGAACACTTGAAAATCTGTTTTTCTTTTTGTTCTGCCTCATTTATTTGTTGCATTCAGCCAAGCTTTTCAGTTGTGCACTGCAGAGTGTCAGAGGTGGTTAAAGAACATTATTGATTCCAAAACTGCTCAAAGACAGAACAAGTTTGGGATGAAGGGATCATTTTTCTGCATGGTGAAGGTTTCTCAGCCTCCAGTTTTGTTCCAGGGTGACTGGGTTGAAATGGTTTTTTAATGAGTTAAGTGCTAAACAAAAGGAGCAAAAAAAAGCAGATTTTATAAGATTTAGGCGCAAAAAAAAAGGAGATTTTTGTAAAATTTCGGAGCAAAAAGAGGCAGATTTTATAAAATTATTCAGGGGCAAAAATAGTAAGAGGCAGATTTTATAAATTAATTCAGGTTTTCTTGGCTGAACAGGAAAAGTTGTTGGCTTGATCTACGGGAATTACTTGAAATGGTAGGAAAATCCAAGTTAAAACAGGCAGAATTATTAAGGTAAGCAAAGAGATAATGGATTTGGAAAGGAAAAAATTATTTGACATTGCTGTGTGCAAAACCAAACAAGGATTTTTGCCAATTTTAGTGCTGCTTGGAGGAAACAAACAAAGGATTAAGAGGCTTAAAATTAGAGGAAGGAAATATTACCTCAATTATTATGTGGGAATTTGGGAATCCATGAGAGGAGATGTTGAAATCTGAAACAACCACACAAAAATTGATTTTAGCGGTGTCTGTGGTACAAAGAAGGGAAGTTTCTCCTATTTGTTGTGTTCCATATTTTAGGAATCAGCAAAAGTAGATTCCAGGATGTCCTTGTGGGAAATTTCCCAGATTTAGGTTGGAAACAGATTTGGAATCCCAGCGGCAAAAAAACCACCCTCGAGTCTTGAAGCAGCAAATATTCTTGGGATCACAAAGAGTCAGGAAAGGGCTCCTTTTTCCTCATTTTCTCATCTCATCCATCTCTTCCAGGAGCCGCCTCAACATCCTGACCCGTGATTTCCACCTGCAGCAGGATTTTTTTGGAATACAGTTCATGAAAGTTTGAAAAATGCCCTAAAACCAACCCAACCTCTGGCTCAGTTCACCACCAAAGGCTGTCCCCAAGAGCCACAGCCTGAACCATTCCAGGGATGGGCATTCCATCTGCTCCAATGCCTGAGCAACCTTCTGGTGGAGAAGTTTTTCCTGATATTTAATCCAAACTCTCTTAAGGAACATCTGGGAGAGATTCCCATTGGATCAAGCTTCTCCATGAGGTCACACGGGTATATCTGATGCAGGAGTGGGTATTTTTTTCTCAATTTATTATACTTTTAAAAAAAAGAAGTTTATTTTGATGAGAAAGCAAAGGGATCACATTTCTTGAGCTGTTCCATCTATTCCTGCTCTTTAATCCAGGGATGGGAATTGATCCTGTGGTGGGATTGCTCCTCTGGTGAGCTGGCAATAATGGAAAAGGAGATTCCATGGTTTCTGAAGGCTCCCTAACAGCTCTGTGGACAATTCTGTGTGGTTTTTCTTACCTGGCTTCTGTATTTAACAATCAATAAATCCTGGGTATTTTCTGCCCTTTCAGAAGTGTAATTTCTCACACTGCATTTAAAAATTGGCTTTTTCCAAAGCCATTTCTTGGAGTGGTTGGGGTTGAACATCGCTATTTAAGATCAGCCCTTGACAGAAATCAGTTTTAAAGTGAAAAATGCTTTGCTGAGACACAGCAAGCTGAGATCTGACAGTGCCTTCAGCAGCTATTTTCAGTCTCTTCTCAAAGTTTTTATGCTTCATCCTGAGCCCTCCCTAGAGACTTGGTAAAGCAAATATGGAAAATGCCACTGTGCTCTTTATAAAAAGTAGACTTAGAAGTGTTTCAAACCCCAAAGTTTATCTGTCAGCATCAGAGAAAGCTATACACTGGGTGTGATTTGTTTCTCAGTGACAGCTCCTGTTCAGATCATTTTGTTGTAATTTTGACCGGGTTGAGTGAATACTCTTTAATTTTGGCAAAATTTTGGGTTGTTTTACACATTCCTGGTATTTTTTCCAAAGGGAGCAGCTGTTAAAAAACTTAATTGTTACGTGGAGTTTTCTCTTGGTGACTTTGCTTCTCTTTTCAGAATCACCTGATTTTAGAATAAGGGAAAGGAAATGGGTATTCACTCAAGCTTCTGCCACTGATTTTCTCCATGGCCTCTTGTCTCCTATTTTTTGCCAACCAAATTCCAAGGACTTTCAATCAATGCATTAAAAATTTGGGTGGTATTGTCCTGTATCCCAGAAGATTCCTTGGGAATATGACCCCACCTGGAGTGTGGGGATGGAATTAGAAGGTTTCTATTGTGTAATGGAGCAAATCTAAGTCTTTTGTCATCTTGGAGGATTTGAAACCTTAATATAAACAAAGAAATATTGACAGGTCTGGTTTCAGCTGCCCCTTGCCCATCCAATCTCTAAGATATCCATGACATAAAAAAATTGAGAGTCTTTGCTCTTGAGCTGCCTTTCCAAAGGGGTTAATCTGATTTATTCCACTGAAACTCCGAGTTTCCATTCAAAGACATTCCCTGTTTTGGGAGGGATGTAAAATCGTGGAAGAAATTTCATTGTGGTGTCTCCTCCCAGCTAAATCAACTCCCTGAGTTATATTTAGCAGCGTGTGATGCTCCTGAACTCGGGAACAAATCTGTCTGGGCTTTCAGGGGGGCTTGGGAATGATGAAAACTGATGCCCTGAATGCAATTTGTTTGGTTTTGTGCTCTCTGGCTTCATAAACTCTTGGAAATTGCTATAAATACAGTCAGGCACAAGGCAGCAGAACCAGAGGAAGGCATAAACCTCTCCTCTGGATTTTCCAGTTCCGTGCACACTGTCTTTGAAATGCTCCTTTAAAATAAGGATTACTCATTGTATTCCTGTAGCCCTCAGAACATGACAGGAAACCAGGGACTCTGAGGCCTTGTCACTCACATTTGGGACATCAGCAGGCTGAGGGAGAGGAGCCTAAAGGGTGAAGGCAAACATTTAGCTGCATAAAAAGAAGCGTTTTGACCCTTTCACGTGTCAGTCATTCATCCTGTCCGTGGCAGGAGACACCTGACAAAAGGCTGAATTTTATTGTCCCACCTTGTTACTGTCAGATGCTCCTAAATAACCTTTGTTGTTGCAGCTGCCAGGACTCAGCTGATAAAAGATGTTTGGATTCAGCTCATCATCCCTTTTCTGGAGCCAGAGAAGTGAGGCAACACTTCATCTTCTCTGAAGGGTGGAAAACAGAACTTAAAGCCTCAAAGTTTTAATTATTGGGAAGCTGTTCCCTGCCCCATTTGGATAAAAAAAGAAATTAGAGAATAAGAGATAGAGTTTTTGGAATATTTGCTAAGCCGTGCAGGGCTGGATCTCTTCTGGAATTGAGACATCATTCCAGAAAACAAGGGATATCATCTTCTCTGTAGCCTTGTGCTTCTTGAAAATTAAGGTACATTTCTTGTCTGCTGTGGGCAGAACTGTCCTGAAGCCCTAAAAGAATATAAGTGCTTTGAATACAGTTAGCTTTCAGGCAAAAACAAATAAAAAAAGAATGTATTAAAATGATGGGCAAAAATTATTCCTCCCTCTCTTCCATCAAGGTGCCCTTTTGACATTTGGCTCTCTGATTATTTTCTAAAATTAAAAAAAAAAATATCCACATCCTGGTCTGCACAATACTGAGGTCACTTCTCCTTGGTGGGTTTGACGTTGCAGGCAAGAACTGGACCTTTGTGAGTGTTAGAGCACATCATGAGAATTAGATCAAGGTTTATTGAGCCTTTCAGAATCCCCTTCAATCACCAGTGGAGATCAGGATGGACAGGCTCTACCTAGAGGTGCAATTTCTGTAATGGGTGAGGAGGAAATCAATGACAACCTCTGCTTGTCCTCTGGCACCACCACCAAATAAATCCTTTGCCTTCCCTCCATCATGCCAGACTCAGATTTTTATTAAGTAAGAGCTGCTTATCACTTTTTGTTTTTCTTTAGAAACTTCTTTAAACTCAGTTTCTCTGTTAACTGGGTTCTATCTGCTGCTGGGGTGCAGTTGTTTTTCCTAGGAAGTACAAATAATATTTCTTTGTGGTTTTAAATTGCATCTATTGCTATTTTCACATATTTCCTTTGTGGCCACCTCCCTTTTTGATTGCACATATTTTTTTTAATCTTCAAAAAACTATTCTGTAGGTAAATTATGACAATCATAAAAAATTATCCTTCAGGACCAACTTTGGCTTTAGCTCCTGTAAATCCATGAATTCTCCTGGACACTTTGGATGGTGACCACCACAATTTCTTAAAACTTTTAACCTCCAAACTGGTTTCTCACCTGGTGATCTCCAGTGATTTAAAATGCAACTTATTTATGTAAAATGCAAGTTATTTATGTAAAATGCAAGTTATTTATGTAAAATGCAAGTTTTTCACTTGTGTTTAGTCTCATGTGATTAAGACCTGAAACGATAAATTCTTCAAATCCCAAATTCAATTTAATATTATTGCTGTAAATTGCTTCCATTCTTTAAAATGCTCTGAAAAAATAGAATCAAATTCTCTAAGTGGTCTAAACAAGAGACAGAACTGTGCTTGGGGACAAAAAAAAGAGAGGAAAAAAATAATTGGCCAAGCACAAATCAGAGCCCTCAGGGCTCCTGTTGGACTCGCTGTCCCTGACAAGATGCCTCCCTGCTTTCCTCTGTGGGAAAGGAGAGGACTGGCAGGATTTGAATCCTTTCCCTTCTGATCCCAGGGCACTCTGGAAGAGATTACCCCAATCCTTTAACAGAGAGTGTTTTTCCTTGCACTGAAATGTGCTCTCTAAACACTCCCATGTAAAAATCCCATCTATTTTAGCAGGCTTGGGAGCACCAGAGATCATTCCTTTGGTGAAGTCAGCTGCTCTAAACAGCTGATGCTTTGATCTGACTTGCAGATGAGGGAGGGATAAACAAGCATTTCCCAGCATTTTCCCTCCATTCTTACAGCAAGAATCAGGCATTGTCTGGGAGCAGCAGATCTATTGCTCAGCCCCATGTCCTGGCATAAATTACACATTAAAAATGCCTGTTTATCTGTTTGCCTTCTCCCCTCCTCGATTCCCAAAACCAAACTGAATTACAATGCATGCCTGAATTAAAAATAAAAATAAAAATGGAGCAGTTAGATTTATTATTTTGAGTAGCTGGAGAAACACTTGTGAATCTTACCTAGGTATTAATAAATAATAATAATGTTAAATGAGTAGTACCCTGTTTTCTTGCCTCGTGCTCTGTTTTTTGTGCTGTGCCCACTGCTATAAATCATGCAGGATGTTCCTCCAGCTCCTGAGACACCCAGAAGAGGCTTTTGCTGGGTCATGAGTTTAGGAATCTGCTTTTTTTTACCCGAAACATCTGGTTTACATGCTCACCTTCACGCCAGGTGAGAAATGGCAGGAGGAAAACATCATTATCTTTGGAGCTGTGCTTGGTTATTTGTACAGGAGCCATGCCCTGTACAAATTATTGGATGCCCTTATTGAAAAAGATGGATGTGGCCAACTGCAGGGAGCTGGGAGTGCTGGAATGACACGCTCAGCAAAGGAAAAAGTGTTTGTGGCAATAAAAATGTAAAGATGGGATTCTAACTGCTTCCCTCTGTGCAGAAGGGAGGCGAGGGATGGGGAGTGGAAAAGGGCAAGGCTGTTGCAGTGGAATAATCGCATGGGGTTGATGGGAACCGAGGCCGTGAAAGCGGAATTTGAACGGGCTCATGGAAATCGGGATTTCTGCTGCAGAAACTTGTGGAAAATGTGGGGGTTCAGCCCAGCTGCTTGCAGAGATGTCAGATAAAGGGTAGATGTGGCCTTCCTGGGGGTGGCACTGGCAGGGAGGTGGAGCTGCTGCACTGCAGGGTGAGCTCAAGGTGCCATGGCCAAGGCAAGGGAATCACTTGTAGGTCAGTGAGTGTGCTCTAGCTGAGGGCAATGGTTGGGAACTCTGAGAAACTTGTGTTAAAACAAATACATTTCTCTTTTCAGGACAGTAATTGCATGGATTTTTCCCCTCTTTGGAGCCATTTTTCAGAAAGAGGCAAGAAATTGTTGTGCTGTGAGAAAACAGGAGCTGCCATATATCAAACGAGGTCCTTTGGTTTCCTCTTCTGTTTATTGGTTTATGTTTTCAGGTTGCTGCGATCCCCACATACACCTAAAAAAATTCCTTGGAAGCTTTCTCTTCCCTGCATGTGTTGTCTCAGCCACAACCCCAAATTTTGTGTTCTTTTGTTCCATTTTCCTTTGTTCTGCTCAGTCTTGGCACCACGGGGCCTCTGTCCCACAGGACCTGGCTCCGGGAATAACTGGATATCCATGAAAACCCCTTTCATCTGGAAAATCCTCAAGAAAAGACTGGAGGAGAGAGGATTGGGGCAGGAAGAAGCTTGGATTGAAAGCAAAGGTAAGGGTTTCGTTCCTAGGGGCTGAAATAATTGCTTGTGTTAATCTTTACAATCAGCTCTTCCAATTTCGTTTTGGATCAAGCAAAAGAAGCCAGAGTTTTGGTTGATATTATCTTTTAAATTGTAATTCTTGATATCCTCGTATTTATTCATTTCATGTAATTTCAGGACACAACATAATAATGGAAAAAGAGCTCTTGTTGGCAGCTTTTATTGAGCTTAATGTCTCTGTACTAAACTCAATTTAGGATTTACTCCACTTTGAGCATTTTGCACCCAGAATCTCATACTGTGGAAAACTTCTCATTTTGGTGATGCAGGTATTTCCCTTGTTAGCTGCAGCCCGTGGTTTTTATGTTTGGATGGAATGAATCAATCTAGAGGCCAAAAATTCTGCTTTCAGGTTCCATTTCAGTCCCTGCCTAAGGAAAAAAAAAATTACAGCTGCACAAAATGTAAAAGCAACAAGGTAATAAGAAAGGTTTTAATTCCCAGGAGCTGGAGGAAGTGTGGCAGGGCAGCCTCGTGCCTGATTTTCACATGTCTCAGCTGAAGGGCATGAGGTGACCTGGAGCAAACTCAAAGCAGGGATAACTCAGGGAATGAGCACTTGGGTCCTTTCTATTCCAAGGTTCCCAGGGTGTAAAACTCAAACTATTTTTTTTTTATACAAAATTGTTTTTGGCAGTCCCTAATCCGATGCAGACAAGGGATGGGAGGAGAGGTGATCACCCTGCTTCAAAGAGGAGGTTTTCCCCAAATTCCCATTTGGTAAATGGACACAAAGGCTGTCTTGAAATTTGCAGTGGATCCCTTGCTGGTGCCATGGAATATTTCCTTCAGTTCTTCACCTGTGCTTTTCATTCCCACCGCACCTTTCAGGAGTTTAGGAGGGCAATTCATCTCCAAAATCTAAGGAAAAATCAGAATAAACCATGAGAAGCTCATAATTTAACAAAGATGAAAACATCAGGTGTAGAAAAACTAAATCCAAATTATCCCTTCCTTGCCCCTCAAAATGTCCTTTACTCTCCAAAAGACCAAAACTAGATTTGGAAAACTTTGGTTGCTTCAGGAGTAATTTCAGTATTAATGAGAGCGTAATTGTATCTCTCAAATAATTTTTATTCCATGGTCGGAAAAGTCTTTTTTGGGTGTGAATTTTCTCCCAGTTACAGCCTTTACATCAGTGGGATCTTTTATAGGATTTCTCTCAGCCCTCAGCTGGGATGAGTCAATAATGTGTTTGCAGTTGGATGGGAGTGGGCAGGGAGAGCTGCAGGAAATGGGATGTGAAACATCCACACGGAGAAACAGGGCTGGGAAATGACTGCAAAACTCAACAGTTGCTCCTCTCAGACCAAAACACAGATTCCACACCAAACTCCACAAATATCACAGCTGCCACAAGCTGTGGAAGCAAAGATTCCCACGTGGAGAGGTTTAGATTGAATTTCAGGAAAAATTCCTGCAGGAATATTTTCAGGGAAAATTCTCAAGCCCTGGCACAGCTGCCCAGGGCAGGGATGGAGTCCCCATCCCTGGAGGGATTTAAAAGCTGTGGAAATGTGGCTCTTGGGGTCGTGGGTTAGTGGTGGCCTTGGCAGTTCTGGTTCACTTGATGATCTTAGAGGGCTTTTCCGACCTCAGTGATTCCCATTCTGTCCTGCAAAACAGCCCTGGAAAGATTCCAGCCATGAGTAAAATCTCTTTTTGTCAGTTGTGAGGATACAGAACAGGCACAGAAATTTAAACCCTTTAAGAAAGTGCTTTCCAAAGGATGTTTGGGGAATTTCATCGCAAATTTGGGCCCGGTGAGGCTTTGGGGGGTGGGAGCAGAAACAGAAATATTTTGAGTAATTGGTTCACATGGAAATGATGAACAGCCCTGGAAATAATTTCTTCCTGAAACAAATCAGTCCAGAGTGTGAATTCAGAACGCAGCAAAGATTGGTGCCTTTCCTTGGCTATTTGTTTACTTTGGTTTATTTTGCCAGAAATTTCTATCCATACATTTGAGGACAAAATTGTACTGCTGGGAACTTCAGGTACAATGCACACACATTAAAAAAAAGAATTTTAAAATGAGAAATAATAAAAGTAATGCGTCATTACTGACTACCCCAGTGCAAATTTACAGCAGCTTCAATTTTTAGCCATTAATAAACAGGCTAAATATTAACATTAATTTCCCTGGAATATTGGTTATTATATTATTGAGTTATTAATGAATGATATTATTGAGTTGTATTCTGAACACCCAGCATGCTAAGTGTGGTATTTAATTGTAAATTACCGCCTCATTGCTCCATATATTTAAAATACAATCAATATTTCACAGTTTTTGTGGTTTATGTCTCATACTTTGAGTTTTTCACCACCTATTTTTGAAAACTTTCTTTTGTCAGAACCCTGTTTTTCACTGCTTCACTCTAAATCAGGATTTTTATGAAACATGCAAGAACTAAAAATGGGAGGGTAAGAGTTTAATGCTTCTTGAAGTGCCATGTAATGCTTAGAAGAATCCTGTCACTTATACCAGGAGCCTTCATGCATGATCCCAGAATGGTTTTTTATACGGGAAAAGAAAGGAATGGAATAGCTGTTTCATTCCAGGCACATTGGCTTTTTGTGGAATGACACACTGATTACCTCTGACTGCTAAAAGCAGGATTTTAACGTGCTGAACAAATTTGCTTTGAATGTTTCCCTATTTATATAAATGTACATCACCTTAAAATATGGGATTTCCATTCGGGATTATGTTAATGGAAAAGTTCAGCTTCACAGGCAACAGGATGGAAAAAGGTGTCGGGATTCAGCCTTGGGTTTGATTTGGGGATGTGTAAAGCTCACCAAACTGGGTCACAGAACGAGCACCTGGAATATGAGCTGCAGATTTCATCCTTGTGGGCTTGGAAAACAGGAAATTGAGTGTTGGGAGATACTGAGTTCTGAGCTTAAAAATTGATTCTGGATCTGCAGAAGAGGGTCTAAAATCAAATAAATCATCTGAAGGCCGGGGCTCTCAGCAGCTCTGCTGTCATTGTGAGGTGACCCTGCTCAGGTGGGGATGTGGGATGGGTTTGTGGTCCTGGAGCAGCTCTCAGCTCTTGGCAGGAGTCCCCAAACCCCACACCAGCTCCATGACTTTTATCCTCTCCCTCATTCCAGCGGGGAACAATGTGTGTGGGAAAGGGAACTGAGGGACTGAAATGGGAACTGGTGAGATGGGATCTGGTGAGAGATTGATCCCAAACCTACGGGGTCTCAGCAAGGTCATGGAATGGTTTGGGTTGGAGGGGACATTAAAACCATCCAGTGCCACCCCTGCCATGGCAGGGACACCTCCCACTGTCCCAGGCTGCTCCAAGCCCTGTCCAGCCTGGATTTGGACACTTCCAGGGATCCAGGGGTAGCCACAGCTCCTCCCTGTGCCAGAGCCTGCCCACCCTCCCAGCCAGGACTTCCTTCCCAATATCCCACCAGGCCTTGCCCTCTTTTGGATAGAGGTCTGGAAAGTTGGCACAATTGACCCTTACATTTCATCCAAAGAATATTCTGAGGAGTGAAGATCCCATTACAGGAATACTGGGGGAGCAGGAGAAGGAGAAACACTTTGTGGAGCTCAGACCTCAATAATCTTCATTTGTTCCTTCTTCCTTAAGCAATTACAGAGTTGAGGTTGCTGGAGGAGCAGAAAGGAATAAAGAAGAAGGGGAAAGGAGATGGTTGTCGTCATAAAAGTTGCAGGAGAGGCATGACTTGTTTTATTGATGTGAAATTCCCTGGATGCCCAAGTGACTTCACTTCTTCGGAGAAATCTCAGCGATGTTTCAGAAGGGGATATTCTAAATGAAATGATCCATCTGTAAAGTGCTAAAAATACATTTCCTCTCCGGTGAGTTCTTTAACTTTGAGGTTTCTGGCTTTGGGAAATTCTCTTTGAAGCTCCTGCTGTCTGCACCACCTCTGTGGGAGGTCTGCTCCCTACAAGCGGGGGATGATGAGGGAAAACAATATTTGTCTTGGTTTTCCATTTTGCAGGAAAGGTTGTTCCTGCTGTTCTGCCACTTCAGGATCTGTTTCCCCAGGAACACCGACATGGAAAAACGTGTTGACACAGCCAGGAGACCTGGCTGTTGTTTCAAAGGTGTTGGTGTTGTGAGACTTCATTGGAAATCTGGGAAAATTCGTGTTCTCCCTGACTAAGATCTGTCCCCAGGGTGTACAAACTAACTCTGAGGCAGAGAGTGAAAACAGAACACCCCAAAGATGTTCAGAACATCTCCTCAGCGATCTCCTGCATTTCTCCAAACACCAGCATATTTTAGGATGCACTTTAACCCTGCTTTTCCCCTCAGAAAAACCAAACTCCTTTTTTCTCCCCCACGTAACCCCTTAGAAGTCTCCTTGTTTTGATTTTCTGTATAAAATAAATATCCCTATATTCCAGTGACAACCCTTCAACAGAGATAATGGATAAATGGATACAGTGGCACTTAGGAGCCTTCTCTTTTAAGAAGCCTCAATTTCTTTTCTGAAGCCACTGGGACATCACGAGGGTAAAGCCATCTTTCAAGAAATCTCTCTTCAGGTTTCCCACTGATGGGAGCTCTGTGCTGCTGAAAAGGTGGCATTAATCCTTAAATTAATCCTTAGACAAAGATTTCTTGCTTGTCCCAGGTTCCTGCTGGCCCAGTCACACCAAAGCCATCTCTAGCTGGGAAAATCTGACTTTCTTCGGTTATTGTCTTCCCCTCTCACACAAACATTATCTCCCAAATAGGAACTTCTCTTTCATTTTGCCATTATGGCAGCTCGAGGAGGTGTTTTTCATTTCATAACCACATCCCTGAGGACAGAGAGCCAATAGTGAGCCTGAATTCCCTAAAGCAATTTCTTTTGATATCCATACCCTCTTCTCCTTCTATTGGTGCAATCTAAAGTCGGAGATGGATAAAAGCTATTCTGCTATAAGTTCATCTCCTGCCAGGGCAGGAGCTGTTCTCTGTAGTTTATTTCTGGTGTTTTGACCAATTTGTTATTTCAAAGTTTATTGTATCTGTCTGTTAGGAAATAGAAGTTTCTCCTGTTATTCATCCTAAATTTTTGTTCTTACTTCATTTTTTCCCCCATTTCTATTTTCTTGTAGCACAAAAGTAGAGAACAACACACCTTTAATAGTCACAAGGAAGAACCTTTCTGTGGAAATGGCAAATTGAGGAAGCTTCAGGTAAATTTTTACTTCTAAATCTTTAGACAAGATAAATCTGTGTATGAAACATAAGATTGCTGGAGAAAAGACCAGGCTGACGCTCCTGGTGGCCCTTGAATTGCTCTAAGACAGTGTGTGGCTGAAGAATGGGAGAGACATTCATCTGACAGCTTCAGATGTCATCTGTGGCTTCTCTCTGGGTTTTGTAGGGTTGGTTTTTTTGGTTGTGTGTGGCAAACATTTGCTGTCACTGTAGTTTCAGCAGGTTCCATGATATGAGGGAAAAGCCAGAAGTGGAGAAGGGTTTTGGGCAGTTCTCCTTACTCCTTTCAATCTCACTCGCAGGGCTGGCAGCTGTCAAACCTGCAGAGACGGGTGCTGACCGTGCTGGGAAGGATCAGCATGGATCCTTCTGGAAAAGGGAGCTGTAGGAAAGGCCATGCTGGGGTGGATCAGCATGGATCCTTCTGGAAAAGGGAGCTGTAGGAAAGACCCCCTTCATCTGAGTCCCTTGGGGAAGGAGCAGAGCAGCCTCGGGCAGGTGGTGGATATGGGAAGCCACCAGAACCCCGGGGATGTGGCTGCTCTGGGGGGCAGGAACAGGTTAACAGGCACTGAGAGAGGGAGGGGGAAGAAATGAAGCACAAAAGAAATGTCTCAGTCTCTCCTGCAGTACCCTGGCTCCAGCCTTAGCTGTGCCTGGCCTCCCCCTTTTCCCAGCCTATTCATAGCGCTGTATTTAACACTCGTGTTTGCTTTAAAAACCCAAAGTAGTACATCGAGGCTAAACAGAAGCATCTCTGCAGCTCTTTGTTGTCTCTTACAAAGGCCGCAGCAGAGAGTCCTCACTCCCTGGCACCTCCAGACACTAATTACAGATGTCAAACGAGGTGTGGGCTGCCACCAGCACCATCAGAGGACAGCTGGCTTTGATGTCTCACACCTTCCCTCTGCTGACTGAAGTGGCTGCCAGAGGTGCAAGACATCCCAATCCCTCCCTCTCTTCCTGCCTGTATGTCTCTGGAAAGCTTTCCAGTTAAAATATGGGACTGAAACAGTGCCCTCCTTGCTTCGAGGTGTTGCTTTTATAAAGTTTGTAGTTTGATCAGCCATTCCTGTTCCAAGTCACCTCTGACGTGAGGTCAGATGTACACACAGCTTTTCCTTAAAGGCATTCTGCAATTTTAGCTCAATAACAGCTCTGAGAAATCTTTTTATTCTTGTGGAAGAGAAAACCTCGATGCTTAAGGTAAATTTCATAATTTTTTTCACTAATTAAAAAAAAAAAAAATATTTTCTATAAAACTTCTGCAATGATCTCCCTAAAAAGAGGTCGTGGTCAGGAGGGGCTCAGCCTCTTCTTCCAGTAAACCAGTGACTGGAAAATGGGAAATGGCCTCACCTTGTGTCAGGGGAAGTTCAGGCTGGACATTAGGAAGATTTTTTTGGAACAGGCTACCCAGGGAAGTGATGGAGTCCCCATCCCTGGAAATGTTCAAGAGGTTGTAACTTTTCAGTCTGCTTTAGGGCAGGGTGGTGATCAGTCAAAGGTTGGACTTGGAGGTCCTTTCCAACTTTAATTTAATTTTATGATTCTATGATCTGTTTCTTTTGAGAACTAGCAATCCTGGTGCTGCTGTCACGGTGTTCAGAGCACACTGAAATTCCCTCTCCCTCTGCTTTCTCCTTCCCTGCATTCCTTCCCCCTGCTCTCTCTCTAATTGTGACCAACACCCCAATTCCACTCAGGTTTTCTCACCCACATCTTTGTGGGGATTAAAGGTCCAGGAACCCTGAGACTCCAGCTCACACATTCCTCCAGGAGAGACCTTCCACTGAACCACTCTACACCTCTCTGCTCTTGTGTGAAATCACAAAAAATAACTGGAATACAAAATATTTCTGCTTTGAACTAAGCCATAAACAGGGATGTAAAATATCCCCCTGGATCTGAAGAAAACCCTGTGTCCTAAGGAAGCCTTGGGGCCCTCCATGTGGGATATGTTTATGGGAGACTGAGTGCAAACCTTCAGGAAATGTGTCTTGTAGTAAACAGGTTTCAAAGAGACAGAGCTGCCACAATTTCAGCTTTGAGCAGTCAACACTGTAAATATAAATTGCCATTATAAAATGCAGTAATTGTGATTTCCAGGAGTTTGACTTTCCTATTTTATCCTGCTGTTTATACCCAACCAATAGCTGGAGCGATATAAAAATACATAGATTCACTCAAATGCTCACTAATACACAGTTTAATTCAAATTGTCCTTAAATAGCTTCCTAAATTCTATTCCATTTTGTTATTTTTGGATTTATTGCTGCTTTAGTTCATAAAGCTGCTGGATTCCAAAATCTGAATTACAGTCCCCCTCTTTTTTTTTTACTACAATAAGTTGTATACAAGTATTCTTGATTACTTTCCTTTAGTTCCTCGTGAAATAATAAAGTAACAGCTTTTTATGCTCTATTTAAATTTTGAGTGCCAGCCAAGCTCTGTCTCTCCCTGTTTTAGCATCCATATAAAGTGAGTTTTGTAATCAGCTCTGCCCTGCACATCGTAAAGCCTCCCCTCGCTATCCGTGCTGATGACTCCAGAGATTTCCAGGCTGGGAAATTGTTGGTCACGCTTCCCCCGAGAATCCAGCCCTTAGGAAATTCATATTCCCTGATCCCGAGATTATACAGATTCCAGGAGCAGATGGTCCTGTGGAATTTCCAAGGTCAGGGTTCAAGGAGGTCGGAAAACTTTCAATATTTACACGCTCCACAACCTCCATAACTTCTCTTTCTCATAAATTTATCTGGGTGGTCTGAGGCTTGTTTTCTCTCTGAATGGTCTCTTAACTTTTCAATAAAAGCCCTAAAAGGACAAGATTTAGTTTTAAGTCCTAATATTAGCTCAAAACAAGGCTTCTGTTGGTTTAAAAGGACCTTTCACCCTTCTTGGGGCTCCTCATGATGCCAATGTTTGTTCTTCTGGCAGCATTCAACCCACACTTGGTAGTTCCTCCAACTGAAGTCATATGAGGTACAAATAAAGCAGAGTGACTCTGGACACCAAATTATGGCTGTGATGATTCAAAATCGCAAAACTCAAAGTAACCCCATTCAAAACCCCTACATGACAGGAAAAGCCTGTTCCCCTTCAGCAGTCTTCACTCCTGAAAAATTAAAAGCAAACAAATAGACGAAAACTAAACTGCCCCTTCACACATGCTATTTTTTGGTTACATTTCCTCATCAGCAAAGGGCTGATGTTGCAAATGAAAAATGTGGATTATTGCTGTGAAAATAATCTCTGCAGAGGAGGCATCAAGCTCCTTTCAGCTCCAAGAGATGGTGCTTAACTGGGGCTGTAAAATGAAAAGGCAGCAGCAGGCAGAACACAGCACTGGGAGCCGGGTTATTATGCTCAGATTTGAACATTAGCAAGGAGTAAGATGCAAAATGTGATTTCTAAACATCTCCAGAAGCCTGTGCTCTTAAAATGGATCCATTTTAGGAGACACTTCAATGTCTGCATCCCCACAACGACTCACTAACCCTCTTATTATGCTTAAATATTATTATTAAGAGCTTTATTCATAACACTTTTATTTTTTCCTGTATTTTCTGAGATGCTTCCATGCTAAAAATTACCTCACGTTTAATATTGTTGCTGATACTTAAATTTTGTCTTTTTTTCCAAGCTTTGTCTTTTAAAAAATTTGTCATCTGGCTGATGCAATAAAGCTGAACAGATATGAGAAATGCTCCTCCTGATCATTTTTTCCAGCAGCACTTGTAACAAATCTTCCTTTCCAAGGTCAGTTCCCTCCTTATTTAGATACCCCAGCCTTGCAAAGCCGCTCTTTACAGAGCCTGATGTGGCATTTTGGTTGCTTTTCCCTTTGTTCCAGCACGGTTTTGGGCTCATCCACCCGAGGATATGAAATACCTGCTCAGGCCCAGCAAGGACTGAACCTCCTCTGCAGGGGGAGAGTTGAAATGCTTTGAGCGAGGGAGTTTTGCCGCAACTCCGAAATGTTCGCCGCCTGCTCCGAGTGTTTCTCTTGCTCGAGTTGGTTTCATCCTTTCCCTTTTGTGTGTTTTTGTTTGAAGGGAAGGTCAGGGAGCCGCTGGTGTCCCAGCAGAGCAGGAGGGAGCTGCCGCGAGAGCGTGGCCTGAGCCACGGAGGCCGCCTGGAAGGGAACTTCTGACGGGAACAAAGGAAGCCGGAAGGACCCAGAGGTTTAAGCCACAACCCTTTGGAAACAAGAGGTCAGATCAAGGTTTCAAATTGTGTATAGTTTTCTCCTGGCTTTGATGGGAAGTTCTATTCCAGCCCAGCTGGAAGAAAGGGCTCGGAGCGAGGGGAGGGTTTGCGGCAGCGCTGATTTTTCTGCCTTCTCATCAGGATTGCTCACTCTGCAACAGCCCCAGCCTTTTACTTGGCTGCTCAGAAGTCTGTGGAGAGGAGAGTAAATGATCCCCTTCAATGACAAATCGACTGTGTGGATAAAGTGCACAGACAGAAAATTAATTATAGAACTTCACCTCTGGAGATTTCCTCCTCCCTTCTTCGTCCAGCCCGGGGAAGGCCGAGCTGGAGCTGCCAAAAACACCTCAGAGCGCTGCTGTTCTCACTTTGTGGGGTTTGTTCCTTTGAGCACACAAAATGTGGAGAGGTGAGGTTTCCTTTAAGCCAGGCCCCTGAGGGGACTCCACGACACGCAGGGAGAAGCAGCAGCGCTTTGAATCTTTATAAGTAACACCATGGAGCTGGAGAAACACGCCAAATAGCCCCTCTTTTTATTTAAAAATTCAAATTGTGGAGTCAAGGAATGGTTTGGGTTGGAAGGGATATCAAAGGTCTCATTCCAACCCCCTGTCAGGTTTTCTTTCACCTGGTTTCATGTTTCTGATGAACTCGTTCCTATCCTGGTGAACAGAGGTTGTGAAATGCATTCAGGTTTTCAGCCCTCATTTAGATTTCTCAAATTTTAAGTAGTTTCATGGATTTTCTTCTTTTTTTTACCTTTTCCAAGCCCTGTTTTCCTCCTAGACTTGTGTGCTCAGTTGAAGTTCATGAGGCTGTTGCAAGGACACAAATGTAGAAGCTGAAGAAATTTTTTAAATCATTAATTATAATAATATAATAATTAAGGATACACTTAAACATAAAAAAAAATCCATAATCTGAATAAATAACCATCCAGTGCCCCCCCCTGCCATGAGCCTCCCACTCTCCAGGGAGCTCCAAGCCCCATCCAACCTGGCCCTGGACACTTCCAGGGATGAACACCTTGTGCCAGTCCTTCTCTCCCCTCACAGGGAACAATTTCTTCCTAATATCCCATCTAACCCTGCTCTCTTTCAGTTTGAAGCCATTCTCACTTATCCTGTCATGTTAAAAACAAAAAAAAACAACCCATGGACCATTCACAATTTCCATTTCTTTACCTTTTCTCCCTTATTTTTTTTGGCAGCACGGTTGCAGAAGGGTGATACTCTGACATTCTGCAAAGGACAGCAATTGGATTTTTTTTTTGCTGCCTCCAAATTGATTTGGGTTTCAAACATGACTCAACAGACATACAAATCTTACTTAAACTTGTCAGATCCAGAATAAAATGGATCAGTTGATACAGAGTGACATTTTTAACTGAGATGTTTGATTTGCAAAAATGTTCTCAGTTCCAGCTTTTTTCCCTCATGAACTGTAAAAGGAGTAGTTTTTGACATGTCCTCACATATTGCGTGGCCAACGATTGCCTTGATTGCTTTACCAGAGCAACAGATGGCATAATTAAATAATGAGGCTTTAAATGGTTATATTTTGCAAGTGCAAGGACAGGGCTTTAATTATTAAATTCAAATCAATAAAGCAGAGTATCTGCATTACAAAATTCCGAAGGCTGACAATGTTCCTGGAATGAGGCTGGACTTGATCAAAACACAAAACTGAAATTGTAACTAATTTTATAAAGAACATGTGGACCAAGAGCTGATTGCTTTTGGAGCAGTGCAAGGTAAACAGGGTTATCCCAAAATCTATTCAGACTTCCAAATCTGTTCTGTTGGCTGCCTCAGAGTCCTGGAATGGTTTGGTTTGGAGGGGAATATTAAAGCCCAGCCCATTCCACTCCCTCCATGGGCAGGGACACCTTCCACCATCCCAGGTTGCTCCAATCTGGAGCAATCCCATCCAACCTGGCCTTGGATATTTCCAGGATTGGGATATCCCTGCACTTTCTGGGCAAACCTCTCCACTTTTTTCCCCACCCTTAAAGACTTGGTTTTTATTTCATCCAAAGTCAAGGGTATGGAGTCACTACTGGTGTTTTTCATGATGGCTTTCTGCTCTGCACTGGATTTATAAATTTTAATTAGTCTAGTTAAGAACAGTTGCAGCAGCACAGATCCATAACCCTGCTGAGGCTGATCAATGTCTGGGGGTGGTGGAAGGGGTGGCTTCAGTCCCCCACCAGCTTGGGGAAAACAAAATGTAAATCCATACCTCAGCGCCAGAAACTTTGAGGAGAGCTTGGTATTATTAATGTCTAAAATGCCCCAAACCATGTGAGCGAGCAGCAATGACCTGGTTCCATGAGAAAAAAAAAAAACAAAACTGTTTTAATTGATTGTTCAGTCACCTGCAAATGATGCCCCTGGCTATGAAATGCAAATTGGCCTGGAAATATTCTTGTTCCTGTGAGGAGAATGAGGTCCGGCGTACTTGGAATCTCAATCAGCTTGGCTTGAGGAGCCTCTCCTCTGCACAGAGCTATTTATACAATTTGAATAGATTGATTATTGTACAAATTATATATTTTAAATGTAGGTGCATCATCTCTGTGTATCATCCCCTTGGTGTCCATGGCAGGAAAACTTTGAAACAAGAGACAGAACTCTGCCACCATTTATTTTCTAGATTGTCGCCTCAAATCCTGGGATATTTGCTGCATGCTTGAGCTCCTGGGGTATTTTCTCCAATCATCTCTTAAGTTATCTAAATGATAATGTTTTTCTTTCTTCCTTTGAGAGACAATCTGATATTATAATCTAATTTCACAATCTAATATGTCGCTGTCAAGGAGATATTTCCCTTTAAGCTGTGCTCCCTTACATTACCCTACATCATTTTTCCCTGCTTCAGCTCATTCATCACACATTTATATGCAGTTTATGCACCTATTTACTCATTACTTAGCCAAATTTTACACCCTTAACTCATCTTTCAGTCTTCAAGTATTTGCCCTAAAGGTTTATTGCTGCTCAAAATGTGATTTGATTGCTAGTGAAGAAGAAAGATTAATTTTTTCTGATTTATGTCACCGTAACTATATTAGAACATTACCTGTCTCATTTATCCAGTGTCAGTGCATGGAGAATAATGAAAAAAGTACAGAAATTGGTCTTGTGGGGCTCGTGTTGGGCTTGTGTTGCACTTTGGGCAGAAGTTGGTAATCTGAAGTGACATCCAGCTGAAAAACAGCAAAGAGCAACGGGCCAGAATTGCTGTGCCTTGGCAAAATCCTATTTCCTTCTTTGTCCTCTGGTTATTGGAGAGGCAGAAGAATAATTTTGGTGTGTGGGGCAGAGCCCAAAAAGTTCATAAATCCAGATTTCTGAGTACCAGGTGTGTGAGGACATGTGGATGGTAAAGAGAATTGGTGCTGCTTTCAGAGACTGACTCAAGCCCAACCAGAAAGTAACAATAATCAGTGTTTTTCACATCTTTGAATTAATATTTTTGCTTCACCTGGGAAAACAGACATGCTCTGCATTTTGTTGCTTTAGAGCCGCTCTGCTGGTGTGAATCCTCTGCTCTGGCTCTGTGCTCCTGCCCTATCCCAGCCCTATTAGAGGAAATCTCTGTTATTGACCCCAGCAGCGTGTGAGCTGCCACAGGGCCGTGCTGAGCAGCCCAATTTATTGATATTATTCGTGTTGTTGAGCCAGAGGCTCTCCTGTGCAGCTGTCTGCTGGAGGAGGCGTGTCCAACCCTCAGCTCTGGTGGTCTGGGGTGTGCTCAGGGAAGGGAAAATGTGATTTCTTTGGAACCCTGCAAATCTTTATTCCTGGCTGGGAACAAGTGTTTGGGGGGAGTGGTGTGTGGGCCATCTGCCAGCATTGGGTGTGCTGCTGGAACCCCAGCCTGAGTCTCTGGGGATGAAGGAATGGAGCTTCGGTCAGTTCTTTCTGATTTTAAATCATATTTTTTCAAATAGTATTTTTTCAGGCATGAGGCAGTTTTAATATTTCTCCAAGAGTATCTGGTAGAAAGAGCTGGAAAGTGCATTATGGGGCCACATAGAATCTTAATTTTTCAGGCAAAGGGTGATGTTTTCTCCCACAGGTGATGTCTCTTTCCTGGGTTTCCCTTCCCACGTGCATTATTCCACATTTTTTACCTCTGCCAGAATCCAGCAGCTCCTGGAGCCTTTTCCAGCCTCCAGCTCCTACTGGCACCTTTCAAACCCTGCAGCAGCCTGGGACTTTTGAGTCTGTCACCATCCCCAAGGTGCCAAACCCATCCTGCCCCAGAACCCACCCCTCCAAGCAAAGACACTGACCTTCTCCTCAAATATAATCATTTCCTTCCATAAACGACCCAAATAAAAAATCCCCATAAATGGCTGGAATTCACAATCAAAAAAAGCACAGAGAGAAAAATCAGTTTTCAATGGCTGCTCTCATTAGAGCTCTAAAACTCTGGCAACGTGTTACCTGTATTTATTTGTCCCTCTTTGTTCCTCCTTGCAGCTCTTGCATGTTCTGGTTGCTTCACTGGTTTTCCTCTGCCTTGGTTCAGTTTTGTGCTGCATTTGTTCCCTGTGGTTTTAGGGCTTTTTCTTCTCTTTCCTCTGCAGTTCCTTGTGCTGAAAAAAGCATCACCTGTTGCTCTGTGCTCACTCACCTGGGCTGAACGGGGAGAAATAAGGTTAAAAAAAGGGAAAGGTTGTAAAACTTCACAGGTGTGGTACTAAAACATCAGCCCTGACAGCTGGATTTCAAATCTGGACAGTGCTTTGATTTATTTACTTATTTATGTGTTGATTTTCAAACCAGAAACTGCCCTGCCAAGCTCCCAGATGACTAAAGCTGTGACTTTCCCTCCCCAAAACCAGTAAATAAAAAGGAGAACGTGGTGTCAGCACTGTCCATCTTGTCCCATATAAATTTTAACACCATGTTTAAGGAAAAATCCAGGAAGGATTCAGGCCTGCATGTTAAAAATGGTGAGTTTAATTTCATGTTTTTGTCCTCCTCAAGCTGTTGAGGAGAAAGAACATTGTGGGGTTGAACAGAAGAACATTCCTCAGGGATGGAGAAGTACATTTCAGATGAATTTATTCCCTCATTTTCTTTTTATTTAGAAGAGGATGAGTTAAACTTACCACAGAATGATGGCTAGGAACATTTTTTCTGGGGCATCTTTAGGAAAAAGTTAAGAATTTTAAAAGTAAGTGAAAACAAATTATAGCTATAGTTTACCTTTTCTATCTTTTAGAGGAGACTGCACCATAAATAAACAAGTTTTAAACCATTTCTAAGGTAGTCACAGTAAAAGTTCAGAGATTCAGAAATAACTGAGCTACTTTTACATATTTTCACTTTTAGTTCAGATTTTTCCATTTGTCTGAGTTAAAATAGCCTTAAAGTTCTTCCTCTAGCACAAAGCTTTTTATGTATCTTTAGGTAAGATCTTTATCTTCTCAATTTGGAGGTTTTGATCCCTTGTAAAACACTGGCAATAAATGAGAAAATATGCTCCTTTCAATGGTGACCTGGGAAGGGAACTTTAAAATGCTCTGTTAAACTTTTGAGCCTGAAATATCTAAAAAGCAAGATAAATAAGAGAGCTGGGGAGTGCAAATAAAAGAGTGAGAGGTTTATGCTGCTGGCTGCCAGGAATGCTGAATGCGTTCAGGTTGGAGGGAAGGAACGACAATAAAACACCAGGCTGCAAATCCATGAAGGGATTTCATGGCAAGTAGAGGAGCTAATTGTTCTTGTCAGGCTTCACACGTAAATGGAGGTGTTGTGGGGGTGAATCCCAGAATTCCAGGCTGGTTTGGGTTGGGAGGGACATTAAAAACCATCCAGTGCCACCCCTGCCATGGCAGGGATACCTCCCACTGTCCCAGGCTGCTCCAAGCCCTGTCCAGTCTGGATTTGGGCACTGCCAGGGATCCAGGGGCAGCCCCAGCTTCTCCCTGTGCCAGGGCATGCCCACCCTCCCAGCCAGGAATTCCTTCCCAATATCCCAGGGAACCTTCCACTAGATCATGAGACAACAGAAAATGAGACCCCTTGATGCTTCCTGTTCTAGGACTGTGTCTTCAGTTATCCAAAATTTGGTGTATGGGGATGCCATTGGTTAATTGATTTTTTTGATGGCATTTTAGTCTTCCTGGACAAGTGGGAATGGCTTCCCACTGCCAGAGGGCAGGGATGGATGGGATTTTAGGATAAAATTTTTCTCTGGGAGGGTGGGCAGGCCCTGGCACAGGTGCCCAGAGAAGCTGTGGCTGCCCCTGGATCTCTGGAAGTGCCCAAGGCCAGGCTGGATGGGGCTTGGAGCAGCCTGGGACAGTGGAAATTGTTCCTGCCGTGGCAGGGGTGGCACTGGATGATCCTTAATGTCCCCTCCAACCCAAACCATTCCATGATTTTAAGCTGCCTATTTTCAGTAACAAGATTAGGTCATGTTTCAAGATACAGAAATTATTTTATAGAAGCAATGATTGCAAAAATTAAAATGTTTTGGTTTTGTGCCTTTAAATGAATTTTCAACATTCCATCTCTTTAATTAAGAAGGGCAGAAGAGTAGGAATTCTTCAGGGGAAAGAAGATATGGTTTGATATTTTAAAAGCGCTCAAAAATTTAGAGAGCTTATTAAAGTAATAAAGCAGAAAATATATTCCCTCTGTTCCCATTAATTTTCTTTATCTTCCATAAACTTGGGACCCTCCAAAGTTTCCAGGGAAGGTGTGGGAACAGTGACCAAACTTTTCCTGGTTACCTCCCGTGCCTCAGCAGTGATCCACAGCCCTGGGGATCTGTAAATCATGGACTGGGAGCAATAAAAGCTGCAGGATAACTCACTTGAAAGTTACTTTGTGGAAATGATGATTGCTGAGTCTTGCAGCAATATGCACATGAATTGTCTCTTGACTTGGATTGAGTCAATTAAAGCTACTTAATTAGTGCAGTTAGTAATCATCTGCTAAAATTACAGATGTTCTTTTGTGCCTGGGTTTGTCTGTTTTGATAACGTTTTAAAACTGTTTTAAAAAACGGCCCTGTGCAGGTGAATTTAGTCAAGCATTTTCTTTAAGTTGTTTTTGCACTAAAGGACAATTTAAAAATATATTAATTTAAATTAAATTTAATATCTGAGAGTTCTTACAGCAATATAATTCCTATTTTTCTACATTTTTATGGTTCCTGCTTCGATTCCTGGTTACCTCTCATGGGTAAACCTTCTAAACTCTGAGAATTGCATCCATGGATTTGCATCCATTTTCCTTAGCTTTGTTTTGTTTGTTTTCCCAATTAATTTATTAATTACGAAAGGCCAACTTTCCTTATGATGTCATTAAATTCACCAGACTGAACTCTCAGACTGCACTTTGATTTTGAAATAATCTGTTCCCTCTTGGAAGGAGTTACCGGACAAGGAAAGCTGATTGACCCAGATTAAAGACAAAACTTGGGGAAAAAGGCAGTGGAAGCAGTAAATTGTAGTGGAGACTGTAAATTGTCTCTGGAAGAGCCGTGCCAAAGGGGCAACAGGCTCAAGACTGCCAGGGAATTTGGTGGGAGGGACTTTGATTCATTAAGGAACCGCAATCCCATAACAAAGTTTGGGATATGGATCCCTCCGAAGTTCTGTCAACACCACACGACGTTTCCTCGCTTGGCAGGGGTTCTGTCATCATCTCCAGCCTCAATGTTTATATCCAGGGTGGCACCTGCAGCACTTTGGGACTGGGATTTGGGGTTGCAGGGCAATCCTTCCCCGCTCAGGAGCCGATTCCCCAGCGCCCAGAGCTCTGGGATGTACGTGGCTCGTGTTTAGTTCTGACGTTGGTTCTGCCATGACAAATCCCTCTCGTTTTGACTCACTCGCATTTGTCGAGCGACAAAGTGAGAACCCAAAATATTGCGAGAATTATTTTCAAGCTGAGCGTTTGTTTTGACAGTATTGAGGAAAAAAACCACAAAACCAGGGGAAAAGCAGAGATATTATCCTGTGACAATACATCCTTTTATACCTGAGAGGCATCGATTCACAGCAGAGCCATTTGCAGCTCTTCACATGCCTCAAAAATTGTTTACAAGGACAAGAAACCACTGCCAGGCTGCTCTGTGAAATCCTGAGGATTTTTTTCCTTATAAGAATGATTCCATATTCAGGATGGGGTGGGTGGAAGGTGGCTTTGAACAATCTCTGCGTTCCTGCTTTGCAGATCCTGTCAATAAAACCAGACCAGATTTATGGACTGACTGCACAGCCCAGGAAAGGACTGGAATGCTCAACAGGGAATGAGATCACCAGAAATGAGCCCAGGAACATCCAGAGCTCACAGGAGAGGACACAGAAGGTGCCCAAAACGGTGATAGGACAAGGGGAAATGACCTTAAGGTGTAGGAGGGGAGATTTTGGTTAAGTGTTGGGAGGGAATTCCTCCCTGTGAGGGTGGGCAGGCCCTGGCACAGGGAGAAGCTGTGGCTGCCCCTGGATCCCTGGAAGTGCCCAAGGCCAGGCTGGACACTGGGGCTGGGAACCCCTGGGACAGTGGGAGGTGTCCCTGACATGGCAGGAGTGAAATTGGATGATCCAAGCTCCTTTCCAGCCCAAATCTGTGATTTTGTGATTCTCGGTCCTTCAGGGAGGAGTTTTGGTTCCCAGAGCTCCCACCATATTTAGTGTCAATTTGTTCAAAATTGAGACCCTCAAATCTTTCAGTGGGTGTGGAATTGCCCACTCAGTCACTCCACTTCAGCTGGGGACATTCTCCTCTCCACAGCATGGGTGGATCCAGAGTAGCCAGGCTGAAGTCAATAAGATATTTCAGATTTATTTGGTCTTCAAATCCTACATCTGAATTTAAGTTCAGATCCATTGCATAAACACATCCCAAACGAAATGTGGTTTAAATGAATCCACTTGGTCTCTAAATCTGTGTTTTTTGTGATTTAAATATTTCTCAGTTTTAAATAATATAGAACCATGCAAGACATGCCCCTTATGTTTCATTAGCTTCATCCATGCACGTGCATGGCCTTGACCTTGGAGAAAATGCCAGTAAATGTTTAATAAATCCACAGGCCAGCCTGAACTGTAAGAATTGTTCCAATACACGGATCAATAGCACATGCTGGAACGCTGATATTAAATAGAGAGCTGCCTCAGTAATGAAAAAAACACATCAACTTTCTATGAAAAGCTGTTTTTTAGAGGCAGAGTGAGCCATAGATCAAGCTTTGACAAATTCTGCTGCGGTTGAATAGATGTTTTTCTATCAGCCCCTGTTCCACCTGTAAGAGAGAAAAGAAAGGAGGTGAAGGTAGGCACAGGTCCAAACAGCAATGTTTTGATTCAGAAGCTTAAACATTGGTGCATCATAAATTGTAAAATGTGTTTATTTCTACTCAGTGATAATTCCTGTTTTAGGAGTAAAAGGCTTCATTTTATATTTCTGACAATCTGAAGGGGGGGAATCAAATCCTGATGTCTTTTTGCAGACAAAATTCCATTAATTTGCAATTCTGTGGAATTTCATTTCTTCACAAAAAGAAAATAAATGGTAAAATATTAAAAATTGAAATTTCAGTGCCCCTCCTGCTGCTTCATCCCAACAGTGCACAGTTATGGAGCCTTCAGCTGGCACAGGAATATTTCAGGTCTTGGAGGGAAAAACTGGATGTGAGGAGCTCTGACAGAGCCCAGAGGGATCCACAGACTCTGGAGTAGGACCGAGACTGCAAAGTTTGTGTTTTTCTTCCTGGAATTCCAGAATGGTTCGGGTTGGGAGGGACCTTGAAGATCATCTCCTCTCACCCCCTGCCATGGCAGGGACACCTCCCACTGTCCCTGGTGACTCCAATCCCAATGTCCAACCTGGCCTTGGGCACTTCCAGGGATCCAGGGGCAGCCCCAGCTGCTCTGGGCACTCACCCATCCAGGGAACAATTCCAGCCCAATATCCCATCCAGCCCTGCCCTCTGGTAGTTTGAAGCCATTCTCTGTGTCCTGTCCCTGCAGCCCTTGGGAATTGTCTCTCTCCATGTTTCCTGCAGCTCCTCCAGGCCCTGCAAGGCCACCCTGAGCTCAGCCCAAAGCTTCTCCTGTCCAGGTGAACAATCCCAGCTATGCCAGCTTTTCCTCCTAGCAGAGCTGCTCCATCCCTGGGATCATCCTGGAGCCTCCTCTGGGCTCTCTCCAGCAGCTCCAGCTGCTCCCTGTGCTGGGGACCCCTGGGCCTGGAGGCAGCTCTGCAGGTGGGGGGGGTCTCAAAAATAAATTATCAAATTTTATAAATTATCAAATTTTATCAATTATCAAAGGCATTTTGAAATTGAATTGTCCTGGGTGGTGCCTTCCTGCCCACTTGGCAAAAGAAAAAGAAGCATGTCTGGGATGTAAAGCTAAATAAAATAAAAGCATAAAATGCTTTGTGTTCCCAATCCTGCTGAAAATGATGTCACCCCACAGGACAATACATTCCAAATAATACCTGATATTTAATTATTCATCCACCCCTGCGTGATCCCATTGTCAGTGACCTCGGTGGGGCTTTGGCTGCTCTTTTGTGCTGCCTCCCTGCTCCGTCACTGTGACACTTCCCAAGTGTCCCTGCAAGCAGGGTAGCACCAAATGTTCTCTGTGAGGCAATTATTTCACTCAACAGGTGAAATAATCAGCATTTTTCCAGTAGTTTCCTGACGT
This sequence comes from Pseudopodoces humilis, assembly GCF_049639895.1. NCBI lineage: Eukaryota > Metazoa > Chordata > Aves > Passeriformes > Paridae > Pseudopodoces > Pseudopodoces humilis. Next base: position 23,126,048 of record NC_142210.1, on the reverse strand, counting down.
GCCCACCTCCACGGTGAGATCAGTTAAAATTCCTCCTATCCCGCTGTCCATCAGCTGTGAAAAATTGAATTATCTTTGTGCCTCTCTTTTGAAAGTTTGGCCATCTGTCAGTGGTGTTTCCATAGCAAATCCAACCTCAGGAGTCCCCAAAGTGCACCAGCTAAGCGCATGTAGCCAAAATATCTCCCAAAATGTGAAATATGATGCTAAGATTGTGTCAACAAATCCAGGACAGAGGATAACTCTTCCTATAGAGTAACTGGATTATATAAGCAGCCATGAAAACCTTGGAAACACAAGATATTTGAAATCTCATTTGATAGAGGTGATTTGTGCTAAAGCAATTTCTCCCAAAGAAATGTGGATCTAATTTGCCAACTGTGATTTGAAAGAAGAAATATATACATTGATTTCTTTTTTCTGCCTTTTTTTTTTTTTCCTGTTGGCCCTTGAAGGATGGATTTTACTCCAGAGCAGGGCAGGGGACAGAGAATAAAATATTCAATTCTTCTCCCATGGTTCATCGAAATTCCCTGTGAGAAGAGATGTTCCATTCCATAGATGTGACATCCCCACACACCCCCAAATGGTTTATTTGTAGGCCCTGTATTATATTGTAGGTTATGGACTATCTTTTAATAAACACTAAATTTAAGAGGAGTTTAGCCAGTTTTGGCAAGGTGTCCTCGAAGCTGACTCCTCCCTTCAAGACTCTGAGGCTTTATTTGAATTAATAAATTAATAGCGTTATTAATTTACAACACAATGAAAATATTTCCCCAAAATACCCAAAACATTGAATAATGCTTTTCTTAATATCTTTTTTTCCTGTATTTTCCAACAGTTGGAGATGGGAACACTTTTGGAGTGGTGATTCCCAAATTTTGCTGCATGAAGCTGCGAAAAATAAAAAGTCCAAGCGTTTCTCACAGGTTTTGTGATTCTCACTGGAGTCAAAAGGAGTCTCATAACTAAAAGTGAGTGTTTTCCTTCGTGGGACATGGGAATACAGTTTCTAAGCCAGAATTTTTTTGGAAACTGTTGTGATCTGAAGTTGTTCAGGGCACAGAGATGCTGAGTTTTGTCCCTGTAATCCCTTTTTTAATGACATGACTTTGGAGCCTCGCAAGCTTCCCGTTGCACCAAGTCCAAGGGAGATTGAAAAAGCTGGATAGGGATGAACAGGGAAGGATTCATGGACAAGGAGTCCCCTGGGAAATGTCTGGCTGTTTTATCCCAATGGCTTGGTGCTCATTTTGGACCTCCCCAGTCCATAGGGTTTTCTTTCTAATTATGTATTAATGAGAAGGAATTAATATTTATTATTTCTGGACTCTAACTTACGATATTGTTATTTCTTCCCTTCCTTTTCTTCTGTTCTCTGTGCTAAAAACAGTGCTAAAAGTGCTAAAAAGTGCTAAAGTCAGTGCTAAAAACAAACAAACATTTGCAGCTCTTCCTAGACAATTCTCTTTAAAGTTTGATTACTCTTCCCTAAACCGTACTTGTTAATCCAGTGGCACAAACACTTCGTTGTTCTCCTTGGATGTTGAAGTTTCAGTTTAAAAACAGTGGTTCTGTTTGAAATCAGAGACAAATACTTTTATTTTCAATCTAAATCAAAAAGCATTCTTCTGCCATTCAAAGTCTAAAGAAAAATCCTCTTTCTGGTATTTTGCAGATGCAGCTGAAGGCAGAATGACTCCCAGATTTGCTGTTGCAAGCTCTCCGCCTTGCTCTGTTACAGGACAGATAAACACAGGCTGAGGGGCTCTTTCCCTGCCATTTTCTCCTGGTATTTTTTTCCCTCTATTTGGATTCCACGATATGATATATGAAGTGAAATCAATAATCCTCACTTCTCAGGTTAAGGGCACAGCTGAATAAATAATTCATAAGTCATTGGATCAATGTGATTTCAGAGAACATCCACCAGCAGAGACCAGTTTTCTCAGATAGCCCCATTATTTGAAATTATCTGACAATTGTCTTGGGTAAATTTTTAAGTCTTTATATTGACCAGAACTAATTCAAAATAAGCGCTTGCTATTTGTGCCCTGCTACTTCTTTGTGACCTGCCAGCTCTGAGTCATCTCATCCTGCCTGATTGGATCAGCAGCAAATCCTTGATGAAAAAGCCTTAAAAAAATAGAATTCCAGACTGGTTTGGTTGGAAGGGAGAGTAAAACCCACCCAGTTCCAGCCCTGCCATGGGCAGGGACACCTTCCATAGACTAGGTTGCTCCAAGCTGGCCTTGGACACTTCCAGGGATGGGACAACCCCGACCTCCCTGATCTGTGCACACTTCCTTGAGTGGAAGAAATATCCATGCCATTAAGAAAAGTGCAGCACTTTCCCGGTGATATTTTCAAGGATAGATTGTCGGGAATCGCAATCCGTTCTCCTTCCCATTTTTTATTGGCGCTGTGGAAACAATGGCTGCAAAGGCATTCATCTTCCTGCAGCCTCTTTTTAAGGATTCACTCTGGAATGTGTAACACATTTATCTCCCAGTCCCACGGGGCTGATCCGAGCGCTCTCGGAATCAATGGAACAATTCTCAGTGTTTTCAGGGAAAGTGGAAATGCATTAAAAGGATGTTGGGACACGTTCGAGTTGCAGAGATTTCTTGCAAGGTAGAGTTCAGCACGGTGCCTGTGCTGGCCAACGGCAGAAATCAAAATGTTTTAATTCAGAAACTGAATGCCAAGATGGAAGAACAGTAAAAAGAGACATTAATCAAATCTTTTCTGATATTCAGGCTTCACTTGCTGTTTCCATGGTAGGTTTCCAATATCTGCTTCCACACGTAAGTCTTGTCCATATCACATCTTTTGTGATAAGGGCTATCTCACCCGCTGAAAAAAACCAACTGATAATTCCTTTCCCATTTTACGGAGCATGGAATTTAGTCCTATGAATTTCTCAGCCAGGTTTTCTATTTTAAATTGTTTCAGCTATAGTTTGATTTGTTTCTAGTGCTATTAACAGCTTGTACATCTCTGAAATCTTATTTTTTGTCATTTATTCTTCCAGGCCTGACTCCTGCCAGGATCACACTGGGACAGCAACTCCCATGCACAGCTAAAAAAATACTCAGTCATGAAATCAGTCTTCTTTGTTCATGTGCAAATCTACTTTTTTCACTTCTCCCAAAACCCTTAAAAATCTGTTTTTGCTACAATATTTACATGTAAAAGAGGAGCCAGGGTGCTGATGCACTCTGAGCACTTCATTATCTTTCTGGCCTTTCTTTTCTTGCCTTCTGTACTCGTATCATGTATTTTGTCTTCAATTTTGGAAGCAAATTCCTGGCTGGGGAGCTTCCCTAGGAAGAGATGTCATTCCTCATGTCCCTGCTCCATGAACAAAGCTGCAGGCACTGTATTTATACAGATTATAGCTGATTTTATATGTCCTTATATAATGCATTCTAACAGATTTAAACTGTAGGAGCATTTTGTAACTTCTGTATGCGAGCTTCATCATCAAATCCTATTTGTTTTTCAGATTTTGGTTCTAATTCCCATGAATCCTTTTACAAATGTCCTTTTCTTCACAGAATAATGTCAAACAACTTTTCTGATTGCTGGGTATTGTTTCTCCTGGAACACGATGGATTCCTCTGAGGTAGGATTTGTCAAGTTTTTACATCTCCTTTTTGTGGTCACGACTGAGAGTATTACAAATGTTTGGATTTTTGGATACTTTGTCCTGAAATCTCTCCTTATTAACAAACTCAGGGAGGTTTTGTTAAGTAGGCTGCAATAGAAGATAACTAATTTCGAACTCTTGAGTGCACTGAAATCTTGGATATCTCAGGCTGTTTCATCCACAAATGGAGTTATTTCAAGAGAAAAAATCATTTTTAAAGCAAAGCCGTGATGGTCAAGCTTTAAGACATCCCAGTGCAACAGCAAAAAGTTATTTTGACAGAATATTGAACTGCCTGTTTGAAATGATTGACAAATCCTTGGAAAAATGTTGGTGTAATCAGTTTGCAGCTACTCTTGGAAGGCTGTGCTGCTCGAACTGCCCAGGGAGAGATCTGCTCTGTAAATAAGATTTTACCATTCCTACATCTCCATTTCCAGCCTACAAAATCGAGGCTTCCCATGGAGGAATGGCCCAGTTATCAACAGCTTCATTTTGCATAATTGTGTTCTCTGGTGCTGCAATAAGAGCTCCCATTAAATCCTAACCAGGCTGATGAAGCACAGGAGTGAGGGCGGGGAGCAGAAGTGAATCCTGGAGCACTGACATTCCCAAAAGCACCTCTGTGGAGCTGGTCAGCACTAAGACAGTGGGAAATGCTGTTTTGCAGAGATGATCCAGATGTCCTGTGTTTGGAACAGTTCCTGCTGCATTGTTTTGTGGGTGGATTTTAGTCCTACGCTGATGCAAAGCCACTAAAACTGGTGAAGTTCTCCATGTGGGATGTGGGAATTAGACCCGTGGCAGAGCAATATCCATAACCACTGAGTTAAACCAACTGCTTGGATAGTCAGAATTGAATTCTAAATTCAAAGGATGAACTGTTTTTTGGTCTTTAGTTTCTTACTAGTTTAGGACAATGTATAAAACCACTAGATATGTGTATTTTAAACCAGTATAATCCAAATAATCTGTGTTATACTGGTTTTACTCCCTCTGTTGCCTGTTATGGCCATGTCCTATAATTATGGGACTCATCTCAACACTTGGATCATCCTTTCTTCCCCAGAGCACGCTGTGTTTATTACAAACCTTCAGTTTCTCTGGTACCTTGAATATTTTTAACTTTTTCTTCAAATGTCCAAACGGTTTTCAGATCATTCTATCCTCTCACTCTGCAACTGCAGTGATATTTCAGAGAGAAGTAATAACCTACATTTTAGAGTTTATCCTTTTCCTCTTAGAAAACATGATTAAAACTCTGTTCTCTCAATTCTGAAGACTTAATTTATTTGTCTTTCACAGGCAGATTATTTAAAGTCTTCTAATATCCAAATGTAAATAATCAAACCTAAGGCCTATTTGCTGTAGATCTTAAAACAAAATCTCTGTTCTTTAAATCTTTGTTTCCAAGAGAGAAAAGAGCCTTATGCCAAAAAAAAACCCAAGAAAAAAAAAAAAGAAAAATAATTTTCAGTTCATCTTTTGGATAAGACTATTACAAAGGTATTGGAAGCGAAAAGCCAACCTACAAAAAGTGCACATTGTATTGCCTCAGATATAGAAGAATGAATTACAGGATTTGAGTCTTATTTATTTTCCAGAACTGCTTAAGAACATTCAATCCCATGTTAAAAAGTAGTCACTTGCTTCTTTGTTCATGGGTTTGTTGTCGAGGCTCTTGGGGGTTTTGGCTGGGTGGGGTTTTTTTATCCAAACTTAAACAAAGCATAAGAGGGAAGTAGGGCACTGCAGCAGAGTGAGGCCTTGGAGAGGAGAAAACATCCCTCAGCCAGCGGGGATGGAGCAGGGACAGGGATGGAGCAGGGACAAGGATGGAGCAGGGACAGGGATGGGGCTGTGAGGGGGATGGAGCAGGGACAAGGATGGAGCAGGGACAGGGATGGGGCTGTGATGGGAATAGGGCTGTGATGGGAATGGGGCTGTGACAAAGATGGAGCTGTGTCAGGGATGGAGCAGGGACAAGGATGGAGCTGCATGAAGGATGGAGCTGTGTTGAGGAAGGAGCCATGTCAGGGATGGAGCTCTGCTGGGGATGGAGCTGTGTCAGGGATGGGGCTGTGACAGGGATGGGGCTGTGACAGGGATGGAGCTGTGTCAGGGATGGAGCTGTGTCAGGGATGGAGCTGTGTCAGGGATGGAGCTGTGACAGGGATGGAGCTGTGTCAGGGATGGGGCTGTGTCAGGGATGGAGCTGTGTCAGGGATGGAGCTGTGACAGGGATGGGGCTGTGTCAGGGATGGGGCTGTGACAGGGATGGAGCTGTGACAGGGATGGAGCTGTGTCAGGGATGGAGCTGTGTCAGGGATGGAGCTGTGTCAGGGATGGGGCTGTGACAGGGATGGGGCTGTGACAGGGATGGGGCTGTGACAGGGATGGAGCTGTGTCAGGGATGGAGCTGTGTCAGGGATGGAGCTGTGTCAGGGATGGGGCTGTGACAGGGATGGGGCTGTGACAGGGATGGAGCCATGTGAAGGGTGGATCTCTTTTGGGGATGGGGCTGTGTCAGTGGTGGAGCTGTGTTGGGCCAGTGTCACACCGTGCCCTCAGAGCTGTCTCTGCACGAGCAGTGCAGTTCCAGAGCTCTGGAGAAGGTCCCCCACACCCAGGACCTGCTGCCCAAGGCATCTCCTCAGCCCTTGGAACTCAGCCTCATCCAGAGCCAGGGTGAGCAGGGAAGGTCAGGCTGGTCTTAGGCAGGACATTGGTATCATTTACTGTTTGTAGATGGTTGAAACCTGGTGCTTCCACCCTGTGAAATGTTCTCCTCCACCTTAGGTAAGAGATTTTTAGGACTGGAATGTTTGAACTTCCATATGGATCTATGGATTATCGCCACCATAATTTTTCGGAGAAGTCATTGAAGAACGGTGCTGAATGCTCCTTTTCCATCTTGTTATTCCTTCCTTTTTAAGTGTTTGCTATCTTCAGAGTGGATGAAATCTTTGGAGGGGATCAGCACACTGACGAGTTCGTTATCACTCTTTAACCCTGTGAAAACACCTCTGTTCTGAACAAAGCCACCTTGCCTTTGATGTCCCTGGGAGTCTGGGGAAAACAGGAGCAAGCGAGACTCTGGAGCAGAGCTGCTCCCTTTGGAAGTGTGAATCCATCAAAACAAAACCTTGGGACATTGTTTTCAATGCTGAGAACAAAGCATTTTGTTCCTGATTTTGCCTGATAGGACACGTTGCTTTGTGGAGTTAATTTGGGGAGTTCTCACGCCCTCAGTAGGTGAACAGAAATCCTTTCTTGGAATATTACCGTGGAGATGCTCCACTTTTAGACACCCCCAGTGGAGGATTCTTGTCACAAAATTCCACATCCCAGATGTTTGATAAAAGCAGGGATGCTGTGAATGCCTGCAGATGAGGCAGCTCCAAAATTCTTTTCTTTGTGCACTTGGAGTCCATGGCTGTAAGAAGAAGTTTGAGGTTTTTTCCAAATATTTTATCTTTGAATCATGATTAAATTAGAGTCTGATCATAGACTGAACATGAGGATGTTGGTGAAATAACCTATGGATAATGCAAGGATACTCACCCAGGTGCCTTACATAGGTCTGACTGTGCCATCTCTGGAATTTAATTTGAAATCTAAACTTTACCTAGAATTTTTACAGTAATGTTAATGGTTACTATAAGCACAAGCTAATTTCACTGACAACAAGAAGTTTGGCTTCTCTATTTATTTCCTTTTATCTAATGCAAAGTACTTTTTGAAATAATCTTAGAAATTCCTTGTGTGAAGTAGCTCCCGGCAAAGATAAAACAAAGGTGCAGTTCTGTTACACTTAACAGGCAGAGAAATGCTTTATGAGTATACAGAAATGATTAATGAATTTCTTACATTTTATTTTAAATGTGTCTAATTACGAGGACAAAGAACAGACTGACACTTTTTTCCTTATATTAAGTCAAAATTTATATTAAGTTTTAAAGATTCCTTTTCCAGTTCCAGTGGAACTGGCTTTAAAATGACCTTTTTAATTCCTCGAGTTTAATTGTTGTTCTATGAATATTTGAATTTAATCTCAGCTGGAGAGGCTGAGGTCCAGGACAGTGGTGATACAGCAGAGGTGACCCTGAAAGAGAGGGGAAAGCCAGCACAGGAGCTTTAACTCCTTTCACAAATTCAGACACATTTGCAAATAATTATTTTCATCATCTTCCTGCTGCATCCAAATCTGTCAGATCAACCTCTTCTCAGTTTGTGTGGAATCACATCGTTCCTGCTCCAAGCTGAAGCCTCATTAGCCTTCACAAAACAATATCAACAGGAAATGTCTGGGGTGATGGGACTGGAGAGGTGTAAAACTGCTGGTGGAAGCACAGATACCTGATAAGCCATTAATGAGATCATTAAAGACGGGCAAAAATTCAATTTCATCTGAAAATACGAGACTTGTAAAATGCTGAAAAATACATCAAAAAGCTGTTACGTAGCTAGAAATGCTCACGGAGTTTTGCATCCTAATGTGGGGCATTGACTGACATGCAAGTGAAGGAAAAATAGCAATATTAAATCAAATGGAATGGCAGGCTGCAACTTCTCCCATCTGTGGGAATATTTCATGTGGGAATTGTACAAGTATTTCAGTGGAGGTGCACAAAAAATCCCCTTAGGGAGACAGAGGTGCAGAGGCTGCAAGTTTGCTTATGCCCAAAGCTACAGCAAGAGTGAAAATGCAGCCTTGGCAAAGGAATTCCTCAATGGGAATAATATTTTTGGAAATATTGCTGAATGTGTTAGAGGCCAGGTTGGACGAGGCTTGGTCTGTGGAAGGTCCCGTGGCAGGGGTGGGACTGGGTGGGCTTTAAGTTCCTTCAAACCCAAACTGTTCTGGGATTTATGATAAGATTTTATGAAGTTCTTAGGAAATTTATCAGGTTTAAATGATCTGGAGTGTGACAAAGGGATCTCGAATGCAAAAGCTTTAGATTAATGAATTTCTCTTACAGAATCATAGAAAAAATTAGGTTTGAAGAGACCTTAAAGCTCATCTCATTCCAACCCGATGCCATGGGTGACTGACGGTGCTCAGTGTGGAATTCCAGCTGGGTGGAAGGTGGGAATCATCTCCTGAGCAGCTCATTCTCATCCCAAGGGACTCTGCTCAGGCTCTGGATCCATCAGCCCCTGTTCGATGCCCGCCTTGTCCATAATCTCTTGGCAGACTCCTGCAGCTAATCTTCCCATTGATTTTGGCTTAGGAACACCTGGAGCTGTTCAATCCCTAATAAAATCTGAGGAGCTCACTTTTCGAGCCATTTAACTCATTTGGAGGCAGAGCTTATTTATTTTCTGAGGAGCAATCGAAGAGCTCTGCTCCTTCCTGAGTAAAGGCATCGGACAGACGAGTGAAAACCGAGCCAAAATCCATCCAACCACACCGAGCTCCAGCCCTGAATTTGGAATCTTTTGGGCTACTGTGCATCTGCCTGGTTTTTTAACTCCTTTTCCTTCTCTTCTGGTTTATTTTCACAGTTTAAATTTGGAGAAAAAGCTCCATCTCTCTTCCTGACCCTGTGTTTTGAGACGCTGCCATAATCAGTAGTGCACCACAAATCCCAAAGGATCCAGGTGGGAAGAAATGCCAAACTTTTTTGATTGCCTTTCCCATTGTTTTTTGGGTTTCCCCTTCTGTGATTTTCTCCACCCTACTCCAGGTCCAGATGTTTTGTCCAGGACTTCTGGCAGATTTGCTGAGGAGAAGCAATAGGTACCAATTTTGGGCGTGTGCAGATGGGGTCACTCTCCTGTATCCCATGCCAGATTCCCTGGAATCCTGATCAGTTCTTCAGGAAAGACAGAAATTACCAAACAGCAAAGGCAGTTCAACAGGAAAAAACTCAATGAACTTCTGTCTGGTTAGTAATTATTACTGGGATGGGGAGAAGGCTAAGGTCTGGAAATGGAAAAAACATGGGGAGAGTCCACATTTCCAGATATTTATTTACCTTTATTTATGTTATTTACCTTTAAATAGTGCCAATATTATAGTAAAAATAATGTTTTCTTTAATTGTGAGTCCTTTGCAGAAAGCCTCTAATATCTCATTGCGTAATTGATAAGCCCAAATCTGTCAGATAATGTCTCACTTTTCTATTTATTTAAATGATGAAAGATGGATGTTTTATGACTAAGATGATTTAATGACTTTTTCTTTTACGTTTTCTTAACCAGGATGACATTTGGACAAGGGAAAGGATAAAAAAAAAAAAGACCAGCCATCAATAAATGGTTTTATTGGTTAAATTTTAATGTTATTTTTAAGCAAATAATGAATTACTTTGACTAATAACTGCGGAGCCAGACATGATTCATTCCATAATTAGCTTGACAGTCACCATCAATCCTGTAGGTTTGTTCAGCTGATTATAAAACCTTCTCTCCTTTTCCCACATAACATCTTCCCAAGTTGCATCCCATGGAACAGGAGGTTCCTGAGGAATCTCTGAGCAAATCTTTGGCAATTCCAGTTCTCCAGCCACTGGGGGTGAGCACCCAGCCCTGAGGTTGAGCCTGGAGCCAAAACGTGGGGAATACTGAGAATATTGACAGTGTGGGAGAGCTTTCAGCCTGGATCAGGGCTGGTTTTGTAGGGGAATTAAACCTGGAAGCTTCAGTTGGAAATCAGTCTCTCCTGGAGAACTGAGCCCAACCAAAGCACCAGCAGTGGTTGGGGGAAGCAGCTCTGGGGGGCTGAGGTGACACCACACAGCCTTTAAGCACAGGTTTGAGGACAAGAAATTAACTTGGATGAGAAGCTTTGACATGTTCTAGGTCAGACAGGCAGGAGATTCCTCAGAGGAAGAATCCAAATGGAGAAGCTTTCCCACCTTTCAGCAAAACACCTCAGTATTGGCAAGGTAAGAGGAGATGGCCCCAGGCTGTGCCAGGGGAGGTTCAGGCTGGAGATCAGGAAGAATCCACTCATGGGAAGGGTGGCCAGGCATTGGAAGGGGGGTTGAAGTCTCCTTCCCTGGAGGTGTCCAAGAATACCTGGACGTGGGACTCGGTGCTCAGGGGGATCGGTCACAGGTTGGACTCGATGATCCTGGAGGACATTTCCAACATAAATAATTCTACAATTCCATGCCCAGCACTAATGTCAGAGATGTGAGAAGATGGGGGGAATTGTGCTTTTGGGAGAATGATTGCAACTCTTTCGTTAATTTATTTACTTTTATTTTATGAAAATACACCCACATCCACTGAGATGCTGCAACAACTCCTGCAGGTAAAATGCATTATTTCCCTTTGCTCATACTCCCAGGGAGAAATCCTTGGAACCTTCCTGGATTTCCCATAGTAGCTTGCAAAGTGTTTATCCTATAGATGTGTCAGAGAATAAACGTGTATTTTCCAATTAAAAAACCAAAAAGAGTACAAACACATTGGTGTGTGTTAATAGCATTTAACACCTGAGTTTGTCAGCAGTGCTGCTGCTGGGAAACCAACTCTCACTGCATGAACTCTCACTTCTCTGCAAGAAGAAACTCCTCTGGTAACAAGTGGTTCACAATCCTCACAGTGTTTTCATCCTGCACTTCACACTTGTGTTTGTTGACAGATTTGGAGCGCTTCATGGAAGCAATAATTGGCCTGGAAATACACCTGGCAGGCTTCCCCAGGAAGGAGCAGGAGTTTCACTGCCTGAGGTCTTCCATGAACTGCTAAAACCCATGGAAGGTGGTACCAGGACTGCCATGTCCTTCCAGGAATGCTCTCCAGCTTCCCTGGAGCTTCATGGGACCTGCTGCAAGCGATTTACAAAGGTCTGGAATGGCCTCAGGCTGACAGAGAGGAGGTTTAGATGGGATATTGGGAGGGAATTGTTCCCAGGGAGGGTGGCACAGGGTGCCCAGAGAAGCTGTGGCTGCCCCATCCCTGCCCCATCCCAGGCTGGGTGAGGTTTGGAATGTCTTGGTCCATGGAAGGTAATTCCATGCTGACCTGAGAAATCTGGGATGTCCTTTGGTGCAGAGGAGAGTCCAGAGGAGCTGAGCTGATCCATCTCCATGGAGGGATGTCTGGGATGGCATCCATCCTGCAGAACTTCCCATCCTTTGCTGGGAAAGAAGTCAGGACAGACTTGTCAGGTGGGAAAGACATCCAGCTGGGTTTTGGGGTTGTTTTATTTTGATTTTGGGAGGTTGTTGGCATCATTGTGTTGCTTTTTTTAAAATTTTAAACTGTCTTTTTTTGCTCAAAACCACAAAATATCTATTCATGAATTCATAGAAAGATGCTTCAGGAATTGAATGCAACGGGGTCATATTCTGGCTGTTAATATTAAAGCTTAAGCCTGGATTTGGAGAGGCCTCCTAAAGTAATGCCAGAAAACTGCACTTTTGGAAGAGTTGTTAATAATACAGAAAGAGTAAAATCCGTCCCACTTGAGTTATTTATATCGAGAGTTCCTGTCTGAAGAAATATTTCTGAGGAAATTCAAAGATCCTGGAAGAAATCATAAATAGGTAATATTTAGATTTGTTGCTGGTTGTATGGAATTAATACCTAAGAAACGGAAAAGCTTTATCTGTGCAATCATCAGACTTTTTTAAAGTGAAGAGAGATTGGATAGAAGTCAGTGGGAGGATAAAAATAGAATTATTATGTAAAATTGTTGTGGAAGGAAAATGAAGTGCTTTTCCATCTGAGACATCCCGGTTTGTTCCGTTCACTGTGGTTCTCTTTCCTCTTAAAAAAAAACCAAAAACAAAAACAGAACAAACCTGATTATATTCCTTATGCCTGTTTTCACTCACAGAAGGTAATTTTAGGAAATTAATTTCCCTCATTAGGTTGTATAACTCAATACTAATTTACTGAAATGATCTTAGAAAGGAGAGGTAAGCTCAGCTTCAGATATTAAAGTGTTTCAGTAAGAATCCCTGGAACTTTATTATTTCTGTCAGCTTGGGGAATTTGGTTAAGGCCTGGTTTGAAGGATGGCCTACGAAATCTCTAATAAACACCTCTGCCCTGGAACACTTAAATGTTGTAAGGCTGCTCTAATATTCCTCTCACAGGTGTGTGACTGAATGAATAAAACTGAGTTTATACCCTTAAGTTAGGCCTTGTCTCAAGCTCAGACTAAAAGTCCTTATTTAGGGAAATAATTCATGAAATATAATTTGTCCTGAAGTGCTTCTGAAACCTCTATCCCTGGAACTAAAGCATAATTGAATAATAAAACCCCAGAATTAATCCAGATGGTCTTTTTGGTAATTTGATATTTTTCAGAAGGAAATAAACAAGAGAAATTGCACTTGGACTCTTTGGGAGTGGATCTTGCTTAGTAAAGGCATGTGTAATAAATTAGAATATAATTACTTGTGTGTGGAAAATATAGATATTCCAATGGCTGTGAAATTGTAGTAAATTAAAGCAGAAATAAGAAATTGTATTTTATTCAAGTCAGAAATATCAAATCCATTCCCTCCTTAAATCCCAGTAAAAAAACCCCCAGGTTTTCCATGACAACATAAGAAAAAAAACCCCATAAAACCAGATATTATCACCATTATAAGGCAGGGGAATGACAGGTTAAAACTTGAGGTCTAAAAGTCAATATCAAAGTGGAGAAGTTTATTAAAGATCTTAAAATACAAGAAATAATGACAAAGCTTCAAGAAAAGTGGGTTTTGCTGAATATGATTTTCAGTGGAAGAAACAGAGCCACAAGTGGAGAGCAGAACATTAAATAAATATAAGTGAGGAGAACTGGGAATAGAAAAAAGTGCAAGACAAGTTGGTGTGTTCCATAAAACATGAACAAATGCTTAGCAACATTTTGCAGTTAAAAAGCAGGATTTTGTTGAGCATGCACAGGTGAGGGATGTCTGTCCCCGTGCATTTGGAAATCTGCAGCTCAGATAGGCGATAAATTCATGTATTTGTTACATCCATGCACAAATACATTTGTATATGGACAAAAAAACCCTCCCAAATTCAACTTAATAGACAGAAAAAAGAAATAAAACCTGATTTTTGGGGTTTTTAAAGCCTTTAGTTGGATGACAATTTTAATGAAAAGGGTTTTTTCATGATATTTTGAAGGAATCAGCTGCTGCCTCATTGTTAATCTTCAATCTGGGCTGAAAAACTGAAATAAAAATATTGGTTTGCACATTTGCTGCCTTAAGTAACACATCCAGCTTCCTTCTAACCTCTTGCCTTGCTTTTGGCTGCTTCATATATACATAAAAGCTTGCCTTGAACATTTTAGCAGTTGTTAAAGCAGCCAGAGAGATAAAAGAAAGTTAAAGGACATGCAAAGATTGAATTACAGTGTTTCCCAGCATTTGGATGACAAAGTTTGACCATTACAAGGAATAAATCAATTTGCAGGCGCTGTGGCCGGCGAGCTGAGGCTGCAGCTGAAACTGCTCCACTGGGAAATGTGCTCAGAGATAAAAGGAGTCATATTTCTTATTTTCTGTGGAGAAACATGGAAGGGAGTTTTGGAGACCAGGAGATATGCAAAATTTTACCAGGAAAATGAGAAGGGAGAAGAGAATGTATATTCTAGTTCTAAAATTTCCCAGTTACCATTCTAAAGATATTTCCCATTCTTTAGAATTTTAAAGTGAAATATGTACATTAATTACAAAAGTTTGGTTATTTAGAAATTAGGACAAAGTTTCATATTTATTGGTCTACCGTATTTTAATTTTAAAGGAATTCTCCTAATAAAGAGTCCCATGATTAATGATTGGAATTGATTATCTTAATGATTCTGTGAAACGAGGAGCACCATGAGGAGCTGAAGGACATCCCCTGGTGCTCCTGGAGCCAAGAGCAAACGGCACGAGCTGCTGTGGAACTTCTCCTGTTTGTTGTCCAAGGTCCCAAAGTGTCCCTGGAAGGAATGTCCTGGAGAAGGTTTGGAAATCTGGTCAGTGCCTCATGATGCAAGTGGAAATTTTCCGCTTTTTTATCCCCTCGTGTTTTCTCCTTCCCTTTTTATTCACCACGAATCTCTAAACAATTGCAGATATTCCTAATCCTCCTCAGAGTCACTTCCTGCCCTTACCAAGATTTTGTCACAAAAATGAAGAGTTTAATCCACCATGAATCCACCTCAAATGGCAACCACTCCATTTGCTCAAGCTTTGGGGTGTTCTGGGGTGAGCTGGAGATTCTCCCCTCCTGCAGCCCCCACAGCCTGGAAGGAGGGGAGTGGTGATGGAAATCCAGCATTTAAAAGTTCAGTGTGGTTACTCAGGCTGGGGGCCGTCCTGCCCACTTGATAAGTCAGGCACAAAGATTTATTTTCTGTTGCTTTATCATCATGAATCAAACCTGAAAAAGACCAAACTCGGGGACTGCACAAATCAATTTGTGTGGTTCTGGCTGTAACAAGAGAGACAAAAATCGAGGGGGGCCTTTTTTATCCTGCTTTCCATTTCAGCTGTGTGCTGCTAATTGAAACCCATCTCCCTGGCTCCAGCTGGAGCTGCTCCAGACCGGAGCAGGGGGAGCCAAGGTAATGTCTGCTCGGATTTGTAAAGCTTTAACCTGCCTCAGACAGCAGATGAGTCCTTTCAGAGCACACCATCCATGGGAGCACTTACAAATGTATTTCCACATGTCAGAACGCTCTTCCAGCCTGGTGGAAGAGCCTGGATGGAGGGAGGAAGGGAGGAAGGAAGGAAGGAAGGAAGGGAGGGAGGGAGGAAGGAAGGGAGGGAGGAAGGGAGGAAGGAAGGAAGGAAGGGAGGGAGGGAGGAAGGAAGGGAGGGAGGAAGGGAGGAAGGAAGGGAGGAAGGAAGGAAGTGGCGGAAGGAAGGAAGTGGCGGAAGGAAGGAAGGAAGTGGCGGAAGGAAGGAAGGAAGGAAGTGGCGGAAGGAAGGAAGGAAGTGGCGGAAGGGAGGGAGGGAGGGAGGGAGGGAGGAAGGAAGGAAGGAAGGAAGGAAGGAAGGAAGGAAGGAAGGAAGGAAGGAAGGAAGGAAGGAAGGAAGGAAGGAAGGAAGGAAGGAAGGAAGGAATAGATAGATCTGGAAAAAGGAGCCACCACTCTCCTCCCAAGCAGTTCAGATTTGCTTCTCTTCTTGGGATAGATCCCTGTACTCTGAGAATCACATTTGGTGGTTCCATAGGATGCTCCTCTCTGATATCACAGAATCCCAGAATGGTTTGGGTTGGAAGGGACCTTAAAGTTCATCCCATCCACCCCTGCCATGGCAGGGACACCTCCCACTGTCCCAGGATGCTCCAAGTCCTGTCCAGCCTGGTCTTGGACACTTCCAGGGATCCAGGGGCAGCCACAGCTTCTCTGGGAAACCCGAAATATCAGCATAAGAGCTATTTGAATCCTGATGCAGAGAGAGTTTTCAGGGTAAATCGTGGTGCTCAGAGTAAGTGGTTTAGAAACCAATGTCTTCTGCATCTGAGTCTAAACCCTAACAGCACAAAACATCAAAGTTATACCCCCAAAAATCTGTCTGGCTGCTATTTCTAAGGACCCACTGAAACATTCTGACTTCAGTTCTACAAATATTTCTCTCCTGATGTGTACATGGAGTTCATTAGTGACTGCCTGGGAGTAAAACCTTGAATATTTATCCATAGCCTAAAGCCCAATAGTCACATTCAGTGAAATCATCTCGTAACTGTGCACTGGTTGTGGTTGCCCACATAATTGGGAGAGATGGTGAAATCCTTAAGTGCTTCGAGTGAGCTTTGTGTCAAAGTTATTTCATCAGGAATTTGTCTTTGGTGTTGTTACAGACCCGGCTGGAGCCCCTTATTTAGAGAACAGCCCTCATTTCAGCAGAGATCTCTCTGATCATCCCCCTCTGAGAGGAGATTTCCTGCGTTAATTGGACAAACAATGACATTTTTAAAAATTAAAGGGTTTGGCCATTCCAAAAATATTTTGAGGGTATTTTGCTTCCACAGCTTGACCTAAAAAGTGCTTAACTTGCTGTGCTGCAATGTCATTTCTTTGGGAATTTTTAGTGCAGTTTGGAGTGCTCTGGATGTCTGATTCCAGCATGGCCTGTCAATGCTCCAGGAGAGGAGTATTATTTTCTGTTCCCAAACCCATTCCAGTTTAATTAAAGAAAACCAGCTTACACTTCCAGCATGAAAAACATCGACACTCAAAACCAGGAAAATCCCTATTCCTGATCCACTTAAGACTTTGAGACCTAATGGGAGCTGCAGTGGCACAAAATGAAAATTATTCCATTTCTTGTGGATAATTTCAGAAACAATTCACTCAGCATATTTAAGTATATTTAAAAGAAGGTGATTTCAGAAGCAGCACTCCCTCTGAGCAAAATATTGTTCGGTGCAAGATGATCCTGCTTGGGTGGAGCCTTGTGGGTGTCTTAGAAATGTTACTGTCCCAAGATGTTTACAATTCCTTTATCAGGTGGTTTTCATGTCTGGAAGAGGCGTGTGACACTTATTTTTAGGTTCTGTCCTTTTCTTTCTCTCCTTGCAGCTCCCCCAATATCGGTGTTTCCTTAGAAACCCTGGCTGTCAGCTGGCATCATAAAAATCTGAGATGACACCGAGCTGGCTTTTGGGGGAGGTGATTCTTGTGCAAACAACTTGTC
The DNA here is from genome assembly GCF_049639895.1 of Pseudopodoces humilis. NCBI lineage: Eukaryota > Metazoa > Chordata > Aves > Passeriformes > Paridae > Pseudopodoces > Pseudopodoces humilis. The sequence goes on along the minus strand of NC_142210.1, from coordinate 23,108,795 downwards.
TTCTATTGCTGGCAAAACTCTTGGCTTTAATGCTCATCCCAAAAACAACAATTTCAGTCAAGATTTAGGAGAGGGAGGGGCCCTTCTGTGCTTCCCTTTGCGTTCCTGGTTGAGCACGAGGATTACTCCGAGGAAAAACTCATTGCTATGCAGAGGTAGAACCTTTTTAAGCCCTAGGTTGATGCTGGATGGATGTGTTGTCATGAGAGCTGCATGCTGGGCTTGCATAACTCTTTGGAGGTGTTTATGTACGAGCTCTCCCAAGGGTGATGTTTTATCAAACCTTATTACAGAAGTGCTCTTCTCTGCAAGCCACCGAATGCTGTGGGAGCATTAAAATGCGCAGTTGTGTCTGGTCAAGGATAAGCAGAGGCTGTGTTTCATATTCATGGGAGAGATAACTCCAAGAAATTTCCAGAAGGTTTTATAGGAGCTGCAGCTGTCCTGTGCTGTGGTCACCTACAGGGACCTGAATTAGAATCTCAGAATAGTTTGGGATGGAAGGGAACTTAAAACTCATCCAGTGCCACCCCTGCCATGTCAGGGACACCTCCCACTGCCCCAGGCTGCTCCAAACCCTGTCCAGCCTGGCCTTGGGCACTGCCAGGGATCCAGAAACCCCAGCCACATCCAGGGATTTCTGCTGTGTCCAGGAATCCCTGCTGCATCTTTTAGTTCTCTCTCTAACAAAAAATGCAGATCAGAAAGAACCAGAGGGAAATACTTGAGGAAAGGTCACTCTGCTGAGCTGCTTTGAAACTCAGATTAATGAACAGTGATAATCTCATTCCAGAGGAGCCACAGATGCTTTGATTCAATCCTACAAACCAGGGGAGTCCACACAGAGCCTTCAGGAAGTTTTTGGGTTGCAGGAGATGCTGGTGGCACCTTGAGCTGCCTCCTTGGGCACAGAGAAAAGGGATGGGATGGTGATGATGGGGGAGGTTGTGTGGACATGGAGATGCTGAGGAAGGACATCCCATTCCAGGACAATCCAAAACCTCACCTAAAGGAAATTGCAGCTTTATAGACTTGAGATTTTATTTATTTTGGCTAATTTGGGCAGTGATGCTCTGCCAGCCCTGGTGGGAAGGGGAACTTGGTGCCTTCTGCTTGAAGCCCCTGAGGCCAAGGGAGGAGAGTTTTATTTTCTGTTTGCAGAGTTCAGTTCTTCCCTCTCTTGAATCACAAACCTCGGTTCATTGATGGGCCACAGCTTCAGGGCCTGCAGCACAAAATCTCTGCCAGTGTTACCAGGTCAGATCTGCTGTCCTCTATTTATGTTTATTTTATAACAGTGCAGGAAGGGTCAGGTTTGGTCTGTGGCAAAGGTCATTTTTCTGTGAGTGGACTTTGATGGACTAAGATACAAAAGGTGATAAAGTTATCACTTTGAAAATGTCTCTTGTTAGAGTAGAAATATTATGAATTCATTCTTTTTTTTTTTTTTTGCCTTGAATTAAAACCCACCAAGTGCAGCTATCTTTGGTTCTCTTGTCTGACACGGCTTTGCCAGTCTGTAAATTTTCTTTCAAATTAGCAGCCCGAGTTTTCTTATCAACCCTTAGCCAGTTGCAATTACTGTCACTCTTTTCAGCACAGTTAATAGGTTTGTGCCAAGCAAACTGAAACTTTTGTCAGGAATTGTGATTTTTCTGAGTGCCCTGAAGTCGCTGATATTGTTTTAAACATAAGAGCTTTTCTAGACATGGGGGTGACAGGCAGAGCCAGACTTTGTTCTCTGACTTCCCAAACTGCACTGGACAATTCAGCAAAAGCTAAGGATGTGAAGGATTCATTTTCCCCTTATTTTTGTGAGGGATTATATACATATATATAAAATATAAACTTTATTTTTTTTTCTTAAGAATACAATTTAAAGTAGAATAAGCAGAATGTGCACAAAACAGCTTTTGAAAAATGTGTGGTACAAATGTAGGGTCTTTTGGGAATCAGTGTGATGCATCTAAAATGCTGTTGAAAATGTTAATTAATCCCACGTATCCAGTACAAAAGAGAAAGTTTTCATAATTAAGAAATATATGGAACTAAGAAGAAAATAGATTCAGATGCCAGGCAGCTGGATTTGCCTTGCTGTGTTTTCTCACTAATATTTTTGGGAAAGGATCTTTTATGGGAAAGAATCCTATAGAGGTGCAGCTATTTCTTCTGACAAGAAAGGTGGTTTCAGCTCTTTTCTGGGGGAAGTGTCACTAAGGATGCTTCACATCTCTTCCTGGTGTTTCCTGCCAGTGAATATTTAGACATTTACCAGACTGGGGGGTTTGGAGGGCATGAGAAAGGGATCTATAACATCTCTGGGGAGCTCAGCTGCTGCTTAACCCAGAAAAGTTTGGGGTGGGGACCTTTGTCCATAGGGCTGAGCCAGGCCTAGCCCCTTTCATGGGAATTTCTGTAACAAGTGAGGGTTTACAAGGGATTTTTTCTGAAAAGGAGCAAGCTTGCCTGGTTTAAGAAGATCATCCTTGATATGGGACAGTGAGCCAGAAGAAGTGAGAGCTCCTTTGCCTCTTTTCTGTATTTGGCTGTGGGAGGAGGGAGTTCTCAGAGGATTCTTTTTTTTTTTTTGCTGAACACATATTTATATACAACACTGAGGGGGATTTCTGTGTCTTTCCAAGGTTTTCCAAGCTTTTTGCTCCAGAGGAGCCAAAGCAGCAGTGGGCCCTCTCAGAGCAGAGTGGGAGAGCAGCCCTGAGGCCACCTGCCCATTGTGTCCTTCCTCTGGCAGTGGCCAGCAGCAGATGTCCAGGGCCAGAATAAAACAACTGGCCACACAGAGAGAGAGAATTCCTCTGGATATCTTCTCCCAGCCTCCAATAATCTGCTGTTTAAAGGATTTTGTGGGAAGTGGCAGCTACATCATGGCCTCTAACAGCCCTCAGTGGGCCTCCCTGCTGCAAAGTCTGCCTCATTATCCCCTTGCACAATGGGATGGAAAGATTTGAATGAGCAGAAATTCCTTCCTTTTTCATGCTGGTTATACCACCTCCAAAGCATTCTAATGGGATTTATCCTGATTTGACAAAACTGAGGCAATGCTGGAGCCAGACCTCCCAGTCCTCATTACTGGGGTCTCTAAATAGGTGTTTGCTACCAGGGCTCAGCCTCCAAAGGATAAAGGACAAGAGTTGCTGTAAAAAAAGATGCTCCAAACTGCTAAAAATACGTTGTTCTGGGGTTTGAAATCACATTCATGCTTCCAACAGAGAAATTAATTTGGTTGTCCCTGACAGAGCCTTTGCTCCCTGTGGGTTTCTCCACAGAACTGTTTCTTCAGGGGACAATTAAAACCCACAGTGCTGGGAGTGAGGGAGAAGGGGATGGACACAGTGTAATAATAGCAGGGCCCCAAATGCTCCTTTCATTACTTCCTTCTCTTCAGATCTCCTTCCTGGCCTGTCTCTTTGTTTGTTTTTTGGTTTTGTTTTCCATCAGCAGGATCCAGTCTCTCCCTGAATATATTTCCCCGAGTAACTTGCTGGAAATAGCCCACATTTGATCCTACACAAAATGTTTGCATGGGGACTGAAATCCAACTGCGTGAAGAACACTGGATCCAAAATATACATTTATAAAAACCAAATAAACTAAAAAACAACCTCCCCTCAGCAAATCCAACCCTCAGGAATAAAAGTTCCTGCTGATACCCTGTTTTTCCCTTTTTTCCTTCCCTTCACTCTTAGTTTTTTCTAAATGCAAAGTGGACAGCAATAAATTCAGGATCAGGCTCCCACTGTTCCTGTAGAACCATCAAAAATATTTGTTCCAAAATTTTTGTGGGGCAGTTGTAGGTTATTAAAACACAGGAGAAGAAGTTTGGGAAGTCTGGTTGTGGCCCCAGGAGAGCGAAGCATCCACCAGGAAGCTGCCCAGCCTTGGAGGAGGATTTCCATCTCACTCTGCTACTCCAACTCTTTAAAAACCCCATTCTGCTGGATTTTTAATTCCTGATTTTAAGCCAGGCCCTGGGTGAGAAATTATTAAAGAAAAGAAGAAATCTTTGCAACTTGAAGAGTAAGATTTTTACCCTCTTGTGTTCCTTTACACTTTTCTCATTTAAAACCTGTGTGATTGCCCTTCCTGACCTTCTTGTGGTCCCAACCTCTTCCTGTGCAAGTCTTCCTCTACCACCTCAGCCAGATTAATTCCTGGGATATTTTCCATGCAAACATCAGCACTGGGTTATTGAGGTTGTTCTTCAGAGCTCAGCGCCAGCAGCTCCTCGGGGTGGCAGTCCCTGAAATGTCCTGGTGGCTGTAGGGGCTGATGATTTATAATTTTTTCTGCTGTTTGCATTTATAAGTAGAAATGCTTGCATTTTTTTTTTTTTTTTTTTATATTTCTTGTGTTTTCTTGGGTTTTTCATTGCCAAAACCCAGCGTCAGTGGCTACATCAAATGAAGCTGATTGAGGCTGGTGAAGTGTGCTTGGCTTGCATTTTAATAGGAATATTCAACCTACAGATGGGCTTGGAGAGAGGTCGCCTAAGTTCAAGTGAGAATTTTCAATGCAGATTCGTAGATTTTTGAAGGCCAGATGGCACCACTGGGATCATCTTGTCTGATCTCCTGCAGAACACAGGCCCTGGAATTGCACCCATTCCTTCCCACCTCAAGCACGACGTTTTCCCTGCAGATATTTGACTTCTCCTCTGTCAGGCCCAAATTTGAGGTGACCTCACACTGATATCAGTGTTGTTAATAACCCAAATTACTGGAACATTAAAGGGAAAAGCTTGCAAGGTGTCCCTTGGAATCTTGTTGGCTTGGTTGCAATTCCTTTTTAATTATTTGTTGTAAGATGGATAGAGCTGTATGGTTGTTTTCAGGAGTGTTTAGTAAGAGCTCCAGAGGGAGGATCTGACAGCCTTGCTCTGTGATGGATTGGAGAGTCAGATCAGCATATGGTGAAAAGAGGGAAAAGGCAAGAGGGAAAGCCAAACCAGAGCTCTTTTTTGAAACACCCTGGAAACTGGGTTGGTGACTAAATAAGGCTTTCTTGCCACCAAAAGTACAGCAACAACAGCAAAAAATTTGATCTGAAAATAAATCCTTTTTTTTTTTTTTTTTTCAGAAAATCATCACATTTTCCTTGTTCATTTTGGGTGATTGTTATTTTTCCCAGCAGGATTTCTCACTTTCCTGGAGAAACAATGAATCTGTGAAACTTTTTCCAAAAAAAAACCTCAAACCCATTTTTGTTGCTTTTCAGCTAAATCCCAGCATTGCTGTGTCAGCCAGCCAGGACAAACATTGCACCAGGTACTGTGAGCCCAGTTCCCTGCTCTTTGTTCCCCCAAAAAGGCATTTTTTTCCTTAGAATTGTCTTATTTGGTCTGACAGGAGCTCGGCATGCGAATAAAACATCCTGTGACATGAGTAATGATTGCAGAATCAGATGTTCTGCGTGGAACTGGTTTGAAGTAGGAATAAATACAAAAAAATAAGAGGGGGAAATATTGTTCATGCTCATTTTGCAGCGTTAGCTGAAGTGTGTTGTCTTGGAGCTGGCTCAGAGCTGGGAATTCCAAATTTCCCACTTGAGGTCTGGGTGTTTCAGCAGGAGGTGAAATGGGCAATGACAGGATGGCAAACAGGGACAGGAGCTGGGCAGGGAGGGTGGATATTGGCAGGAAAAGGGGTGATACAGATCTTACAAGGTGTTCAGGAGATGGGTCACCAACATGTTTGTGACCCATCCCTCCCCACTTCTCCTCCCCCAGGGAAAGCATTGGACTGTGTGCTCAGAGCTGTGGAAGGAGCTGGCAAAACCCAGACCTGCAGCTTCAGCCAAAGAGGGACCCAGCCAAATCCTGTTGTGGTCATGCATCCTATCCCAGTGTCCTCTCTCCAGAATCCTGGAATTGTTCAGGTTGGAAAAGTCCTCTGAGATCATCGAGTCCAGCCTGTCACCAATGTCCACATTGTCCCCAGCCCAGAGCCCTGAGTGCCACATCCAGGCCCTCCACGGACACCTCCAAGGGTGGGGACTCCATCACCTCCTTGGGAAGCCCTTTCCAATGCCTGACCACTTTTTCTTTCCATGGGGAAATTCCTCCTGGGATGTGTATGAACATGTAGATTGTGAGCTGCCTTTGTTTTCTCCTAACTTCCAGGGGACAAGTGCTAAAAGCAACAAATAAATAACTGCACACAACTCCACAAACCACATCCTCAAACGTAGAACACGTGGAGGACGTAATTTGGGACAGTGTGGGAAGGGACAGATTCTTGGTGGAGATCTTCAGAGACAAGCAACAAACCTTTCCTGACTGTGGCCAGGAACACCTCGGTGTTCCTCCCTTTCTTCCAGGTCAAAACGACTTTAATTTGCAATTCACTGAATCATCTGCAGGGTCTGGGAGCAGTCTGTGTGCAGGAAGGACGGGCCATGGGAGGGAGGAAGAAAATCCCGGGTGTTATTGCGCAGTGTTTACAGCTCCTGACAGGATGGCTTTTAGGAATGAAGGTTTCGACGTGGCTTAGCACACGCATGCTGTAATTTGTCTGTCAGCTCTCCGAAAGTTCATTGGCATTGTCAAGTCATGTTTAACTCAGTGGGGAAATATGGATTTCATCCCTGGTGATTTCATGGAGCACTTTGATAGCCTGGAGGTTTCCCATTAGAACCACGACCTCCCGTCTCCTCCCCACCTCCTCGGGAATTACTGCACCTCTTCGTAGGACTTCAGCATGCAAAGCACCCAAAATGAGTTGGGAATGATTCTATCAAACTGTGGGTCCTGCCTGAGAGGATTAAATGTCTGATTGTGCAGGAACACCTGCAGGTCTGGAACCTCTCTGGAGGTGGGTAGGGGTTCATAAAACCAAAAGAAGGGCGTGGACAGAAATCAGGGTTTTCCTTGGTAGGAGACAGCATGTGCCAAATATAACAGAGAACTCCACTTGCTGCACTGGGGCACGTCCAGAGAAGTATGACAGGGATATTCTGGTGCTTTTCTTCCCCTTTTCATTTTTAAAGAAGAATGGGAAACTCTTTGCAGCACTGCACCTGCTGGGCTTGGCCCAATATCAACAGAAAATCTCCAGATCTATTGAGGAGCCCAGGCCAGAGGTGCTTCTGCCTTTCCACAGCTATTGCAGGCTTCAGATGGAGAGCAATAAACCTTCTGCATCTGGAGAACATTTAATTTTCCATGCTCAGCCTTTTAGTTAAAGGTGTTTCCAGAGCGCATTAACAGAAATAAAAGCTGACAGATTAAAAGGAACTCTGTTCATTTTGGAGGTGTGCTCTGAGCTAAAATAATTCCCGGTGCTGATCCTCCACTGTTCAAACCTGAGCTGTGCGAAGCACTCTCTGTGTGGCTTTGGATAGGTAAATATTCCACGTAAAAATAAGATTGTTTATATCAAAACAGTTTTTATTATTTCTTTTCCATTCTTCTGCCATGCTGTGTTTTTTTTAAATCTGATTTCATGTGCACATACATCGTTTTTATGATGTTGTTTTACCTGGCGAGTGAAAAGGCAATTTTTAGAAATTAAACTTAGTGCTAACAAAAAACCTGCATTTCTTTGTGGTACAAATGAGCATAATTGCAGTAAAATACTGCTTTTAAGAGTGTTCAGCTGCTGCCAGCATGCCTGACAAACAGCAGAACTGGATACACATTCTGTTCCTGGAAAAATAGACAGGAGACGTGGATTCTGTTTGGTACAACTTGAAGACAACTTTCAACCATCAGAAAACAACTTTTAATTATCAGAAGCCAACTTTTAACCCTTAGAAGCCAACTATTAACCATCAGAGGTCAAAGGGCATGATGTTGACGTTGATTTTTAATCTGAAGCTGGGTTAATTTGGAGGAGGGGAAGAATGGAGGAATACATTCAGTTCCTGGAAAAATAGACAGGAGAGGCAGAATCTGCTGGGTACAATTTGAAGACAACTTTTAACCATCAGAAAACAACTTTTAATTATCAGAAGCTAACTTTTAGCCATCAGAAGCCAACTTTTAGCCATCAGAAGCCAACTTTTAGCCATCAGAAGTGACAGGACACCATGCTGACACTGATTTTCAATCTGAAGCTAAGTTGAAGGAGGGGAAGAATGGAGATGATTTTGCTGCTGACTGCACAGAACTGGCTGTTTGTTAAACTCCAAGGGTAGATCATTCCCACGTGTTTTTTGCCTTGTTGTTTGGCCCAGGCAGAGCTGGCTGTGCAATATGGGATGTGCCAGGCTGGATCACGGCTCAGTCTCCAGCGCTGCTCATCTGGAACACCGCGTGCTCTTGAGCAGCACTGAGATGATCTGCTGCAGGTTTGAGGGGATCCCACCCTGACAAGCTGTCACAGCAGCCCTGAGGACAGAGAGGAGAGGTGTGTGAGGATGTGACAGACATGAGGACTCCTCCTGAAAGCCCTCAGGGCAGGACCAGCTGCCGCAGGTGGAACGCTGGAGTTGGATATTTCCTCCCAGGCTTCTCCAGCGCCTCAGCAAAGCTTTGCCAGGATGTGAAGTACGTTTGTTCATCTCCACTTTGTTGTTCCTCTCTCACTACAATCCCTTTCCAGAATTCAAGAGTGGAAAGAACTCCAAGCAAGTCACGATAATAATTCCATGGCTGTCTCGGTAATGCCTTCATAATTAACATTTGTCCTTACAGATACAATAACTCCCTGTAATGCAGACATAAATATTCCATTTTAAATAGGCACCTGAATTCTGGAGATGAGTGGTGTAAACTTTAATTATATTTCACAAGTCCATTTCCCTCTTAATCCCATATTTTTCATTAGACACAAAATAATATTTCTGCTCATTTTGGATAGGTTGTTTTTTTTTTTCCTTTGCTTTGGTCTGTTTAAATACAAAAAAATGTGAACAAGTAAAGGAAAGCTTGTTGACTTAGAAAAATTAAATATGTACAGAGTAATTCATACAGAAAGTTTAATTTTTTTCCCTTTGTCTCAATAAAGATATGATAATTTTCTGAATCAAAGTCTTAAGCTTCATATTGCTACCATCTCTTCAGGAAAACAAATACTAGATTCATTTGAAAGTTATTATTTAACATATTACAAAGATTAATCTCTCAGTTGTTATTGAAAGCTCATGTTGTTGAGTTTCGGTAATTCAAAGAAATATAAATACAATTGAATTTGATGAGGGTCTCTGTCGATGGAATGTAGGCTTTGCTTTCCAACCAGGATTTACCTGCTGATCTCATTTTTCCATGTAGGAAACCAGAGCTGAGTTTGGGCAGAAGTGGAACTTGAGTTTTACTCTGAAGGTGCATCCCTGTGAGTAGAAACATCACCTTGAACTGGCTCATGGAATTCATACAAGGACCTGGAGTGCCAGGACACAGGGAGTGGATTCCCACTGCCAGGGGGCAGGAATAAATGGGATATTGGGAAGGAATTCCTCCCTGTGAGGGTGGGGAGGCCCTGGAATAGAATTCCCAGAGAAGCTGTGGCTGTCCTGGATCCCTGGCAGTGCCCAAGGCCAGGCTGGACAGGGCTGGGAGCAGCCTGGGACAGTGGGAGGTGTCCCTGCCATGGCAGGGGTGGAATGGGATGGGATTTAAGATCCCTTCCACCCAAATCATTCCAGGATTCCGTGATTCCCTGAGATAAAAGTTTAGCCGCTGTCTAAAATGATAAATCAAAAGTTCAGACTAAAAGCAGAAATTTCTGTCATTTCTGGAAATAGACTCAAGAGTTTAACGTTGCATTTTTGGTTGTTTCCAATTGACAGATCCTTTTTCTCTCCCTCTATTTATTGAATATTATCTCTCCATTCTGCCTGTCATGGCAGTACCTGAATTTTGTGATTCGTAGGCCTTGGCAGCATTATTGACTTAAAAAGTTCCCGTGTCCTTCACATTCCATTGTGTTCAAGTCCCCAGATAAGTTCATGGTTATATTCTATAGATCTGATCCAATTTATTTCAACAACAAGATATTGCTTGGAAGGAAATATATCCTGCTCTCTATCTTTAGGAATTACCTAAACGTGTTAAAATCTGAGCCTAACTATTTTTCACAATTAGGCTGATGGGGCTTGATGCCTTTCTGAGGGAAAAACTTGAGAAATATGCCCAGAATAACAAATCATTAGATGTGATAAGCCAGGAGGTCCAGTTTTCCTGATAATTTGTCTTAATTATCTTTTGTGTGGTATTTTTTTTTTTTACTCTGGGCTACTTGTTTATATTGGAAATAAAAATAATCCCTCTGTCATCCTTGGATATTCCCAGCAGCCAAAAAAGTCTTTTCTATCTATTCCCCCTCATCTCCCCAACCCCTGCAGCCAAGCTGCCTTCCAAGGTATAATTAATTTATAGTTTGTACCCCTAGGAGGAAAAACTGAGTGCTCATCAGTGTGATGTTCTAGCACTTCACTGCATTATTTTGGGGGATCTTACTGTGCTTATTCCAATACCCATGGCAAACAAACCTGGATTCTTTAGCCTTTGTTTCCTTCTTGAACATAATAAATCTAATTCTGGCACTAATAGTGTTACAACCGCTTTTTATGGTGGAAATTCAGACAAAAAGGGGCCTGGTTTTGGTGCTCCCAGCATAGCTGGTGGGAAGGGAGGTGGGAATCTGCTGAAATAGTGAAATACAAAATATAATGCTCAGAAATCAGCTCTGTTCTAAAAGAAAATCTGAAATGTATGTGTTTTAAAGTGCTTTGTGATGCAGAGTTTCTGCACAGGACAAGAAAATCTGCACAATTCTTGGTGCCACACTTTTTCCCTGGCTTGGGACCCTGAATTTCAGCTCCTTATCTCAGAGTATCAACCTTTGTGGGCAGTGGCAGAGCAAAAATCCCACTGCCAGCAGCTCCTGTTGTACCTGACTGCACTATTTTAGCAATTCCAGGTAAGTTTGTGAGTAATTTTAATTTTACAGGGACTGAAAGGATGCTTTTTCCAAAAGAGTGAATATTGGTCCCGTTTTCATCCAGAGATTTTTATTCATTTTATTCCTTTTTAATTTGGCATTTTATTTTCTCTTCCTGTTCTAAACTGAGCTGTCAAAAAACAGTGTAGTGTCTGGGAGGTGTGCAGGGAGAAGAGGAAAAAGTCAAATCTTTGTGTTCTTTTATCTCCTTAATTTACCAGGAGACTCCATCTGACCCACGACTTCAACAGGGAGAAAATACATTTCTAGAACAACACAGGAAAATAAAGAAGATGGTAACTAGTTATTAAATGTGATATTTTGGTGGATAAGACTGAAATTATATATATATATTCTATACATTCAATTAGAAATATTAAATAGCTGAATGCTGGTGAATTGTGGTGAGGTTGTGAAGGGGGTACAGAAATTCTCAGCCAAAAATGACAGAATTTCATGTGCCTAAAACTTGGGAAATTCTCCTTAAAGAGGACATCTGAAGTCATCAGCATAAACCTGATGTTTGTTTTTCACAGTGAAATGTGGTATTTTCTTACTTTCTCCTCTGAATACCAGGGAACTTTGTTGCTGTTTGTAATTAATAATTCTTGGCATTTTTGCCGCACATTTTACTGCTATATCTATAGAACTGAATTTAATTCAACCTCACATTAGGAATACAAATATATTAAATCCCTAAGTCATGGTTCTTCTTCTTTTTTTTTTTTTTTTTTAACTCCTCACATGCATTTAGTAAAAGCAACATTTCCAAAATTCCCATCTGTTCTGCATGTAAATCCAGCTAATTATACACTGATTGACAAGGCTATAAAAGGACATTTTTTGGGGAGATGATAGGTTTGGGAGCTGCACTAAAAATTCCCAGGCGGAGGCATTCTGCAGTTTTCCCATGGAAACTCTATGTGGGAGTCAGGGAGATACAAACCCACACAACAGAATGTGCTCTGGCTGTCACCCGTGCCGTGTCAGAGAGGCTTTGGGGTTCTTGGGGTGTGTTTATCCAGGCTGGAGGAAATGGGAGTGTGGGGAGGGATCAATAACCCACAGGGAATGACGGTGAGCAGCCCTGGATCCCCTGGATCAGCAGCGATTCCTCAGGATCTGCCCTTGGCTTGAAGGGGAGCTGGAGGGGTCCCAGACAGATGTGGATGGCCCCACAGGCACTTATGGGATCAGAGAATCCCAGAATCCCAGAATCATTGAGGTTGGAGAAGCCCTCCAAGGTCATCAAGTGCCAGATGCCCTCCTTGTCCCCAGCCCAGAGCACCGAGTGTCACATCCAGCCCTTCCTGGGACACCTCCAGGGATGGGCACTCCTGGCCTCCCTGGACAGCCCCTCCCAGTGTTTATTCACCCTTTCCATGGGGAAATTCCTGCTGCTGTCCCCCCTGAGCTGCCCTGGCCCAGCCTGAGGCCGTTCCCTCTCCTCCTGTCCCTGTTCCCTGGGAGCAGAGCCCGACCCCCCCGGCTGTCCCCTCCTGCCAGGGACTTGTGCAGAGCCAGAAATTCCCCCTGATCCCCCTTTTCTCCAGGCTGAGCCCCTTCCCAGCTCCCTCAGCCCCTCCTGGGGCTCCAGCCCCTTCCCCAGCTCTGATCCCTTCCCTGCACATGCTCCAAGCTCTTTATTCCCACACATATTTCCATGGACAGCATCATATCCAAGGGATGATGGATCTAGCAGCTGAGCTGCAACAATAAATTCTGGGCATCAGCAAACACCTTGGATTTGAATCTTAAATGCTGAACTTTTGTCTAAAAATAGCCATGGTGCAAGATGAGCCACTCAGTTTCTTTTTAATAAATCACCCACTTTTAAAAATAATTTATTTTGTTTCTTTGTCCTTTCTGTTCTTCCCTTTTTATTTTTTTTTAATCTACGTAAGCCACTTTTACTCTAGACAAGCAAGAGGAGAGCTTGTATTTGAAATAGATTTATGTATGAGCAGGGCTATTTATGAGAGAATCTGGGAGAAACATTACCAGAAAATTTTGATAGAATTGGAAGGAAAATTGAACACAGAAAAAGGTCAAACCCAAAGCAGACAATTTCTTAATTGTATTCTTAACAAGGGTAATTAAGCACTGGAACAGATTAATAATGGATGTGGTTCATGCAGCATCAGATATGAGGAGCCTTAAAATAAGATTGAATCCCTTCCTAAAATGCCTGATCTAATTTCAGCACGAGTTATTGGGTTAGATGAAGGCACCAAGAAATAAAATCCCAATCTGTGGCACAGGAGAAATGTTCACAATATTTCTGATGGCCCTGAAACATCTGATTCTGGAAAAATCCACCAGGAGAAAATCCAGTTGTTCTTCTAATGTGAAATGTGAGTGTAATCAGGTTAAAAAATTAACACATTGCCTAGACCACAGAATAACATTGGCTTTGTGGGGTTCTTTTAAATTATTTTTTTTCATTTGTTCTTTTGAAGATTATAAATAACGAAGATCAATCTGTATTTTATATTTTCTGATTTCACAGTGTTAATGTGATGCTCATTGATCACATCAACAAGGAATTCCTGGCCGTAGTTCCCAGGTGTTTGTAGGGAGTTTTAGATCATTTTAATGGGATTTTGAGGATTAATTTTTAACACAGGGGGAGGAGACAACAGAGTTCAAATGCTGCACAGATGCTGCCACAGATCCATGTCATGGCCATCCTGCCATTCCTTGTCCTTCAGTGAAATTTGGGGTGCACAGGATGCAATCCTGGAGCACCGTTTAGCCCTTGTGGGAACAGGTAAATCTGGGAATGATGCGTTCAGGGAATGGTTTTCCATGGATGGAATGGTCCATCCCCCTGTCCAATGAAGTTTGGGGGTGTGTGGGATGCAATCCAGGAGCATCATTTAACTCCTGTGGGAACAAGTAAACCCAGGAATGATGTGTTCCGGGAATGAAGGGGTTTTCCACGGATGGAACGGTTCATCCCCCTGTCCTCCAGGGAAGTGCACAAGATGAGATCCAGGAGCATCCTTTAGTGCTTGTGGGAGCAGCCAAATCTGGGAGTGAAGTGCCTTTCCATGGATGGAATGGTTCATCCTCCCTCAGGGGACAGCCAGAGTTCTGCTCCAGATGGGGAATGCCAAGCACCTCACAAGGTAATTAATCCCCCCAAACTCACGTCTAATTTAATGAGTTGTAGCTCACAGAGCAGTGTCAGTAGGAACCAAAACATTGGCTAAGGTCTGTGGGGAGCCTTAAATCAGGGAAAAGCGCCACAAGTGACTCCTGGAAGTCAATCCAAAGGCTTCTCTGAATTTTGGATTAACGGGACAGCTCCTAGTCCCTCCTCATTGCTCTAAATGATAACTTCACCCCCCTGCCCTGAGGGTGAGCGAATGGTCCCTGTGCTAGGCATGGGTGGGAGCTGGATCCTTCTGACAGTGATATTCCCAATTTCCAGCCAACAGAAAACCAGGATCTTTCCCTCTCATTCCCAGGAAATCGCACTTCACTGTTTCAGTGCTCTTTAATTTTGTTGCCGCACTTTCAGAGAAGTGTAAATTGTTAAATTTGGTGGATTTGATGCTATGAAATCCCGTAACTGATAATTAGACTCCAGCCTGGATGTTTGCAACCCCTGGCTCCATGTTTTCAGCCAGTTTTTTCCCTCTGAATTCCATGAGGGTCTCAGTGCAATAACAGGAGTGTGCTTCCGAATAATGCAACTTCAGGCTGAATGAGACTTTCATTTTTGCCTTTCTTACAACCAGGGATACAAAAATATTTGTTTTTTTTTTTTATCTTGTAGCCTTTAATTTATACAAGAACCCTTAATAGCCAGTGCTTAGCCACCAGGAGGCTGCATTTATTTAAATCAATATCTAATTAGCTTCCTTTCACTCCAGAAATTTAAGGAATTTAAGCAATTAAGTTTGGGTAATGATATCCTCCTGTTTGCTTTTGTTTCTGCTTGACTAAATTTTGCCTGTAATCTATCATTTCTAGACCCCCAAATCACATTGATTTCTTTAGTTTGGTGGTTTACTTGTGTGTTTTTCAGGATATTTTAAAGGATTTTGAATCTTTCCTCTCTTCTTTAATTTTTTTTCCAGCTGGTGGAAAATGAAATTAAAGGATCAGGAGAGGGATTTTATGGATTCACAACACAATGCAAAGGTGAGATTTCCTCTTACTTCTTCCTGGAAATTGATTTGATTAAAAAATAAAAATTACTTCTGTGCAAAGGAATATTTGTAAAATGTAGCAATCCTTATTCATAGGCAAAACAGAATATTTTAGGAAGTTTTACTGTGGAAAAATTACAAGGAAATCCATCCAATGATAATTCATGTAGTACTGCATTTGATAGCAGTAATTTTTAAACCATTCAATAAGTTAAAATCTTTTTCTGTTTTTACAAGAAGGACCTGAATGTAAAAATATGAGCAAAAATGTGTTTCCCCCTTTCGGTATAAATATTAAATATATGAAAATTCAGGCCTGGGACAAAATATATTTCCTATGTTCTTTGTAAAGCACATGAAAGGCCTCACAACAGAGGCCCATTAGGAAGGATGATGGGGATTTATGGGAATCACACCTTTCCAGGAAAAATGGAAGTCCTGGGGTTTGTTTTTTTTTAAATCCATGAAAAAACAAGCAACCATTTTGGGTGGATCAGAACAGCTGATACACTCCTGCCAACCTCGTGTCTTTATATGAGTGGTTTATTTACATATGGAGATGTATGCAAATCCTTGACACCGAAAACACCCTGTGAGCAACGGAATTTACGGGAAATCAAAGAATTCCTGGACCTGCCGAAGGAACCCTTCAGAACCAGAGATTACCACTGCAGGAGGCCCCTGCTTCAGAGTTTTGGGGTGGTTTTAAGAGTTTTCAGATTCTCATATTAAGAACTGAGGTTAATGGTTGGACTGAACGACCTGAGCGGGTTTTCCCAACCTGACTGATTCTGTGATTCCATGATTTTTAGGGTGGCACGGATGGAATATTCATTACAAAAATGTCTGAGCAGATTTGTCTTTTGCCAGATTTCAGGACATTTTCCTAAGTAAACTCATCATGAAAATGGTGCATTGTGGATGGATATCACTGGATTTAATTTGCACCTTTGACAGGAAAAGGGGCTGCCTGTTGTATTCCAGAGCAGAGAATGGTTCAGAGCAAACATCCCAGAAGGAATTTCTTGTTATTACAGCGCTGTCAACCTGAAATTGGACTTTCTAGGACTTGGAAATCCCATTCACACAGAGATATCAATTGTAACAAATAATCCCTTGACTCACTTTATTCCTATTCACCTTATTCAGCCTCATTGAATTAAGGAAATATAAAAATAATCCACTTTGCTGAATGTTTCTGGATATGTATTTGCCATTCACGTCAGTACAAAAATACCTCAATTTTTCTGGTGTGACTTTTATTTTTCTTCCCCCAAAAACCTGAGAACAGAATTTAGAGCTGCCTGGGAAAAAAGTTGCCTCAGAGATGACATTTCAAAGACCCAACCCAATAAATCAAGATATTGTGTCCGTTTCCCTGTATTTCTACACTCACTGTTGGAAACAACAGCCCGATAATTTTGGCTGCTCATGCCATTAATGAAGCAAAGCCATCTGAAGCTGGGATTTTGCAATCTTTTCTGCATATGAATAGTCTGAAGTTCAATGTAATCTGATGATGAAGACCCACTCGAAGCGTTTGATGGTGCAAGATGTTGTTTTGTGCCGCGGCTTTCGGCTCCCAAGTGGTTGGAACGTTGTGATGAATCACAAGTGGGGGAGAGCAGCTCAATGGGGAAAGAGAAACAAACAGATAAATCAGAAAAGAGTGTTGGATTCTCTCTCCTCTGTCCCAGCTCTGGGCACACAATGGCAATTCCTGCCTTGAGGAATGCGAGGGGAAAGCGTTGGGGTTTCCAACAATCCGCTGATATTTTAAACGGGAATTTGTAGGATAACTCAGATTTGCCAAATGCTGCTGCCGTGGGATTTGGGTGCTCCACGCTCAGGGTTTTTGGGGTGGAGAGTCTGACCCCAGCACCCGCATCCACAGATGCACCCCCTGCTTGCATCCCGAATTTTGTGTCTCATCCAAGTCAATCTGCGCAGAGCAAGGTGAGGTGGGGTGACCTTGAAGAGCGTGAGCAGCACACACAGGTCCTTGCTCGATGCTGATAATAAAAAGAAAAAAGGGAAAAATCTCCTCCTGCTCAATGCCACACCCCACAATTTCATATTTTTTTTTCCTCTTTTCTGTCTAGACAGGGAGGTTTGGAAGTGTGGTTTGATGGCAGCCTGCAACAGAAAGTGATCCTGGGAAAGTATTTTTAATAAGGGCATGCAAGAATGAGCCAAATCAAATGTAAACAACTTTTTTTTTATCCTAATCTGCCTCAAGAGAAATGGCAGTTTCACCTCCAGCATTAATGAGTGAATCCACTTGATTTTCTAACAACTTCCTACAGGAAAAATACACAGAATATCTTATATATAAATATATGGAAGTGGAACTTGATGATCCCACGTGCCCATTCCAACTTGAGGTGTTCTGTGATTTATGAAACAAATGCTGCAGGTCAAAAAATAATTTTAAAAGCAATCCTGCCACTAAATTAAAACAACACTGCAGGTGTTTTCTGTCTTGTTTGGGACTAGAACAAGATTGGTCCAGTTGGATCTGTAGTTTATCAGTTCTCGGTGGCTTTAAATGATTCCTGGTTTTCAGATGTATTTATCCATGCCACATTGAGAAGCTGCTGGTGGGGACATGAAGTTGAGTCTCAGGTTGTTCTTTAATATGGAAAGTGTATAAATATCCCATTTTATTGAAAAAAACTATTATTTCCTAGTCAGTCTCTTTCTTGAATATGTGTTTCCCCAAAATTCTTCTGATGTGTTCCTTTCATCAGGATTTTGAGGTGAAAATAAATATTCAAGTTTTGGAGCTGGCCAACAAGCTGCAAAATCTATTTCTGAACAAGCTTTGTGTAGAAGATGCTCAAAGTAAGAGAGAAAGCAAAATGGAGATTTCATTCCTACCTGAAGGATAAAGCCCAGCTATTCCAGAGCTGTATTTTAATTATTAAAAATATTTAATTATTTTTATTTAATTATTAAAAATCACTAATGAGGTACCTCAGGTGGCTCAATAAACTCACCTGAATCATATCTCTGCGCTTAGCAAAGAGATTTTTTGCAGAAAGAATGGTTAAAAGTAACGTTAAGACAGGAAAAAAGGAAATATTTGCTGCACAAATTCTCTGCTTTCAGCTTTATTTTCATTTACAGCTGTGCAAGCCCAGTATAAAACACTATTTCTGTTTTCTCTTTGTAGTATTTTACGTCTCGTTTGAACGGTTTTAAAAATTGATTGAAGGCAGCCAAGAATTGGACCTTTTCCCTCTTCCCTTGTTCCGTGGTGCTCGGTTTTATGTGGCACCTTTTCCACTAAAAAGGCACAGAGGAGGCTAAACAGCAAAATAAAAGCCTGCCATGCTCTACTAAATCTTATTACCCAAACCAGAATCATTTGAATGTTTTAAAAGTTTTATCTGTTGGCTCCCCATGGGAGGGGAAGGTCGGCTTGGTGGCGGATTTATTTTCCCTAAATTTCTGCTTTTCAATCAGGTTTGCTCTAATAGCTGTCAGCTGACCTGATTAAAGCCTTACCTCTCCTGGAGTTGATTTAAATCAACTTGGCTGCCACACATCGAGCTGAAATCCATGCTGGCCATCTGCTACATGAAATTAATTTATTTTGGAGAACTTTAATTCCATACCAGGCCCATATTCCGTGGCAGGTGTAGGAGACAAATCCATATTTCAGGTTCCTATGTGGGATCTGGTGTAGGCAACTGAGGAGTGAGAGGAGGGCTTGGGTAATATAAAGGGAGTAGGACAGGATTTCCCTGAAAGCTTTAATTACAGTTTTAAAGCAGAAGATTTAAACAGGCTTTGGAATCAGGAATATTAAAAGAATCATATTGTGACCTCGCAAATTTCTGCTGGTGCTGCACACAATGCTACAGCACGCTAGAAATTATATAAATACTGCGGCTTGGTTAACATTTCTAATCTCTGACTCACGAATTGCCATGAAAATGAGGAATATTTCAGGATCAAATGAGGCCTTTACCCATTTCTTGGCTTGGGGTTGTAGATCTGGAAGGCCAGAGAGGCAGAGCCAGCTCACGTGTGGCTCTTGTGTGGTGTTGGGAGCCCTCTCCTCACATCTGTCAGCTGCTGGGAGGAGCTGCACTCCATGGATCCGCTGGCATCCGGACCCACCAGGCTGTGGATGCCCTCATCCAACGGGAAAATGTGGAATTGGGCTTTAAAAGTTCAAACCAGTTCCTGGTCTCACCATAACAGGTGTGGCTCCTCCTGGTTTATCAATAACACGAGGGGAAAAAAGCAGCCTTGGTCTTATGAACTCCAGGGGAGGCTCAGGCTGGACATCAGCAGGAATTTCCTCATGGAAAGGTTGTTAAACACTGCCCAGGGAGGTTTGGGGTCCCCATCCCTGGAGGTGTCCAAGGAATTCCTGGATGTGTCTCTCCATGCTCTGGGCTGGGGATGAGGTGGGGACTGGGCACCTCCGTGACCATGGAGGGTTTTTCCAATCTCACTTATCCTGGGATTCTTTTCATGTGTCTTAAAGGAAAACTTTGTTTTTTCCTTCAAACTTTAATTTCCTTCAAACTTCAGTTTTTCCTGCAGACAGCTCAACACTGAATCGGTTTTGAAGAGAAAGGAAGAAAATATTTTACCAAACTGCTGTAAATCTGTTTACTGATAATCATTTTATGAGAAATTGATAGATTCTTACTTTTAATCCTAATTTGGGAGGAAAAATATCCCAAATATCACTACAATAAACCCATTTCTTGCCCTGCTCTACTCGGCCTGTAGATTCATTTCACTACAAATTCAGTTACCATCTCCTGAAAGGTCAAATAAAAATGGTCTTTTATTACCAGCCTGACATTTTATTAAAAGCCTGTCCATTTTATTATGTATAGGAAGAGAAGTGGTGGTGTGGGAATGCACAAGAGTGGACAGGGGAGTTCTGCCCAGTTCCAACCACTGGATCTGCATCTCTGAGCCTCATCACCACAGTAAATATTTTTCTCAGCTGAGTCTCTGGCAATAAAATTATTCTTAACTTTCCATAGGGTTGGTGGTTTTGGATTTTTTTTGGTGGATTTGTTTGTTTATTTATTTTTGTGGGGTTTTTTTTGTTGTTGTTTTTTAGTTGGTTGGTGAGGTTTTTTTATTTGTTTTGTTTTGCTTTGTTTTGGTGTTTTTTGGTGTTTTGTTGTTTGGTTGGTTTTGTGGGTTTTTTTTTTTTTTTGTTTTTGTTTGGGTTTTTTTTGTGTTTTTGGTATTTTTTAGTCCTGTTAATCTGGATTGTCAGGAATATCCATCATGATGCCACATCCCCTTCCTGCCACCAGCATGACCTGGGGAGATCCTGAGGAGCGCCCAGCTCTGGAAAGCAGCAGAAATAGAGAATTCCTGCTCTGGAAAGCAGCAGAAATAGGGAATTCCTGCTCTGGAAAGCAGCAGAAATAGGGAATTCCTGCTCTGGAAAGCAGCAGAAATAGGGAATTCCTGCTCTGGAAAGCAGCAGAAATAGGGAATTCCTGCTCTGGAAAGCAGCAGAATTGGGGAATTCCTGCTCTGGAAAGCAGCAGAATTGGGGAATTCCTGCTCTGGAAAGCAGCAGAATTGGGGAATTCCTGCTCTGGAAAGCAGCAGAGTGAGGAGTTACTGCTCAGAGTAGCAGCAGGAGTGAGGAGTTACTACAAGCACCCTGGGCATGAGCAGCTTGCAGTGGTGACCTCTGTTTTCAGCCACCTTTGCTTCATTAAGGCAATTCCACCTGAACTGGAGGAAGACTTAGTGCCTGCTTTAAGGGCCTTTAATCAAAATTAATGGGTTTCATCTCTCAGAGCCATTAGATTGTTAATCAGGACATGGGGAGTTCAATAAAAAGGGTTGACGAAGATTTATGGTGTTACCAAAATGGGAGAGAGACAAATCCAAAAAAAAAAAAAATTAAAAATGTGGGTGGATTTCCATATTTGCCACCCCTTTAGGGAAAAAAAACCCATAAATCCATCACTGCCCAACAGGCAGAGGAGGATTTCTTTCACCTGGTTTCATGTTTCTGATGAACTCATTCATATTCTGGCGAACAGAGGTTGTAAAATGCATTCAGGTTTCCAGCCCACATTAAGATTTACTCAAATTTTAAATAGTTTCATAGACTTTTTCCCCTTTTCATGCCCTGTTTTCCTCCTACACTTGTGTGCTCAGTTGAAGTTCATGAGGCTGTTGTGAGGATGCAAATACGGAAGCTGTAGAAATTTTGGAAATCATTAATTATAGATTTTAAGCGGAAAAAAAGTCCATAATCTGAATAAATAACCATCAAATGCCGTGGGCAGGGACACCTCCCACCATCCCAGGATTCTCCAAGCCCCCATGTGCCAAATTCCAGCATCTTCAACCTCTGCTTGGGCCACTCCATCCTTATTTCCAATTTCCCTGCGCCACAAGGGCTGTGGAAGTTCTAATAAAAGGGGAGTTTTCTAAAGGCTAAAAGCAATTTTGCCATTGCAAAGTATTCACTGTTTCCCATTAAATATTTTCTCTTTTTAATTGCAAATGACAGCTCAGAATGGCTCTGTTTTTACTGCACTTTGGAACATATTAGTTTTTTCCCTTCAGGGGAAGAAATGAATTTTTCCCCTCCAATCAAATGTAATCTAGAGCATTTAAATAATTCCTTTCCCAAACACATTTTTCAGTCCTGCCTATGAATGAAAACAGAGATTTATTCTTTTTGCTTCATTTTTAAAGTTGGGGTTTTTTTTCCCTTCCATTTTGAGCTTAGATTTTTTGCAGTGGGAATGAAGCGATTTTTCAATGCAATAATGAAATTCCAGTTTTCCCAGTGCATTTCTGACTAATGTCTATCCATTCATCTAGAAGGAAGGAACACTGAACCGACTGAGGGACTACAGAGCTGTATTCAACTTATTTCTGATTGATACAATCACAGGTCTCCAGCTCCTATGGTGATTGCAGGACTGAATATCTACTTTTATTTCGATTTAGTGTTTTAGAGCAATGTCTTCTGAGGAAGAAAGTCACAATTTCTTGTCAGCATCAAGCTCTAATTATATGTATTTATATTTAACCTTTCCAGATCCCACCCATTAAGACTTCCTTGGCACGATTTATATTTTGATATAGCCCTTTTGTGGAAATGTTGTAAGGACTCTGGTAATCTTGGACTTGCTGGTGTTTCCTCTCCTGAAAATTCTGGTGCTGCATCAAAACAAAGGAACAAAGAAGAGAACAAAGCCTGAACTCTGGGGTTTACTTTATTCAGCTCAACAATCTCATTCCATCATAGTAATACTGATTTAACTCCATAAAATCAACAAAAGCCTTTAACAGTTTGAGCCTGGATGATGTAACTGCTCCTTGATGCTCAGAAAACTTCTGCTGATGCTCTGGAGAACAGCTGGCCAAGCCAGGACTGAAAAAAAAGTCAGATTTAACTTCAGAGTTGGGCCAGGCTTCTCAGAGCCTTGGTCACACAAGTTTGGAACATTTTCCAAGCAAATAAAGCCACTCAACACGTCTCTCCTCCATCCTGAGCTCTGCAGGGACATCATTTTCCTTTCTGCTTCCCAAAGATGGGAAGGTACAGCTGGAAATACTGTCTTGGGCTGAATTCTCCACCTTTTCCTTCTACCCCATTCAAAATAAAATTGTCATACAAAATTTTAAGTAGCAATAAAAATAACTCTACTGTTATCACAGGGACTATTCTAATTATGGCTTAATTAGAAGAAAATCAAGGGGGATACTTGGAAATATATTTTTTCTCAGAGAGAGGAATTTTATTTGCTTGATTTTTCCTTTGTCCCCAGTTCTTCCTTCTGTTGTTTGAAGCTACAAAGAAAATAAAAATATTTTAGGGAAAAAAAAAATATTTAAGTGCATTTTTGCATTTATTTCTGACCTCTGAACGGTTACTTTTACCAATGTGGATTTCTTCAGTGGGATCCATTAGTGGAACTGGGTATAATTAATGGTTCACCCAATATCCCACAGCCTGGTCTTTCCCATGGCTTTCTTGTTCATGTTTCCTTTTGTTTGAAAAGTAAGGAATCTCCTAGAATTAAAAATACCTGGTAAAATTCACTTCTATGGATTCCAGCCTTGCAGACTGACCTTTGCTTCCTGCAAAGAGAAGAACTGTCCTGCTCCGTTTCTGCTCCAAACTCATCCAAAACTCAGCATTTTGGGGCTCTTTGCTTTTACAATTCCATCGCAGAATCTGGGTTTGGGTTGGGAAAGAACTTAAAGTTCATCCAGTTCCACCCCCCTGCAAGGGCAGGGACACTTCCACCAGACCAGGTTGCTCCACTTTGATGATTTCAAAGCTTTTCTCCTTTCCAACATCGAGCACAATTCACTCTCCTCGTCCAAAACCAAAAAGATATTCATAGAGCGTCCAGATTTCCGATCTGAGAAAGGGAAAATGTTGTTCCAAATTCTGCTGAGCTCTTCTTGGGTGGTGCTGTCCCCAAAAACCCAGGTGTGGCTGCAGATGGCTGCTGCTCCTAATTGCTGCAGGTTTCACCCTGAGCTAATTGCCTGCTCCAAGCCCGTTGTGCAAAGCAGGAGTAATGGCCCATGAGACATTAGAGGTGATCAGGAAAAAATAAAGTTCCTTGGAAGACTGAGATGTTGACTGGCTGGAAGTTAAATTCCAGCAGCCCAGGTGAGCAGGAGGATGCACCAAGAAAATTGAAAGTGGAGTGGTTAAACTGCTACTAAGCCTGTTAAGTTGGCAAATTAAGAACAAGACAAATAAACAAATAAAAATCTCCTCCAGATTATATTTGATCAAATAAACAGGAAAAAAAGAGAAAAAAAAGCAGGTGAAGAGCTGATACCAAATGAAAAAGGTGAGGAGTAAATTTTTCACTACTTCAGACAGAGATAATTACTGAAAAACTGGAGTAGGGAATGTGTGTCTGGTGGTGTTGTTGACCTGGGATTTTTCACACAGGATCTCAGCAGCTTGGAAACACCCTGGCAGTCAAGAAGTCAAATTAAAAAAAAAAGTGGTTCTTGAAGGGGGAAAAAATTAAAAATGGTGGTCACAGTAAATGAAAATTGACTTTCATTCTGGCCAGAGTACATCTACATGATGATACATTAATGTTTCATAGAGAAATTTGCTTAAAAGCACATGAACATATGAAGGGTAAGTGAAGCATCTGAGAGATGAAGAGGCTGCAAAAATATCACAGTAAAAAAAATCTCTTGGAGTAAATTATTAAAAGTATATAGAAATTATGAAACAATGCAGTGTTTTAATAACTGAGCCTCAAACCTCTTCAGATCTAGGCTGGGATTTGTGTCCAAGGAGGATTTAAAAGGACCCCACATCTGGGGGGGCTCAGCAGTGCCAAAGGCACCCACACTGCTCTGGGCAGCTCCTCCCCAGGGATTTGTTAAACACAAATGATCTGTTCTCTCTTTTGAGAGTTCTTGATCTATCCTACAATAAAACCTAATAGTACATTTTCATTTTAAATGACAGATAGTCATGATCCTGTCAGAGCTTTCCATTGGGAAACCTAATTTTTAGTTTTGAAATAGCGAAATAATGCTAGAGACAAGTCTTAGAAGAATGAATTTGCAAGTCAACATCCTCATATATGCCAGCCTCTAACTTTAAGGGAACTTTGGGTCAGGCTTTGGATTAAAAAGTGGTGCTTTTTAAGCAAAAATATTGTGTGATATAAACCAGAAATCTTCCACCCTAGTCTTTTAAATTCTGCAGGGTTCATGTTTAAAGAAATGCCTCGCTGTCAGCAGACAAATACTGAAATAATTGTTCTCTAGGGGATGACAAATACCCGTTAAAATGCAGACACACATCCACTTCTTCATTTTTAGAGCACACTAAAAGTTTGATACACTGGGGACTGGCAGATTGATCAGGGAATCTGGAGGTTGGACAACAAACAATTGCTCATTTCTGTCTCCAGCAGCTGAACCCAAGCTTTGAGGTGGGAATGATTCAATGGCACAAAAGTTTCTGATCCACCTCGATTTTACAACATCTCCGTACGCTGAAGAGATTCTGATGGAGGATTGGGGCATGAGAGGCTCCTCTGGCACCGGTGAGGTTTCCAAAAATGCAACAGGAATTGTGACAATCCGCAGGAAAAGCCGTGAGGTCAGTCAGGGGGTGATGGGATCACACAGTCCTGGTGTGGGCCCAGAGGGAGGGGTCCAGGCCCAGCTGGGTTTAGGTTTAGGCTTCAATTTAAGGGGGAGGAGGAGTGGTTTGGCTTTTGCTTTTGCAGGATTATTTAGGCTGGAAAAGATCTCCAATATATTCCAGTCCAACAATTCTCCTGGTACTGCTGAGCCCTCCACTCAACCATGTCCCCAAGTGCCACATCTCCTGGAGAAGGTAGGGAAGGAGGAGTTCTTGATTGCCATTTTCGCAATGATTACAATAATACTTTTTATGACTTTTTTCTCCTTCTTTATATTTGTGTAAATAAACTTTTGTCTCTTTTTGTGTCACAGGGATTCTGGGCAGGAGCCTCAGCTTTGGCAATGTGTTAGGTGTACTTTAAGGTGTTCAAAACCAGCAGAATTTATGTTTTCAACTGCATTTTGGCCCAAATATTTTCAGAGGAGCTGTTTATTAGGTACTCTGGCTAATGGAGTGTCCTTTGATAATTAATTTGTCAGATTCAATTTATTGTTTCATAGAAAAAAAAAAAAAAGTTGAATGTCTGGCTTTAGTGTAAAATTCAGGGTGAGTAGGTTCAGGCAAAGCTGCTGAAAATACTAAAAATTAAAATTGGGAGTTCAGCCAAGACCTGCTGGATTAATGGATTTTGGGGCTGGTGGATTAATGAATTTTGGCACTGGGCTGGGTGGTGCAGGAGGTGGTTGGGCTTAATATTTGTGATATGTGAGCATGAGACCCAGTTCTTTTTGGGTGAACCTGTTTGGGGGTAATTCCACCCCAGGGCTTGACCTGCATAATAATTAGTGGGGTTTTTTGTGTGGAGACAAGATGGGATTTGCATTCCTTGGTCTCTAATCTGTGGGGAAATCAGGGAAATCACTTTTAGTAAAAATGAGCATTAAAGGGAGAAGTTTGCTCAGCACTGGGATGATTCAAGGACTTGGTTTTCTGTGCCCAGACACTGCTAAAAGGGAAAGAAAAAATATACCAGCCAGCAAAACAGAAGCCGAGGGTTTCTGGAGCAATGTCAGTGCTAAAATACTGATAAATGGGGAATTCAGATATTTTAAGGAAAAGAATTCCAAAATATATCCACTGCAATGGAATGGTGACAGCTTGAAGTCAACTAAAACTTGTTCCCTGTGCTCCCTGTTTTCAGGCATGTTAATTAGGAGTTAACTGGTGTGGAAGGTTGGATTTTTCTGGGATTTTTGGTGATTCTCTTGGGAGATTGAGGGTATTAATAAGCCTCTGCCTGGGTGTTGGTTACTATGACACCATTAATAAGGACAGGTGGTTTCTATGGCAGACATGCAGAATGTTTTAGGGGTAAAGATGGCTCCAATGCAAAAAAAAAAAAAAAGAAAAATAATCCCTTATTTTCTCTTGAAAACAACACAAATGAAAGCTGTCATTAGCAGGTTATTAAAGCTTTATGGCTTTAATGAATTATTTTCCTTTTGCTGGTTGGGGCTGAAGGTGCTTGGGTCCATGTGATTTTAGGAATGTTGCCTGGAAATTCAGTTTGGTTTCGAGTTCCTCCTCAGACACATCCAGGATGTTATTCCAAGCCATATGAAAGCACTAATCCTTGTTTATAAACAAGAGTAAAACAGAGTTTAGGCTGAAGACTAATCTGGGCTGCTGGCAGGATTTGTTTGGGATGGGTCATAATCTCATTTGTTCCCATTGGAATACTGCAGTTTTCTGCAAAGAAAACCAAAAAGCGATTCCAGGGAATTGTCAGTCCCAGGGAAATTAAAATGCATTTGTGCATGCATTCCTGTGATTTTTCAATCCTCTGGGAGCTTTGTTTTCCCACTTACTCCATCCCCCATCCCTCCTCAGCAGTGCCACCGCTGGCAAAGAAAAAAACCTGCGCTGGCCCCCTGCTCATCTTTGGTCATGAAATTCCCAGAAAATCCCTGCCATGGCTCTGTTTTGGTTTGTTGCTTTATTCTCTGCGTGCATTCCTGCCTTTGCCATCCAATTTTGCCATGTGAGGAGAGGTCTTTGGGGAACTGCTTTTATTTATGGGCTGGGGATGCGAGACAGCGACTAAATCTCGTCCTGGCTGCCTCGGTGCTGCCTTGGGAGCTTGTGTGAAGAGGGAAGCCGAGCTCAGAGCAGGAGGATTCCAGCGGGATGGACTCTGCCATCACTAGATGGCACGCTGAGAGTGGGAATGTGGCAGGGCTGAGTTCATCCCTGCAGGGCTTGGAATGGTGTCAGGCGCTTCACCCGCTCGGAGCCCCGGTGAAAGGGACAGAAGCTGAGCAGACAATTAACTGGGAGCAGACGTGTGTGGCACAGGCTGGTGACAGCTCCTGGCTGCGGGGTGACACCCGGGAATGTGTGCTGGTTAAAACGTGGAAGGAATCTCTGGTTTCTTATTTATTTTTTTTTTAATTTATTTTTAATTTATTCAGTTGTGCCTTACGTAGCCGTTACGTAGCCGTTACGTAGCCGTTACGTAGCCGTTACGTAGCCGTTACGTAGCCGTTACGTAGCCGTTACGTAGCCGTTACGTAGCCGTTACGTAGCCGTTACGTAGCCGTTACGTAGCCGTTACGTAGCCGTTACGTAGCCGTTACGTAGCCGTTACGTAGCCGTTACGTAGCCGTTACGTAGCCGTTACGTGTTAATGTTACTATTTATATATTTAATGTGGCTGCTACAGCCACCTAACAGCTCTCAAACATCATCAGCAAAATCCAATTATTTTATTTGCTATCGCAAACGCCTTCCTCAAGCCACAGCAAAGAGGTGAAAGTGGCACCTCGTATTATGAAATTCTAAGAATTCCATTTAGGAGCAGACACAAAATGAGATCTTGGAGAGTTTGGAATGGCAGCAGCCAAGCTTCTGCTCTCCATTGGTCTTTAATCTGGGTTTTTTTCCTGTTGCTGTGAGTCTTCATGTTCATCCACTGGAATATTTTCTCTCTGCCAGTGAGCTCCACCATTGGATCATCCTTAGATCATTAAGGAAATCTTGCCTTTTAATTAGCTTAATTCCAAACAGGGATCAAGAGCTATTCATCTCCAGTAAGGTTATTTAATATTAAAAATAATGGGGCGTGTGTTGGCACAGCAACTCCTCCTGCTGCTGCTCCAGAACTGCTGACCTGCAGCAGCCAGAAGAGAATTCCTTAAACGAGAGTCTTCATTACATCCCTGGCAATTCAAAATTCCTGCTCAACTGGGTGTACTGGAAAGCTCCAGCTGCAATCCATCACTTTATTGCTTTAACCTTCCACAGCTGATTTTTAAATGTTAACATTTAATGTGGTTATGGAGTTATTGCTTGCCCTGGTTATGAAACCTCTTGAGTGAGGTCAGGTGTGTTTGTTTAAGCCTGGATTTTATAACCAGGAATGGGTGGGACAGTGGGAGTCTGGCTGCTGGGATAACTGGTGGTTTTTGTGTGGAATTCAACTTCTGATGTGCTCAAATTGGCCCTGTGCTTTCTTAATTCTGGGTTCATAACCCTCATTGGGAGGATGTGGGGAGAAGGAAACACTGAAAAAGGATATTGATTAAAATTTTAATTGGTTGGGAAGCACAGTGTCTTTCCCTCCCAATATATTCAGTGGGAGCTGTGCATGTCACCAGAAATATGGTGCTGTGGTGGGGCGAGTTGTTATTGGTCATTACACATAAAAGCTGGAATAAAGACAGTTGAATTCCGTGTCTTCTGTATTCCCAACGTTTCTCCAGCCCAACAGGAAGGCTCTTGTGTGCATCCATTGCAATAAACAGAATAAACCTTGGCTTTTCTTCTGCAGCACTGCTGGAAAATAAGAATTGATGGTTTTTAAAATATTTATCTGTCCTACATTGGTGAAATGTTGGGAAAAGCCCATGTGGATTTCATTGTGGATACTTTACTCTGACCATAACTTATTTAATGTCTATCCCATGACATATTTCCATGTCAATACAGCAGTGGCTTGGTTTTGGTGCCAGATGATCTTGGACAGAGCATGAAAGGTGATTCTAGTGGGAGAGAAATACAACTTTTCCTGTACCAGCCCCTTCTGGATGGATGCATATCCCAAAGTCAGGGGGTTCATCCCTGGAGCACTCATCATTCCTTGGTTTTAAATCCTGAGAAATTATCCCTGCAAAGTGGGATATCTGCAACTGGAAAACATTTCAGACCACATTTTTGTATAAATATCTTTAAGTGGAATATAAGATGGTAGATCAGGCAGTGATTTTGTTTTAGATCTGAAATTCAGACAATTTTTTTTTCCTGAAAAATGAAGAATAAGAGAAAGAAAGAAGTGATTATTTTAACTTGGAGTTTAACACACGATTTATATCCTCATTTGAAGCTGTATCATCTCCTGTATAATTCCTATGAGCAGCTCTTTTATTGAGAAGTATTGCTGCTATCAGTGCCACTTTTATGTTAGAATCTTTTTATACAATGCAAAGCTGGGAAGAAAAATGTATTCTTTCCTTCAGTCACTCATCCCTGTAAACCCCAAAGACAAACAGCTAAAATTCCTGGGGGTGAGGCAGAATCATTTATCACTCTAAATTCTGGAACACAGAGCCTGGGAGATCAAGCTGGTTTCTGGATGCTGAGCGACAACTGACATTCCACTCCAGGAAAAAAGGAAGGGAAGGGTGGGATTTACTCCAGAGCTTTCACAGTGGGGGAAAAAACAAAAAATAATAAAAACAAAAACCTCCCAAAAAAACAACAGGGTGAAAAACATCATTTTACAGAAGTAGAGGAGAGATGAGATTTATGTGTGATTTTTTCCTTCTTCTACTTCTTTTAAAATCCTAGGTGAGCTGAAATAATTCTTGAGAAGTGGGTTAGGGCCTGTTAAGTTTTATTTAATAACCCTCAGTACAATACTCAGCTCTGATCCAGCAGCTCATATGGAGGCACCTCAAGGCAATGATATTTTTTCACCCCTCTGTTATAGATAAGAGAATTAAGGGAAGGAAAGGTGAAGCTGGGTGGCAGCAAGAGTCAGAAAAGGAGCCCTGAGGGTTTTTCAGTGTAGCTTCCCTGATCTTATGTAATTAGGAGAGGTCACTTTATTGTGTAAGTAATAATTTAGTTCGCTTTGGAGTAATTGTTTGGAGTGCAGAGTGGTGAAAGCTGATCCTTGCATGGATGTTTTCCCAGTCCTTTGGTGCCTGTGCTGGCTGGGGGGTGGAATAAATGGTCAGTGATCAAGTCTGCCAAGTATTGTGAACTGTGACTGCTGGGAATTAAATAATTCAACTCTAATTCATCTTTGAAATACACACATACATCCTCAGGAATGAAACAGCTCCCTTTCAGATGGGTTTTGACTGCATGGGGTTTTTTTGATAGTTTCAGTTCCTGAGCTGGCATGGACACTCCTGGCTTTTTCCTCTGCACCTCATCAAATTTCTCTCAGTCCTGCCTGGCTGCAGAGCCACGAGATCTCCCAAACTCATCTCTATTAACCCAAAGCAGTGCTGAAATCTTTTGTTCTGTCTCTTCTTGGGGTTAATTACAAGCTCACCCAGCTAATTCTTTAATTTTCAAGCTGTGCTGTTCACTCCCTGAGATGCAGGTGTTGCGTTTGGGGAGGATTTTTAAGAACTCCTCTGGTTTCCTAATGCAGGCTGTGAATTTTTAAGTGCTCTGCCCTTCCTGCCCCCGTGGCCCTTGCTTTGATCTGGTTAAACTCCTGAGAGAGGAGCCCTGGGGCTTTCCTCACCCTGGGACGGAAATGTGGATTATTTCTTGAGGTGAAAACAAACCAAACCGCAAATCTGTTGTCTTTGAAATGTGTTCAGTGAGGAAAGTGTGCAAGGTTAGCACAGCCCTGGGGCGACAGCAACGTCTGCTCCACATCCACACGAGTCTGACGCTGTGGGGTTTTAAACAAAAAGCTGCTGTGAGCAGAGCCCTGTACAGCACGGAAGAGTGGGCAGCTCTTCCCAAAATCTCTGGGGTGCTGGGTGCGGCAGGAATTCACACAGACAGATTAACGCCTTGCTGGGGAGTCCCAGTGGGGCTGTCTTGGGGGAGAGAAAAAGTTGATTTTCAGCTGGGAGAGTGTTTTGGAGTGGTGGAGTTGCTGGGTTGGACTCTGAAGGTCTGGGCGGGGTGTTGTTTATTATTTCAGGGCGGGGTGTTGTTTATTATTTCAGGGCGGGGTGTTGTTTATTATTTCAGGGCGGGGTGTTGTTTATTATTTCAGGGCGGGGTGTTGTTTATTATTTCAGGGCGGGGTGTTGTTTATTATTTCAGGGCGGGGTGTTGTTTATTTCAGGGCAGGGTGTTGTTTATTTCTGCGCAGGGTGTTGTTTATTATTTCTGGCGTGGTCCAGTGCAGTGACTCCGCTCAGTGCTCGCATCCTCTTTGATTTTCCTCTATGGGATCAATGCAACGCCAAAAATCTGCAAAATAACTGTATTTTCATAGGGTCATAGGATCCCAGGATGGCTTGGATGGGATGGAAGTGACTGATTTGGTCTTATTTTTCCATTAATTGCACTATATTAATATATATTAATTAATTTCCTATAATTACACTTGTAATAAAATTATTGATATGTCAGGGAAACACTCTGTTATCAATAATTTTATGCTTTTAAACTTTCATCTTCTTATGTCCCAGTGTTAAATGAGGTGTCCTCAAGACCCATTCCTAAAAATCAAACGTATTTCAGTGACTTAAAGGATGAGATTTTGTCCTTGAACTGTATTTCAGTAATGCCCGTGGCTTTTAAACATCTCGGCCCAATATCTGAATTATGGCACAAGACATCTGCCCTTACCTTGCTGTTGTGTTTTTTGAGCATGTGACAAAATCCATTCTTGGAGTTTTCTGGACCGATCCATATCTGGCCAGGAAAGGTATTCTGCTCTAAATTCCACACTATGAAATAGATTCTAAATCCCTTGGCTGACAGGGATCACCAGGAAACCTTTGGAGAGCACATGTGGATGTGCAGGCAGTTGTGGACCCAGCTCCTGTTGATAAATTAAGTGCCAGATCTTTAATCATAATCTTTAATCCCATGTCCAGCTTCAGGTTAATTATACAGAGCGCTTGGAATCAATTTTGGGATGATGCACACACTCAGGAAAACACTTCAATCAAATCCAGGGCTATGCATGTGTGCTTAAACAACTGAAGTGCTTTCTTTGCAGAAAGTATTCTGTATTCCTGAAGTCAGGCCCTTAATTGAAGGGGGAGGTTGTTAGGAGAGAAACAAGAGGAAAATTTAGGGCATTCCTACAGAGGGAATCTCCTTTCCTTGACCAGTGGTATTGGGACTAAACACAACTTGGCCAAAACTTCCAATGAAAAATGTTAAATTTGCTTGTTTCAGGTATTGTTGAAGGCATTCCTTGGTGATGGGGGTGGGTGGTTTGGTTTTAGGGTTTATTCATGTGGGTTTGCAGTTTTTCTCTTGGTGGTTTTGGGGTTTTTGGGGAGTCTTTTTTCCCACATTTAAATAAATGTTTGGGTTTTTTGGGATGAATGGGTTTTGAGTAATTTGTAACAGTCACCTGCCAGTGCACGGAGCATTTTCCCACAGCCAGCAGTAAACGGGAAATGCTCTACAGAAATGTGATTTAAAACTCCTGACATTGAGTGATTCCCCCCCAAAAATGACCTGGAAAGAGAACAACTAAAACCTCACTTCAGGTGGATGATGGAGAGGTTGAAATACAGCTTCCCATAGCCATGAGAACCCAAAACTATTTGGAAAAATAAGCACATTTAAGCCTGATCATTTGAAGTGGTGCATCCTAGAGGCACATGGATGAGTGTGGATTTGTTCCACATATTTTTTAATCCCCTAAATATCCAGAACACTTCATGAAGTATTGGCATTCCATCACAAGACTGTGAATGTAGTTGTACATTTAAACAAATTAAGTCTTTAATTCTCTTGCAGAGCAATGGGGTTTTTTTATTTTTTTTAAATAGGTTTGAATTAGATGATTTTTTCTACCGATTTCTCTCCTTTTATTTGCTGTTACCTTCGTGGCAAAATCCAGAGGGAATTCATTAAACTGAGTTAGGAGAGGAATGTCATCCTTTGCAGGATATGTTTTGTTGTATTGTCCCAAACCCAGGGTTATTTTGACAGAGGAATAATGGAGATAGCCATGATTTAAAGAACGGGAGGAATTCCTGACAGGAATGGGGATCTGTCCTTGTTGGGAGCCAGCCTGAGGTGCTTGATCATGGGTATTGATTCAGCCCATCAAAATTTGTTGTAGGGAATGTAATTTATGCTGCGACCTTCAGACAGCTCTCAGCTGAAATGGAAAAACGCGGCCCAGATCCTTACGGATGGGTCTGCTTATCACTGGCTCCAAGGAAATGCAGGATGGATGGAGGAATTCAAGCGGCTGTGCAGGCTGGAAGGACTTTCCAGTGGAACAAACATATGGAAATATCTGTTCTGTAGGCATTGCTACGCATAAAATTTGGTCATAAAACTCCTTTAATAGAAGAATTACATCTCCCAGAAAGCAAAAATCTATTCCTTCCTCCCTTTTTCAATTCTACTGTATTATTTTCATGATAGATGTGGAGTATTGGTAGTTTTGTTTTGGTTTGGGCCAACTGCAAGTCTGGGAATGGTGTAGATGCTTGGGGAAGGAATAGGATTTGAAGGGTTGTTTCTACCCTCAGGGTTAAAGATGTATTTAAAGGAGCAGAGTGATGAGAAATGATTGGGGATGGGATAAACATCACTGTAAAGACAAGGAAAGGTGCAGGGACTCTTATTCCCAATTAGTTGCAGGAAAGTTACCTGGTAGGGAATCTTTTAGCAGGATAAAAGTAAAAAGTATCTGTGTAGAATCCTAGAAAGGTTTGGGATGGAGGGAGCCTTCAACACTGTCCCATCCCACCCTGCCATGGCAGGGACACCTCCCACTGTCCCAGGCTGTTCCAAGCCCTGTCCAACCTGGCCTTGGACGCTGCCAGGGATCAGGGGTAGCCACAGCTGCTCTGGGAATTCCACCCCAGGGTCTCCCACCCTCCTTCCCCAATTCCACAATTCCTTCCCTATATCCCATCCAAACCTCTTCTCTGTCAGTTCAAAGACATTCCCCCTGTCCTACCCATACCAGGATATTGTGTCCAGTTTCGCTTCTCTGCTGTTCAAGAGAGGGGAAAAACTGCAGGAGAGCCTGAGGAGGGATGTCAGGATGATTACTGAGTTTGGGAACTCCACACATGAATAAAGACTTAAGGAGTTGGCTCCAAGTTTATCCTTGTATTACCAACATGGTAATTGAGGGGGAAATGAAGTTTGTTCCTTGGTAAGGATTTGAATCAGAGGCACCAGGTACAGCCTGGTTGAGAGGAAAATCTGAGTGGTTAGAAGAAGGAGGAGAAAGGAAAAAAAGAGAAGGAGAGGAATATTAACCACTGGAGTAAACTTTCCAGGGCTGTTCCTTGCTGGAGCTGCTCGTGGCTGGACAGGGACCTGGACGAGGTGAGAGCCATGGTGGTGGACAAAGTGATGCCCACAGATCTCTGCTCTGGGCCACCCACAGCAATGTTCTGCAGCACAGGAGGCTTTTCCTCTCCTCCCACCCCTCCCCACAGTCAGATGTTGTTACAAGCCTCGGGGTAAAAGCGGTTCAGAGTCTCTTGCGATGTGGTTTTCCCGTACATTAAAATGTTTAAGGAGTTTAAAAGTGCAGTTGTCTAAAAACAGACACCCTCAGGCTTCTGCTTGAGGAGCTGGAGACAGGAATCCTGTTTCAAAGCTGCTTCAGACGCCTGATGGCTGTATCAGAAAATGCTCCTGCTTATGCAGGGCTGGTGCCTGCGGTGCATTCGAGCAGCCTCCAGCCTTTGTGTCTGTTGGATTTGGAACATTACAAGTTTTATTTTGGGGGGATTTATGTACAAGGCTGCCGTGTCTGGAAACTCAAAGAACCGGTTTTATTCAAGATATTTTCCTCCCTCTGCTTTTGGTGGGGATATAGATGCAGTTTTCAGTTTTCTTGGAGTTGAAAATGTCAGGGTTGAAATCCTCTTGGATTGGGTTTTTCCCCCCAAAAGGACAGAGTAATCAGCACTGCGTTTGAATTGCTCTGGAATTAAATTTCAAGTGGAACAGCATGGTAGCTATTTCATTATCTCAAAATTTATTCCAGAATTAGGAACCAACATTTTCAAATTTCATTTCCTTGTGTAGTTTCTTGAGCCACCCCTTGTCTGTGACAGGCTGAGCTACAGCAGGAACGGGTTTAATTTATTAATTGGAGGCAGCAGGCATTGAAAGGTTTTGCATTTGGGCATGAACACATTTGTATTTGCATACCTTAACTAGAACAAATGGATGTCAGTGCCCAGCCCTGCATTTTCAAATGAGCTCAGGAAGTTACTTTTCTCTTTGAAAACCCTGAACTTCAGAGGAAATATATATATATATATTAAATTATTTTTGCAGTGACTCTGTAGTTTCATAACCATCAAGAAGAAATTAACTCAATTTCAGTGACTCTGTCCTTCCTTAGCCCAGCTCCTTGCAGTTATCTTGGAGATTTTGTTTTGTTGTGTCCGAAGTTTGTCAGTTCTTCTTCAGCAATATTTCTGAAATTCTGTCCTTCCTAAACAAATGCCCAGCATCTTATCTGCTATCGAGGCTGTTGGGGCTTCATCTCCCATCCTTTATCTCTTATCCCTTCCAGTCCTCTTGGAAGCTGCTGGATCGTTGCTGCTGTCTCTGGCACTGACAACCCCATCAATTCTCTATGCCTTCACTGGTCTCCTTTCTTCCTCCTGCATCAAGATAAACTTTTATTTTTATTTCTGCAGACATTCTTTTTGTGTTCTCCCTGGTGTCAGCTCCCATCACGCTGTCCTCTCCCTGCAGGCTCTGTTAATGTGGATGGTTCCAGACCCTCAGCACAGGCTCCCGAGTCCATCCCTTCTTGTTTGGGGCACAATTTCCTGTCCTTGGCCCTTTCCTGCTCTGCAGGGGCCAGAGTTGCTTCAAAATTATAAAAGTGCAGGGATTAAGGTTGAGCAGCTTGATTTAGCCCTTCCCAGTGAGCACAGGCAGCCTCTGACCGTGGGGATTGCACACTCCCACCAACACTCTCCCCTGGCACATTTAGGACGTGTCATCCTCTGCAAGAGCACAGCAAATGCCAAGGAAAGTTGGTGGTGGTGTAGGGAATTCTGCCTTTCCCAGCGAGGTGCTGGGAGGATGATGATTCCTGCTGTCCAGGAATGCAGCCAATCTTGAACTTGGTTATGTGAGATTAAATTTGATTGTATCACTGTTTTACTGCTGGTTTTGTAGCAGCACTTCTGTGCACAGGCCTGAATCCTTTATTCCTGATGAATTTACTGCTGTGACCGTGGTTAAAAGTTTCTTCACTTCTCATCTCATCCCAAAAAAAGCTGTTTATTCCAGGAGAGACACTGGTTTCATCTCTGCTACCTGAGCACAATCCCAGATTGATCAGGGATCTGACTGATGCAGAGTTTGAAATCTTAAGCCTGGCAAAGAACACTTTTGGTTCTTGACCCTTTTGCTGTCTCTGTGCCTCACTCCCTGTGGGCTCAACACAAACCTCTCCTTGGGGATGAATCCTCCTCTTATTTATATACTTATATATACTTATATATATATATATACTTATATACTGCTTTATATACTTATATACTGCTCACACTCAGGACACATTTTGCTCTCTCCAGCACAGCCTGGGGAAGATATTTAGGGGAAAAGTTTTGGCTTTAAACATTCCCAATTTCTTAACCCCCTTCCAAAGGCAAACAGCTGTTTGCAATAGCTGTAGATAGCTCATTTAGGGGTTATCTGCTTTGTCCAAAAAAACCCCACACAGCTTCTCAAAACCAGCCTGGCCTGAAACAGAATGGAGTCATTGCAAGATAATTAACATCCCTTGGATATTTGAGTGTGCAAAGGTGCATTTGATCCCATTCCTGTAAAGACCTGATTACATTATGGTAATGAGAGTTTTCGGAGCTGCATTGTTGTTACGGGAAAGCTGCTTTTGAATTCAGCACAGCAATAATTCCCTCCCTTTGATCAGAAGAAATGTCAATTACATTCATATTTGAGCTGGAGATCATATAAACAAGCCCAGTCCTTTCAGTAGTGCATGGTTAACACAAAAAAAGTAATTAAAGCACATCAATAGCATTTCTCAGAAAGCATGTATAGGGGCCAACAACAAAGTACAGAATCTTACCCTGCTTCTCATTGTTCTCTAGGTTAATAAAAGATATTTTTACATCAGTTTGGTGGTTGTCCACATATTCAAAACTCTTTCCTTCCTGGCAGTGTCAGATATTCTTCCCTTTCCACCTTGTCCAAGAGGAGAAAGGCACCTCTGGGGAACTGGGCTGCTGCTAAACCAAGTACCCAGGAATCTTCAGAGGGGCTCCAGGTAACAATATCACCTGTGAATTGTCTTGTTATTGAATAGGAAACCAGGCAGAATTTTATAATTCAATCATAACATTGAGTAAAGTAACAAATATATTTCATATTGTGGCTACCTAAGAGAAGAGCCTGGTTAGGTGGACATGGCAAAATTCTTGTTGGGGAACTGAATTGTTTATTGTCATTGTTTCTCAAGGGTTTGCTTTTTTTGTTTGTTTTCAGCTAAAAATAAATGGGCTAAATCAGGGTCAAGAGTTTCTGTCTGTCCAGGCTGGTGTGAAAACAGCTCTCAAGAGCTCACTGCAACCATCAAGAGAAGGATGAAGAGAATGTAAAGGTCCTTGTAGTGCTCATGTGTGGGTTGGGAGCTGTGGGTGTTCTCAGCCTCGTTAGGGAGGAGGGAGCAGCTGCTTTTCCCTCTGCTCCTCAGTCCCACCATACAGAATGGGCTCAGGAATGATGGGTTTGGATTTTTTTGGCTGCTATCTGGGTGCACAAAAGTGCACCTGGATTAATTTCTACAACACTCTCAGGTATGGGATGTGGTTCTTGGAGTTGTCCTGAGCAGAACCAGGAGTTGGAGTTTGAACCTTGTGGGTCCTGGCTCGGAATATTCCGTGATTCCCTCGATCAGTGTCTGTGTCAGGGTGATGGAAGTGGTTCAAATGAGCTGGAGAAGTTACTGCAGGAACAAAAGGGAGGAAATGATGCTGAGCTGGGAGCTGCCAAGTGCATTAATTTATACTATGTGCATATGTAGTGACTACCCTGTGCAAATTCCTAAGGAAAATATTCCTAAAAAGCAGCAATTTCAAGGATAATAGTTAACCACTTCTGTGACAGTCTTGTAACCCAGAACATGGACATACACTGACTCAAATCTTGATTCTGAGCAAAGCTGTATGGCAAGAAAATAGAGAAAATATTCCCTCCTCCCCCCTGCAAAGCATCAGATGTGTTCCACACCAGGGATTCACTCTGCTAAATGACTTCTTGAGGCAAATATGTAGGATTTTTTTATAAATGCTTGATCTCCAAGTCCACGAACAGAACTGGTTAACTGGGCTCTAGTGGGAAGGATCCATGAGGAAAAACCAGGAGTGTTTTATTCCAAGGCCATTGTTTCAGTGCACAGGCTTTGCACAGTGCATCTATCTCAGCGAGCAGGCGCTGCTTTGTGTCACTGGCCAAAATTTTCATGGTCTGCTTCAGCAGGCAGACTTGCAGAATAATAAACAAGATTTCTGTATGTGTGACTGCCGCAAATACTTGTTGACAGTGACTGCTGTATTTCTTTCAGAGGTCCTGCCAGCTTTAATTAACTCAGGTTTATTCTGAACGGCACCGAGATTAGGAAGTTGTTTGCAATCTATTTGCACTGTAATACACAACCCAGAGCATCGCTGTCCCCGTGTCTCCCTCACTGCAAACCTGTCGTCTGCCTTGCCACAAGTGAATTTGAACCCTGGCCATCTTCTCTGCTCCATTTAGCTCCTGCTTTTTTAGCACAGGTTTGGGGATGCTCGCTGGATTTGAGCAGCTGGGGTGAGGGCCATTGCCTGCCAGGCTGCCT
This sequence comes from Pseudopodoces humilis, assembly GCF_049639895.1. Lineage (NCBI taxonomy): Eukaryota > Metazoa > Chordata > Aves > Passeriformes > Paridae > Pseudopodoces > Pseudopodoces humilis. The sequence goes on along the minus strand of NC_142210.1, from coordinate 23,069,606 downwards.
GTGCTTGTCAGACCCAGCAGCCATCAAGATCTCAGTATTTCTTTTCAGATGTGCATGTATCATACTTTGGAGTTTTTCCACGTCACCTGCTCTTCTTGCCTTCTGTCTGGGAGCACTCGGGGTCTCTGATTCAAGGGCTGGAATCTCCTCCAGGCTGGAGCTGTCTCCAACTGTTGCTGTGCAGTGCTTGGAGCAGGGGTTGGATCCTATTTTGGGGGTGTGAACTCGGCTGTAATTACACAAGAGTTGTACAAACACACATTTGCAGATCTTCCATAAGGCTCCAGCACAAATTCCTCTGCTGTTTCACCATTCCTGGCTTTACCCTGCTAGGACAGGCAGCCAGGCTCTGCCAGGGCTGCTGCTGCACCTCCTTCTGCTGCTCCCATCCCTGCTTGCTCTGCTCTCAGCAATCTCCTTAAAATTTAAGTTCTGGGTTAATGAAACAGAGCAAAGGCTGTTCTCCCTGGCAGCACAACTGGCCAAAATGACAGTTCCCACTCTGGCTGGGACAGAGATTGATGCTCGTGTGCTGTAGAGGAAAAAAAGCTCCAGTAGTGCTGGGAGAGAAGGGAAAACACAGGGATAATGGAAATGGAGGGTAAATAAGTGCTGCTGCTAAATTTATTGGATGATTGTGTTGGTTTGGTTGGGACATGATTTGTTTTCTTCAGGGGAAGGGAAAAGCAAAGTTCTTCCCACCACTGCACTGTGTAGTTGATAGTGTGGGGAAATTGGTTTCTAATACATCTAATACTGATGTATTTTAACTTACCTCTTCAGCTTTCAGTGCTGAAACCCATAATTATCTGTATGGAAATGTTTTCATGACAACAGGCCAGGCTGTGATTTACCCAGGAGGTGGTGTCACCACCTCTCCAGGGGCACTGAGAGCTGTGGTTGCTTGTTCTCTGTGGAAATGAGGAGTTTTACCTCGTGCCCTTGTAATAAACTCTTTATCCTCTGCTGGCCTCCTGAGCACGCTGCCGTCCTCCCACCCCTGGAAGAGAAACCTGCCCCATCCAGTGGGAGAAGTGCTGGGAAGAGCTGAGCTGTAGCCAAGGTAGTGCTGGAAAGGTGATTTTCAGTTTAGTGCAGAGTTCTCCTTCATTTCTGCTGCTGCTCCAGGCTGGGCTGGGTCAAGTGCTCCACTTAACAGTGGAGAGCCTCGGTGCTGGGAGCAGCCCCAGGAATGGTCCTGCTGTGGGGATAAAAGCCCTCAGCACACAGTTACTCAGCGTGGGTGGAAATGGAGAGCTCTAGGCTTTTAAAAACAAACATTTCTGGCCCAGCAAGCCAGAGACAGCCCAGCCAAGGAGCCACCTGCTCCTGCTCTTGCTTGAAGTGGAACTTGGGTCTCCTCTTGTCACAAATGCTTTGAGTTACTGCCAGCTATCAAATACTAATGTTATTTTATATAATGGAGCCCTTTGTGCTCCTCTGAAGGACCAGCAGGGCTATAATCATAGCCTGAAGGGCTTTAAAATTTCAAGTATTTTTGCTCAATAGTTCTGGGAGGTTTTTCTTTGAAAGAAGTCCTGTCCCAGGGGAGCTGCTCTCCTCTCCACAAGCAGGAGCACAGGAACTCCTTGTGGCACTAATGGCAGCTGTGCCTGCATGAGGTCCCACAAAGAGATTCCACAGAACAAAGCTCAGCCTCCACAACATAAAATGCAGTGGGGAAAACAGTGAAATTGTGAAAGGCCTCCTTCTGATTTAGCCCAACACCGATGTTAAAGTGATGGGAAGTCAGAGATTCCCGTAGATTCACTCTTTGTGGTACAAGCAGTTTGTTTCTTGGATTTCTTTCCCTTTCCTGCAGCCTGCCTGCCTCCCTCTGCTCAGAGGCTGCTGGGGTCCTTCTGGTTCATCACCCCAGCGTGCCCTGAGGACAGGCTGCTGTCACCTCCCGAGCTTCCCTGGCCACTCCTGCCAGGCCCCATCCATCAAGTGAACAGGTTGGAGGAGAGCAGGAGCTGCCAGCCTGAAATAAATCACAGCTCTGAGCAGCACCAGCTTCTCCTGCCTCGTCCCTGCCCAAAAGCTTCCCAGCTCTTGGCATGGCTCTGGAAGGAGCTTGGCTTTAGGGCTGAGGTTTTCTGTGCCAAACAGGCTGGGGATGGTGGGGCTGTGGGGTCTGCTCAGACCACGGAGACAATGCTGGCTCATCCCTGTGCCAGCTGGGAATTCAGGGTTGGAAGGAGCCCATCCACAGGCACTTGGAAAAAGTGGCAATGTGGATTTTTATTATTATTTTACTTATTTTTATTAACTGCTTCCAAGGCAGAAAACAGATTCTATGTCGTTGTATGTGCTCCACATCCAGAGAGCTACATGGATGTTGTCCCTTTCCCTGATTAAGGTATACCAAAGGCTTCTGTGCTGTGATTTCTGGGATAAAATTTGGAGGTCTGAATTTCCAGTTTGTTCACAATTTTGGATGCCTGATGAAGGGAACACTGATTAATGTAGTTATAAAAAATAGCAAACAAAAAATACAGAAAATAATTCAAATTTGTTGGCAGTGCTTTTGCTGTTGTTGGACATCAGAAAATCAGTGGTACAAGACCTATAGAATGTAAAGTAAGGGTGGAAGAGGAACCCTTCCCTTCCTCCTGAAAAATAAAAAAAGTAGGAGAAAGCAGACTGGGAGTTTTGAAAACATGCTGTGTTTGATGAATCACAACCACTCTCTTGAATGACTTTACTCAAAGGTACCAGTGCATTGCAAGTTTAATTCCTCTGGTTTGAAATCTTTCTTGAAGCTGTTTTGCTTCAAGGAACACTCAGTGAATGTGGACAGGGTGGAATGAAATGATGAATGGTTCTGTAAACATCCCTGAGCATGGTGCACAAACATGGAAATGCTCCTGGATTGCCTGGATGGAGGAGAACCAGCAGCTCCTTGGAGCCTGGGAAATGCAGGGTGTGGATGTGTGAGCAAAGCTCCCATCAACAAAAAAGACAGTTTTAGCAATTTTTCCTTTTCAAAACAATTTTGAATTTCTAGCATTGAATTCTAGACATCTAGCTTAAAACCATGCCTGCTTGGATCCTTTTTTTCATGCTTTTATTTGTTTTATAAGATTCATTTCACTCATTTTTACCCCACTAAAAGGTGAACTCATGTTTAGCACGATACCTTTAATTTCCTCCTTTTTATTTCTCCTTTTTATAGCACACCTGGGGACGCCTCTTTGCTCCTCACCTTAATTTTAATCATGCACTGAGAGCAGCCTTTATATTATTCAAGCAATCTTGGTGGAATAAAAAAAAATGGAAATTGTCATTTGTCCTTGATGTCTCCATTTCCCGGTGAGCCCGCTGGAGGTGTAAACACGCCGGGCTCCACTTCCCAGGCTCTAAAGTGAGACTTCCAGGTGTGTCAGGATTACACATGGAGCATTAGGAGGTTTAAAATGTTTTTCCTGTCTGGATAGGAGTCACAGCAATTTTAGGCATTTGATGCAATGCCCCATCCCATGCTCTCTCTAATAGAGGTCGTTATAATGCCTGTTTTGGAAGTGGTGTTATTGATGAGCTGCTGCTCTGCAGAACCCAGATTGCCTTTCCAGTCTGCTTTCTGCTCACAAGTTGTTTTCTCGGTGGGAAATAAATTGTTTTCACTGTGGGAAATGTTGGTTGTTTACTAATAAGTTGTTTTCTCACTGGGAATAGATTTTGAATGTTAAGATGGAAGATGGGGTTTTGCTTTGTGCTGGTGAAGGAAATGCAATGAGCCTCAAGTCCTTGAGCTGTGGGGACTTTTTAAACAGAAGATTGATCGTGTCCTGCCTCAGTCTTGCACCTTACAGGCTTTTAAGGGGACACAGGGAGTTGTATCTTGGCAGCCACTCAGAACTGAAGTTGTGGTCAAGCAGGCTGGCTGGTGATGGAAGAGGAGCATGGATTTCACTGGAGCTCGTGCTCACCTGCAGCTCTTCCAGGGAAAGATCTCTTTTTATTTTTTCATTTTTATCACAGAATCACAAATGTTGAAAAAGATCTCCAAAGCTCAGTCCAACCTGTGGCTGATCCTCTCTTGTCAACCAGAGCAGTGTTTGTAGGTGGAACAGTCCTGAAACCCCCCATGGTGCAGCTGGATGTGGTGTGTGTTTGGAAACCTCCCTGGATTCATTAAAACTCCAACAAAATCTCCCCTGTGGTGGTGGGAACATCAGATTGACATTTTCTTCTGGAGGTGTTTGGACAGAACAGACTCTGACTGAAATGCATTCAGTGGAACAAGGGGAAAATGGGATTCAGTGGGAAAATATTCAGAAATTAATTTGCTTCCTGTCTTTTTCTTCAAATTTTGTTCCTGTAGGTCGGAGTAACTTTGTGATGACACTTTTTTACGTGAGATTTCTGAGATCATCCTAGAATTCATAGAATCGTTGTAGAATAATTTGGGTTGGAATGGGACCTCAAAATTCCTCTCATTCCAAGACCCTGCCATGGCAGGGAGAACTTCCACTAGACAATGCTGTGTTATTCAGGAGGAATTTCTTCATGGAAAGGGTTGTTAAACATTGGAAGGGACATTTGGAATCACCATCCCTGGAGGTGTCCAAGGAAGGCCTGGAGGTGGCACTCGGTGCTCTGGGCTGGGGACAAGGTGAGGGTTGGTCACAGGCTGGACTCGATGGTCCTGGAGGGCTTTTCCAACTGAAAATTTCTGGAATTCTGTGATAGCACTGAAGTAAAAGACCCAATCCCATCCAGTGAACGCATCTTTCTTTCTTGGGCCAGGGATACATTGGATTTTAGGGAATAGTTCTTCACCTAATGGCTTGCCAAGCATTGGAACAGGCTTCCAGGGCAGCAGTGGAGTCACCATCCCTGGAAGCATTCAAAAAATGTGTGGATGTGGTGATTTTGGACATAATTTAGCAGTGCTGGTTTAATGGTTGGATTTAATCTTGGAGACCTTTTCCAGCCTTAATGATTCCATGATCCTGGGAAATATTAAAAAAGCTTGACACATGTTTTCTGTGACACTTCCTTTCAGGTGAAATAGGAGATCTGTGTGTTTTCAGGAGGTTTTGAACTTGTTTATAATTTTCTGTTGATCAAATGAGGTCCAAAACTACTGGAGAGGGCTTTTCTGAGGGAGAAACAAACTGATTTTCCAGCAGCCAGAAATGGGATGTCCAGACACACTGTACACTTGGACATGTATGGCTCAAAGAGGTTTTAAATGGGGAGAAAAAAAACAGATTATTTTACCTGGGGAGAACTTGTTTGACAGGGTAGAATACATATTCCCCCATAAATGGGCTGCATGATCCCCATTTCCTTTCCTGGAACACTCTCAGGAAACTAAAAGATGTTTAAAAAATTTGAGATTTTGTATCTATTGGAGAATTTGCATAGAGTGACTGCAGTTCCTGCTGTAATTCATTGGGTGCCTTCTGTGAACACAGATGTGAGCCCTTGGTGCTCTCCATAAATTTAAAGAATGACTGCAAAAGGATAAATCTAAAAATATAAAATTTTAAAAAGCAGAGAAAACCAAAGAAAAATCTGGGCAGGGGGTGAAGAATTTGCCAGATGTGCAGAAGAGAAATCACAGCAATGAAAGGAAGAAGCTGCTGGAGGGTGGAATCTTCCTTCCAGGATGGGAGAAAGTTTTTGGAGTCAGCTCAGGGCCTTGCTGGGCCACAAGAAACTTCTTCATTCCTGAATCATGGAAGTATTGAGGTTGGAAAAGCCCTCCAAGATCTTGGAGTTCAAACATTCCTCATCACTGCCAATCCCACCACTGCCCCATGTCCCCAAGTGCCACATGCACACGGCTCTGAAATCCCACCAGGGATGCTGGCAAGGAAGAATTTTGGAGGGCAAGGATATTTAAAAGCTTGGAGCAGCAATTCAGATTTGGATATTTAAAAGGATCTAAAGTCCAGGATCTCTGTGTGGCAAAATGGAATCTGAATTTTTTTTTTCCAAACTGAGCCATACAAAATTCTTCTCTCAGCCACAGGATGCAAAGGAGATGTTTTAGGTCACTTGCCTTTTGTTTTTTTTTCATTTAAAAAAAAAAAAATTAATTGGGTTTTTAAATTTTATTTTACTTTGTCTCCATCCTTGCAGTTCTTTGCCATCTTGGAAACTCCTGAGTTTCCATTCAGTTGTCTGTTCTCTAGAGCCAAGAGTAAGGGAATTATTGAATTCTTTAGGTTGGAAAAAGCCCTTTGAGTCCAACCCTTAACCCAGCACTGTCCCCCATTGCCACCACTTGTTTTCCACCCAGTTTTGGTGGTTTTTCTCCATCCACTCCATATTTCAACAAGTTGGGATGCCCAAAATGCAGCTCAGTGCTCCAGGTGATGACTCCTCAAGGACACAGGGAGAGGGAACATCCTTATCTCTCCTTCCCCCTTACTTCTGATATCAGTTTAGAGCTGTCTGATAAAAAGCTGTCACCACCTAAAGTCACCAGACTGGGGCTGGAGGGAGGAGATGACGCTGGCATTCGGATGTCAGTAAATATTTAGAAAGGTAAAAAGGCCAAAATGGGAATTTTGTGGTGTTGGAGCAGAGGAACAGATGGATTTCTGCTGTGGTTTCATTTAGGTCAAGGGAAACCTAATTAACAGAAATTACAGCATATGAGACTTGTATTAGAGCTGTATTCACAGATACCATGATTTTTGCATTAAAAAAGGTAATTATCTGTTTCTGGGAAGCAATAGAGGAGACATAAAAGCTGTCAGAGGGCATTTGGTGTATTTTACCATGGAATTTTATTGCTAAATCTAATTATAATAACAAATTTTTTCAGTGATGGTGAGACTGAGGGGATTGCTCCTGAAATGAGGAGCAGTGATTCCTATTTAGCAGTCTTCCAAGGAATTTCTCAGGGCTTCTTAGGCTTTGTTTTCTGGGCATAGCTGGGAAAAATAATCCAAGTGGATGTTTCAAATGGGTTATTTGAACTGCATTTTGAATTGTGGACAACCAGAGATTGAGAATTCAAGTCTTAAATTTGCCTTAGAGATGAATTAAGCAAAACTGAAATAAAGCTTTGTTAATTCTGAATGTCTGAGAGGCTTCATAGTTGTTAAGGCAATTTTAACTAATCCCCTTTAACTTGATATTTCCAGTTAATTTGGATTTATATCTCAGCATTGCTGTGCTGATAAACCCTGATATAAAACCCATGTTAAAATGAGCTTTTTTGTAGGGATAAAGCAGAATTTTGTTGTGCATCTCAGTGGAATGTTACCACTTTGCTGATATCCAGAGGGTTTTCCCTCTTGCTGGAATTGTGACAAGGCAAATATTTGTGCCTTGGATGACTAATTTTAACTGTTAATTTCTAATTAATTGATTTTTCAAGAGCTCATCTTGAAAACTTTTCTTTTCTCTGGAACAAGGCTTACCTTTGTCAGGCAAAATTCAAAATGGCATAATTTTATTGGGGCCCTGAATGTTTTGTTTTTTTTATTTAAAAATCTGGCTTTGTACATTCAGAGATTGCCTCATGTACAAAACTTTCTAAACATCCCTGGAGAAGCAATTTACAGAACTTTATAAATATCCCTGGAAAAATAATTGATAAATCTTTATGAATAACACACCTTAAGAAACAATTTACAAAAAACTTACTCTGGTGGAGAGGGGAGGTCTGAAAAGCTGGAGAAAAGCTCAGCTTGTGCTGGGTCTGAGCCTAATCAGAAGGAGCAAAGTCATGTCCTAGGTGGCATTTAATGATTTTGTCATTGCTCTGACATTGCTGTCACCGTTGTTTGTTTATCCAACCTGCCCGAGGCACCGCAGCTCGTTGGGAGCTTTGACGTGCAAAGTTCTCCCAGGAACAGATTTGGAGCCAAGGAGGGCTCGTGGGCTTGCTGGGCTCCGTGACAAAGGATGAGCCATGGGGATGAGCCTCCTCATTTATAGTTCTGTGGAGATGGTCAAGGTGATGGAATTAGCTCGGAAATATACGTAACAGCTCATCGGGGATCTAAAGACCTTTGCGCTTAAAGATTTTTCAGTTCATTAAGAAATCAGAGTAAGTAAAAGTTAACTACTAAATAATCACTGACTTCTGAAGACAATTTGCCATCAAATTAGGTTGGATACTGAGAGGGAAGGAATCTCTCACACTTGAACTCCTATAAAAGCACTTTTGAGAGACGTTTTTCCTCCCCCGGTGAGCCGCACGCGTTCAGATTTAACCGGGTGATGTTTCCACCCTGGAATATCAGCTGGGTGCCCTAGAAAATCTTGCCAATCATCTTCCCACTTGATCTTTGGGGATAAATTGGGAAGTGCTGTTTTCCCTGTGTTTCATGTGGAAGGGAGGCAAGGGAGTTCAAGGATGTGGGATGGCTCCTATGGGTTTGGCTGGCTCTCTTTTATTCCTTTGAAATTCCATCGTCTCTTCAGTGGAAGATTTTGGGAGCTCTGTTTTCCACCACTGATCATGAGAAGAGGCAGTTTAGGCTCAAATATTTTTGCAGCTTGAGATAAATTGGTGGCAATTTCAGGATGAAGTCGTTTGACTTCAGCACAGTCTCTTAAGGTGTGGTAAACTTGGAAATTTTCCTAAATTTAGAATAACAGGACTTCAACGTCTTGGAATAAACTTCACTTCTTAAATATTTACAACTGTCCTTAGCACCTGAGTAACTGAGTTGCTACTGCCTGAACAAAATTAAATGTCAGCTAAAATAAGTGTTACTATTTAATGGCATGAAAGAAACTCTGGCTCAAGAATTTCTGGGCATTGATATTCTGGTTTTAGAATATCAAAGAAGATTTAAGAATATCAAGAGAATACTTGGTGGTTACTCCTTCATTAATTATTGCCACTTTTTTTGATATTACGTTGGAATTTCCTTCTCACCCAGCTATATTTTTACTTCAGTTCTTAGCCTGTTTTTTTTTTCTTCACATAATAAACTTCATTAGTGGGTAGGATTTAGCCTGACTTTTTATGTAGCTTATCCAAACTGAAACACATCAACCACAAGCCTCTAAAAACGCTGGAATGGGAATGTTTACAGACTTCTGACAAACACTGAGCTGTTGATTGCAGAGACATTTTTATGAGTGAGTAGCAAATGTTTCTGGAGAGATCATTTACAGGGAGGCTGCTCTGATTGAGTTATTTGCTGCGTTTCTGTGGAGCTTTTCTTTTTTTGTTGTTTGTTTTCTCCAAGGGAAGTCATAATAAAAGATGAGTCTGAAAATAGGCCCCGTGTCTGGTGGTTATGGATGCGCTGCTATAAATAGTGGGACTTCTGGGGGCTTTTTGGATGTCACAGTGAAATCAATCTTGGGATAATTATGCTACTCTGAAGAAGCTGGAACATCAGCTTAGTCTTTTATGTGTGAATGTATAGGAGTGACTTTATTGATAGTACAATAATTGAACATTACAAAAACTGTTCAGCATCTTCCTTAAGTGTGGAAGTGTTGAGCAGTGTAACAGAAACCCAAATTTGATCCCAACAGCTTTTTCATAGGTGGGGGTCCTTTGCCTCTATCACCAAGAATATAAGAAAATCAATTTTTCATCATAATGCAAGCAGCAATTGAAAAGTCCTAATATTTTTGTTTCCTTCTGAAGGGAAATGAAGTGTGACTGACATATTTTGTCTCATTTTACCAATACAGTTGTTAGAAATAGTTTCTTATTAAATAGTTTTAGGAGGGTGCTCTTATCTGTGGTCTGAGTCTCGTGTGCCTCATGTGAGATTTTTAAGCCAAAACAATTATTAAATAAGAAAGAGCTTTTTTTGCAAATAAAAAACCCCAATAATACTAGATCAAATTTAGGATCTGAATCTCTTAGGACTAAGAAAGTACTGGCCCAAAAAGACCAGTGATATTTATGTTAATATTTGCTTTAAAGGGAAGATAGTTTTGGGAACTCCAGGTAAATTCTCCCAATAAAAATATGGGAAGAAGTTTTGTTTTCCTGCTTAGCTTTGCTCTGGAATGTGGTGCTAACAGAGGGGGAGAAGAGTTTCCTTGTTAATATTTTGTAATTATTTTCTGGTTCTGCTCCAAGGGTGATGGATTTTCATTGTAGAGGGCAGTTGTACCTAAAGAGCTGGAAAAGATAATGGAATGACTGGAAGGAAAATCAACTTGTGGATGTTTTTAAGTCCTTCCCATGGTTGGCATTGTAGAGGTTCCTCCTTGGGCCAGTCTGGCTGATGTCACTCGAATATTTGGGTGCCTCCCAGGAGTGGTACATTTCTCTGATTTTACAGCAGAGAAACTGTTAATCCATTTCCCTACCTTATGTACACACAGATTTTATGTGCATATAGATCCAAGTAGAGTGAAGACTTTGGGACAAAGCTCAAAAATTACTTTTCTAACACCTTCATGGCTATTAAAATAAGAGCATTTGAGTCCAGCCCTATCTATAGACAAGCTATAAATAGCTTCCAGCAAGAAAATGATTTGTCACCAGCAATTATTAAAAACTTTCCAGTTAAATCCAAGTTATAACCTTCTTAAAAACAGAGAGGGCTGAATTATTATTTTAGGTTTCATCTGGGTCATTTTCAAACATGAATAAAACATTTCCCTTGCACAAATCATTCATCTCCTCAAAACCTTCAGGAAAGGTTGCAGAAATGACCAGCAGAGGTGAAGATGTTCATGCAGATTTCGTGGTGATGGAAAAGCTCTTTTAGAAACAAGGGGAGAAAGCAGAATGTGAGAAGAAATCCATCAATAGCGGGGGAGAAATGAAGTGCTTTACTCAAATGGCACCACCACTGAATTAGTCAGGGGCTGAAGGCTTATTTCCAGCAAAATATGTTCACCCAGCTATTAAGAGTACCCTCATGAGGAATTCCTGCTGTGTGAGACATCAGTCACAGGCCAATCTCCTGGCTTGTATTAAAATTGCTGGGTGAAAAGGTGATTTAAAGTCTCCAGTGATTGTTGCTGGATTATACATCAGGGCAGAGTGAAATGGCAAAGCTTTATTGTCTGATACTGCATTGCAAAATTGGTATTAGGTTAAATCACATTGGTTGGTCATAAATCAGAGACACGCGGGTAAAAAATGAATATACACAGCCTCTTATTGCTGTGGCTTTGTTTGTGGCTTTTTCCACTAATTCCTGCTTAAAATTCAGCTCTGGCTGCTGGAAAAGCAATCCCAAACCCATCAGTAGCTGTAAGCACCAGTGATTTGGGGGAGATGCTGCAAATGTTTGTGAGTGGATGCTGGCTCCACAAAAAATCATGGAGGAATAATTAGTAAATGGAAAATTTAACTGCGAAGATCATTTCTGGGTGCTTCATTACTTGATCTGATGGGAATTTTGGGGGGAATAAATCAGAAAGTTAGACACTTGGACACTTCCAAGGGTGAGGCAGCCATCTCTGGGTGACCCTGTGGCAGGGCCTCCCCACCCTCACAGGGAGGAATTTTTTCCCAATATCCCATCAATCCCTGCCCCTCTGGCAGTGGGAAACCATTCCCCATGTCCTGTCACTCCATGAGCAATAAAACTTCATCAAGAAATCAATTCACCAATGGCATCCAGCAAAATTTTGGATGACTGAAGTCATAGGCCCAGAGCCAGAAGCCTTCCTCTGGGCCTGTAACCTGTTCTGGTTAATATTTAATGTTTTTAAGCAAAAACAGAGTAAGAAAAATGAGTTTATGAAGAAAGATTTAATATTTTTTTTTCCTTTTACATTTTAATTTGGAATGTCTGCTTGAAATTCGAGAGTTTCCTCCTCAGATTTTTATGTATTTACTTTTGTGGTCACCATGCAGGTTTTGGTAGCACTAAAAAGAGGTTTTTGCCTGTAAGAATGGAGTTCCACACCTGACTGCAATAAGGAGTCATAAAGTCCACAAAGAAATTATTAAAGAAATCCCTCTGCTATTAATTGGAGTGATATTATTTCTCTGTATGTTATTTCATTTGGGCTTTGGAGGATTAATTTACTGGAAGCGTCTGAATCACAACAGAAATGCTGATTGTACTGACATTACCTTAAATGAGTCAGAAAAAAATGGGGTTTTCCATTCAAGCTTCTTCTGCTCTTTTCTTTTTCTTTGAAAGTTTTTCCTGCTTTTCCACTTGCTTTGTCCTTATGAAGATGTTCAGATTCTAATCGCTTTTTGGAGAACTGGGATGTCTTAACCCAGCTCCATTTGATTTTAAACACTTGGCCACACTATGGGTTTGCATTTGGTATCTAAATATGTGTTAAGTGAAAGTTTGGGGGTAGAAGTGGAGTGAATTCCATGGGAATGAGCTGATCTGGGAAATCACCTACAAGCACCAACCTCTGGGCTTGTTTCTACCTGTTTTTTTTTTTAGCTGTTATTCCAGAAACTTCAACACTTAAACAATCTGTGGTGGCTCCTTATGTTCAATTAATCAATTTTTGTTTGTATTCATGACTTTTTATTCAAATATGCATCAGTAGTGATGGGAGATTTATGGGATACAGGATCTCCCAGCCATCCTGAGGTTTTCCAAGTTTTTTTGTGTAAGAGGGAAGTGCTTCCCATTACCAAACCAAATCTGTTTTACAGCTGCAGCCTGAAATCTTAATTCCAGCCCCTCATTCCAAGCGGAGTTTTTGACATTCCCTCTACTCCCGGTTCTGGGTAATTGCTGTGTGTTTATGGAAGCGTGGCTCTGGAAAAGCTGGGAAGCTGGAGTCCACAGCAGCCAATTAACACTATTTAACAGCTGTTCAAAGGGATAATTGCCTGATGTTAGCATCACCTAACGTTATTTTTAATGCTAATTATGTCCAATTTACTCTCCCGAACTGACAATGGCAATATTTGTGTTCGTGCCAGCTGCACACCCGAGCTGGAGGATTTTGTGGCTGAATATTCCCTGCTGAAGGATCCTCTCCTGGATGGAGATGTTGTCACGTTTGGCTTCTCCCCGGGGATTTGTTGGTAGGATTGGAAAGCCACAAGGAAACAAGCCACAAAAACCTCCACATCCCAGCAGACAGCTCAGATTTCGTTAATTTTTCCAGAAAATTGGTACAACAGAATAAATCCTACCCTTTTTAATGAACTTTATGCTGTGTCAATAGTCCTGTTCACTCAAAATTTCTTGGAGAATTACATTACAACTATAATTTTTCTTTTAAATCCAGCCTCTTGATTTCTGTGAATTCCAGAATATTTTTTTCAAATTTTTTTTTTTTTAATATTTATTTGCTCCATAACCTACTAACAGCAGTCTAAATTTTTCCACTTTATATAAATGACTTGTTCCTCAGCTTCACTACAGTTTTACAAACTGAATAAAGCAGCATACTTTACCCATTTAGGAAAGGTCTCCTTGAATGTTAACATTTTACATTGAGGATCAAATTGAAATAATTGCCTGGAAGGAAAACACCTGAAACAAATGATGGGCCTTGAAAATAGAAATCACAGTTTCAAATAAAAATAGAGAGCCCTTCAGAAGCTGTGGTAAATGAATGCTTGGTTTAGTTGGGAAGTGGGGATTTATTAGCTTGGGTAGTTTGTGATGAAAGATATCTGTGAAAATAATTGGTCTCATTTTGGGAAAATCAGGGAGTCCATTAAAACTGCTGTACACAATGATCACAGGAATACTAATTTGGCTGGAGAATTCCGGTGATTTCTAGCACTCCCCGAACCAGAGTAAATTCCAGCCAAGAGAGGGTAATTCAGGCCATCCAGAGTGTTTTGTTTGTGCATCTCTGCATCCCCAGGAAGATTCTTGTGTGAATGGATGTTGTGAATCCCTCTGAGCACCTGGGAGCCTCTCCTGAGGTTCCAAGTGCAGGCAGGGACACTTCAGGAGTCGTTGAGGAGTATTTACAATTAATTTTGGGCTGAAATAACACTGAAAATGGAGTTTACCTTCCCAAATGGTGCCTGACCAACACCCAACCCATGTACAGAGCAGGATGAGTTATATGAGTTTTTGAGGCAGGAAAGCAGAGCTGGAATCACCAGTTAGGGCACAGGGAAATAAAATTTTCCTTTCTGCCTTTAAAGATGCAAAAAAATAAATCAGATATAAATAAAAGAGATGTGCTTTGTTTTTAGGACAGAAAGAGGTAAAATAATCACTATAATGGAAAATAGAAGTTGGGGTGGAAATGCTTCGTTGGCACCAATGTATTTTCTGTAGGTTTGATAGAGACAGGAAAATACTTTTGATCTTTTCAATCATGATTGATATCAATCATCTAAACATGCAATTACCCAGGTATACAATTAATCAAAACACTGTGAGATGAACAGAATATCATTATTTAATTTCACCAATAAGTGCCTTGACAGAATCTGCTCTTGAATGATTTTTCCAGCACTGGCTTCAGAATTGGTTTCAAAATAAGAAATGATCTCCCATATGGAGCCATTTGTGAAAGTGTTGCTGGTTTGAAGTGTGGGAATAGTGAAGCCTGTGGGTGTTGCATCTCCTGCAGCAAAAAAGGAACATGAACCTGTGGAGCCAGACAGGAAAATGTACAGGGAGAAAGTCCAAGTGAAGAAACAGTGGGTGAAGATGAAAATGTTGCACGCTTTTCTACATATTTTTTGCACTTAAAATTGTTGTAATAAACTATATTGCCTTTCCCAGCCAGGTCAGGAAGTCTCAGGGCTCAGCACTTGGGATACCAACCTATCCTGACAGCAAACCCACCTGGAAATGCAGAACTGCAAACCTTCCTAATGCTTTATAAATTCATGATTTATAAATCCTTTTCATTCTGGCCAGACAAAAGGGGTTTGCTGCCATTCCAGTTTTTGAGCTCTGCTGCAGTTGGACAAGTGAGATTTGTCATTCTTGGTGCCAGGGAGAGAATCTTCTGTGTGTAAAATGAACAGTGAACAAGGAATGACTTTGCTTGGTGTAATTTTGTGAAGCAATTTGATAGCTTTTGAAGATTCTCTGTCATCCTTGAAGCATCACTTTCTGTGAGAGCATTTGATTTTGATGCTCACATTTTCAGAGCCCAGTCTGAGCTTATACTTTCCCCTCTGCTCCTCTCCTTCCTAATCTGGAGTGCTGCTAGGATTTCCCAGGACCTTCTGTTTATGAAATGCAGAGCAAATCTGAATCTTCCATCAAAATTAAGATTGGGTTGTGCCTTATCTCTCTTTCATCTGCATCTGGTGGATTTGCAGGTGAGCATATTTCTTTCCTGGGTAGCATAGGAACTGGAAGGGTTTTATTTTTAGTGGAAATCCAGATTAATTTCCACTGTAAGGCCAGCTCATATCTCTAATGTAAAAAGTGAACAAGGATGGAATTGATTTCTGGTTTTGCTGTAAACAGTGTCATAAAATAGAGATGAAATTGAGAAGGGTGAAGTGCCTACATGAAAATATCTGTGTGTGTAACAGCTTCCAGTGGTCTGAGATAAAAATAACACAACTAATAGGAAATATTCCCAAATTTGAGCAAATAACTCACTGAGCAGGATTACAGCATGAGGGAAAATTCTGCAACCATGTCTGAAGGACTAAACAAAGGAAACTCTCTTTGAAAAGCAGGAAAAAGAGCTGTGACTGCAGCCTTCATTTCCTGGGGGTGTCCCAAACCTGCTTGGATCAAGTCCCAATCCCTCTGGCTCTTTCCCAGTCCTGCTTGGACAGGGAGACAACTCCCAAAGGTTTCAGCCTAAAGCATTTTGTGACTCTGGGCAGGACTGAGGTGACAATGGGTGGGTCAGTGTTGACTTCAGGAGAAAACTCCAGTGATTGTGGCAAAGGAAAAATCTGAGAGAAATTGCAGCCGTTTTTCAGTTGCTTGAATATAAACCCCACTGTTTTCTGGGCTAGTAATGCAGTTGTATAATGTTTTCAGTAATAGGGCTTTTGAAAGTGGTTTTTGAATGAATAACAGGGTTTTTTTAGGTAATGAGACTTGTTATCCCAATGAAAACATCCTTTCAGATCAAAGTTTACCCTCCTGCTCATGCCAGCTCCCATCCCTCTTCTGCTCCTTACTCAAAGAGCGACATCTCTGACAGAAAACTAAAGAGTCTATTACACAGCAAGGAGGAAAAAAACCAAAAACAAAACTGAATTTAGCTCAGCATTGAAAACTGCAGTTGCTTGAAAGGTCCTGCTCCCCTCTGAAGGCCCAGAGTGCCGGTGGCAACTCCATTTGTCACGGCAGCAAACGGGCAGCGTGCGGAACCCGCTGACAGCGCGCGGGGGGAAGGAGATGATGGATGGTGGGTGGCCCTGGGCTGAACCAGAAACTGCCCAGGAGCTGGGCTGGATCCTGCTGGGGGCTCAGGGCTCTCCAGAGTCCCATTTCCCAGGAAAACCTGCAGATATTCTGTAATGAGGTCATCAGCTGAGTGAACCCAAGGCAAAGCTTTCCTGCAAGGAGCAAAGCTAAATGTGGCAACCGCTGAGGCTGGATCTTTTCCTTAACTGATTTTCTTGGGGCAAAAAGAGGGATGGGAGAGGAGCTGTTGTAGCTTAAAAGCTGAGCTGAGGGGTGGAACTCCTCCATTTTTTTTCAAGTTGATAAATGTGGAGTCCTCTTCCCTCCCTGACAGTGTCACCACAGAGGAAAGTGGTGGAGGAAGGGACACTTCTCAGTCAATCTCTCACTTTAAAAGGTGAGGATATTCAGATACGACACCCCAAGGTCATTTAATCAGGTCACAACAATGAGTTATATAATAACAGGATTTTTAAAACACAAAAAGATGTTTAAAACAAATGCTGACTGAAGTTTTAATATGGGTTTAAGCCAGACCTTAAATTTCCTCCCTGCTTTGCCCCTCCAAGTGTATCAGAGGGAAGCTGTGTTTCCTAACTGGAACACTGAGCTATTCCTGCAGAGCTGGGTGGGAAATAAATTAGGCTTTCTCCAAACTCATTCCCCAAGTTGAGTTTCATGCAGGGCATGGTCAGATGCACACTGGAGCTGGAAAAGGACAGGCAGGAGTGTGGAGGGACCACCTGCTCTGCTTCAGCTTGCTCCGGAGCCAAGGAAGTCCAGATTAATTATATTTGTATTTAACATGAGATGAGGAATAACAGACCTGACAGAGCTCACCAGCTTCAGGGCTGGGACACAAGACAGAAATCAAAGAAATTCCAAGTGTAGGGCTGGGGTGTGATGCTTTCAGGACAGTTTCAAGTAAATTGCTGTGTATTTCCAGCCTTGACATTTCAAAGGACGGAGAGGGAAGTCCAGCTCAATGCTAAAAGCATCCAGAGAGGCAGCCTTGCCTCGTCCTCTGATGGCTGCCAGTGCTGGGGTTTGCTGGAATTGCTTAAAATTGGGGAAGTGATGAAAGTGAGTTATTTCAGAGCCTGGAAACGCTGTAGAGCTGCAGCATTTTGATTCTTTGTCAAAGAGCACTGCAGGTCTGAGTGTTATTGGTAAAAACAACACAAGAAAATGATGGTTTAGGCTGTGGCCTCTTCTGTACACCCATGTATCAAACAAGGTATTTCCCTTTGGGTGAAAAAAAACTGTTTTTAATGGAGTGGAGGAAAACCTTTGGAAGCTGTGCCTGGCACAGCCCTCATTAAATGCAATATTTAGACCAATACCTTCAATGATGCAACCTGTATTTTATATTTCTGATAATACTAGAACACAAATATTAAACATCTCTATATTCTGCCCTTTGCCTCGACAGATGTCTTGGCCAGGATTAAATTAATTGCTAAATGTCTTTTCCTGCCTGTCAGCTGGGAATTTGAGGCTTCAGAGGTAAATAGGTTTTGAAGCAATCCAATAATAGGCTTACAAGGCTGAGAGGCAACAGAGCTGAAAAGTGAAAAATCAAGAGGCTGGACCATTAATACCTCCTTGAAAAGTTAATCAGTCCATGACAACCGGCTGGAGTCTAAAGAGTGCCTGTGTTGAGGGGTTTGGCAGGTCAGTGTTTTGCCCCAAGTGCTCAGGTTTAGGATATTTATGCAGTTGTATGGTAAATATTTGTAGTTAATTAACTTTATTACCAAGTTGTGAGGTGATCTGAGCAGCTTTTCCCCACAGGAAGGGGTGAATGTCCTTGAAGTGCTCCTCCAAAGCTGATTGTCACTGCCTAGCAGATGTTGTCTTGTATATCCCAAATTTAGGGGTTTTTTTCCTGTATTTTGGTTCAGTGCCAAGGCACAATGGAGTTGCTGACTCTGAACACCCACAGAGGATAATGCCAAAGGATGAGAAGGATGAGGGTGGCTCTTCCAAGCCTTTTCAAGGAAAATCTCAGTGTTGCTGGCTGTGGTTTCAGTGGGGACAAGAGGAAAAACAGAGTATCAGAAGGTCCTTGGGGGCTTTGGGCACCAAAGGCTGCAGAAGTTGAGGTGGTGCTGGGGAGAGGGCAGAGGTTTGGGGTTGTGTCTGAGAGGGAAAGTGATGGGGAGAGTTAAAAGGGTTAAAAGGTTAATGGTGGAAGGAGAAAGAAAAACTTGGGGGTGACAAATTTACACGATAATGTCATTATTGAAACAAAAATAACATTGCTGAGAGCCTCCAAAGCATTTTGCACCAAAAATACCAGTGCCCATCTGCAAAAGGGGCTGCTGGAGGTTTGTTTTCCTGTTCTCTGTCTCCATGGTAATTTAGTTTCCTGAGGGCTAAAATCCATTTGTTTAATTACTATCTTTCATTTTAATATAGTGGTGGCTCTGCGTCCCTAATTACTCTGGCTGGTGTGCAGATGTAGAGAGACCTTATTCCATGAAATGTCTCCAAAATTCTGGGGGTGTTCCTAAAGGACTGGAGGTAAAACTAAAGGAACCAACATTTTAAACGTTGTGGTGACGAATTATTGGCTTTCTCAACTGGATTTTTCATTATTTAATGATGTTGAATGCATCACAGCTCTCTTTAGACAGCTTTTGTGGAATATTGAATTCCCAAGGCATCCAGCTCTGCCCTCAGCTCTCCAGGGAGGTGTCTGGGAGGCCTCGAGCTCCCTGTTTGTGCAGCTCTGATGTTGTGGGGGCTGTGTCTCAGTCCGTGTCAGTGGAGCTGAACTAAGCGCTTTGTGTCGGATAAATTCCATTTCCAGGCCTTGATGCGTTTTCCCTTCACACCCCACCTTTCCCACCGTTTTTTTTCCTGTGTGTCTCCACTCCCTGACTCCTGCTCCAGCAGACTGATCACCTCTCCTGTCTCTGAGTCAAACACCTCTCTTGGCCACGTGAGGTTGCGCTTGTCTTGCTGCTGCCTCCCAGGGAGGGAAGCCAATGAGGAATAGAGACCAACCAGCAGCCACAGAGGTCAGGAAGCATTTGTTTTCCTTCTGGCAGGAGCAGCTGCATCCCCAGCACTGGACAAAATCTCCTGGAAATCTCCTTCTGTCTGGCGTGCCTCCCATGGCCGTGCTGAGGGCAGGAGGTGGAGCCTCACTTAATCAAACCCTTGGAAACGAAGGAAAGGAAAAGCAACACCCATTCTTTTACACAGAGAGGTTGTTGATGCAGAATCCCAGATTCATTTAGGTTGGGAAAGACCTCCAAGATCCAGTCCCAGCTGTGCCAGATCCCCTCCTTGTCCCCAGCCCTGAGTGCCACCTCCAGCCCTTCCTTGGACACCTCCAGGGGTGGGGGCTCCAAACCTTCTTGGGCAGCCCCTGCCAGTGTTTAAAAATCCTTTCCAGGAACAAACTCTTCCAACCTGACCATCCTCTGGTGCAGCCTGGGGCTGTGTCCTCTCATCCTCTCACTTGTCTGTGAGAAGAGCCCATCCCTGCACAGGAGGGGAAAGCTAAACCCAGCCTGAAGCCATGAGTTATTCCAGAGTGGAGAGCAGCTGGAAGCAGATATGTGAGCTACTTGTGTCAATTAAAAGTATTGTCCAGCCTTATTTATTCTTTTTTCCTACGGAATTTGGCCCCAAACTGCAATTCCCGTCCTTAATTTCCCCTTTGGCTCTGCCTTATGATCTAAATATTGACGTGCCTGGGTTTGATTCCATCGTGCTGTTAGACTGCAAGAAAAACAAGGGTGCCTTTGAATTTTCTTCATCAAAATGCCATCTTTTCCCAGCTATCCCTTGCTCTTCTCCAAGATTTCTGCTCTCTGGGCCTCCAGCTCTGTGACAGGCAGCATCAGCTCCCAGCCTGGAGCTCTCAGTGGGCTGGCTGGGGGTACTGCCATTCCCTCGCCCTGCTGGGAGGGAGATTCAGTTTTGGCCATCTGGCTGCTGTCTCTTAAGAGCAGAGAAAGAAGTAAAGGACCTGAGAAATGGCAGCTGGAGAGGCTGAGAAGTGAGTGTGTGACTGTGTGGAAAATGGACTTTTTGGAGCTGCTTTCTGTGCTAACCAGAGAATTTATATGTATATATATGTATATATTTATTATTTTTTTTGTACTTATTTTCCTTTTTTTTTCCTTTTTTTCAGGTAGAGGGTTTGGTTTTGTTTTCCACCAGCTGCTGTGGAATATTTGGGTTTTACATTATTTTGCCATTTTTGGCTGAAAGAGGAAGTTGTGTTTCCTTTTCTTGATGTAGAATTGCACATTCTGTTTTAAAAGCTGTAAAGGGAAACCCCACCTTGTACTGATCAAGGTATTTTTCTTTTCTGTGTGAGAACATGCAGAATTCCACACTTTGGTGCTAGATGTCATTCCAGTGGGTCCCCCATTAGGCTGTATCGGATGGAAAAGGAGGGGACTGAGAAAAATTAGACTTTTTTTTAGGGTAAAGTGGGTGGAGCATGGCCTAGCCAGGGACAGGGTACTGATGCAGGTAAATCATGCAGATAAATGATAATTCCCCTGTCCATCAATTAATCAGAGGCATTTCCCCTCCATTTCAAGCTCTGATTGGGTAAGACTTAAAAATCCAAGCTAGTTTCTGCCACTGTCAATTATGACAATAGACCTTTGTCTTTTGCCTCTTCCCAGATCAGGAGCAATTTATCATCCACTTAATTGCATACAAAAAAATTCTGTTCAGCCTTGAGTTAACCAGGAAAGCAGATCCTTCCCTTTGATCCCGAGGATATGAGCTGCAGTGGGGAATTTTCTCTGCCTTCTGCCTCAAAGCCAGACCTCACCTCATGACTCACTTGCTTGAAATGAGCACTGCTTAAACAAAGGAGAAATTAAGTCAGGAGGCCCTTGCGAGGATGATTCACAATTCATATTAAAAATCGCCTCGTCACTTAGTGATATCAAACCAACGTGCACACAGATCTTTTTGCCTTCAAACACTTCCCTGGTGAATAATTGCATCCTTCCAGCTTTGCACTGCTGTTGCTCTGCAAGTTCCAGGGCAGATGTCCCTGGAGGAAAAGCTGCCGCTGAGCGCCGTGCTCTGGGGTTTTGCTGATTAAAGGTTACCAAATGCTGCTTAGAAAGTTCACCAGAAGAGACAAAAAGCTTTTCTGGGAAGTGGGAGAGGGATGTGAGAGCTGGGATGGGTTTCTTTAGGGATGGTGGGGGCCAGGGATGCTGCAGATCCCAGTTTGAGGTCACGTCTGGAAGCTGAGGGACTGAGGGAAGCAATGGGAGGACCTCTGGGGAGTGTTGTATCCATGGATGCAAGCACGGCATCCTGGAGTATCCACCTCCATCTTCCCAGTTTCCTCAGATGTGTTCAGTGCAAGCATTTTTCTCCTTACACTGTTTCTACACATCTGAACTTATTGTGAGCTCCCTGCTGGAGAAATGACATGGATATGTCAATGCAAACATTCCTGAAGATTTCCTTTTTCCTTTCCAAATGTCCCTGCTGTGACAGGACCCTGGTACAGACTATGGATGTGTTGAGTCTCTCTTTATATTTGACAGAAGCCTGAATCCTGGTTTATTTTCCTATTATTATTAGTCCTGGCTGATTTCCTATTTTCCATATGGGACTGGAAACTTGGATTTTCTGAGGAGATCAAACCCCACAGCAGTCTCTGTGGCAGGGAAACTTTTCCCATTTAGCTCAAGCTGGAACTGCAAAAGGTGCTGGAAAACTTTTCTCATTTAGCTCAAGCTGGAAGTGCAAGGAGTGGCCAAATGCCAGCTCATAAACACCAGAGGTACCAAGTGAATAAAAACCCACCCTGAAGCAGGGAGGATGTGGAATTACAGAGCCAGGCACATCCAGGTGGGGATCCAGGAGCTCTGGGGCTGCAGGGAGGATGGACAGGAGCTGAGTGCTTCTCCCAGAGCCCACAGCACTGAATTTTACAGGCCTTGTGTAATGCAGGGGAATTTCTTCCCACCAGGCTGATCTCCTGCAATGTAAACCAGGGAATGGCTCCTTGGAGAATGGGAAGGGAGATGCGAAGTGCATCGATGTGAGCAGATTAAAGTCAGCCCACTGACCTGCCAGCACATACTAATTCTGTAGCTGATGTTAAAGGAAATAATGTGATAAAAATTTGATCTTCTACATGAATCTAATTTTAACTTGGTTTATTCAGTAGCCGACCACAGGCAGGGTTTGCTTCTGCCTCTAGGTCAACAAATCCTTCAGCTTATATGAACACCAGAACAAGGAGCTTTATTAATTTAGGTGGTTATTATGTGTTAGAGTGTGTCCAGGGAAGAGAAGGGAGCTGGGGAAGGGGCTGGAGCCCCAGGAGGGGCTGAAGGAGCTGGGAAAGGTGCTCAGCCTGGAGAAAAGGGGGATCAGGGGGAATTTCTGGCTCTGCACAAGTCCCTGGCAGGAGGGGACAGCCGGGGGGGTCGGGCTCTGCTCCCAGGGAACAGGGACAGGAGGAGAGGGAACAGGCTCAGGGTGGCCAGCAGCAGGAATTTCCCCATGGAAAGGGTTGGAAGAGGCTGCCCAGGGAGGTTTGGAGTGCCCATGGAATGCCTGGACACAGCACTCAGTGCCCGCTGGGGATCGATCACAGCTTGAACTCAGTCTGGGAGATCTTTTCCAAGTCAAGTATTTCTCTGTGCTCCCTGTGGATGAGGCTGTTCAGACAGACCCTGGGCTTTGTTACCTCAGTCCTGTTGGACTTCAGTGTGAATATTTACCTGTTCAAAGTGAGCACTGGCTTCAGGAGCAGCCACCTGTGCACCCTCCCTTGAGAGCCATAGCAGCCCTGCCTCTCCCTAACGAGAGAGGAAAGCTCCTGTCTCTTCTTCATGGCTGCTGGAAGTTCCTCAGTCTCCAAACACACCTCTGCAAGTACCTCACTCTACAATTTATGTGACAAGGAATGACGTGCAAACACCTCTGGAAGTTAAGTATTTGTGTAAATTATTGAAGAGAGACGTTCCAAGAGACAGACTGGATGAATGCTCTCCGGAAAGCCTCCAGACTTGTGGTGAGGAAAAGGAGACTTGGGGAAGCTCTGGGAAATATTTAACTCTGAAAGTTGTAGTCATTCCAACCCCCCTGCTGTGGCCACCTCCCACCATCCCAGTTCCAAACCCTGGCCAACCTGACCTTGGATGTTTCCAGGGATCCAGGGGCAGCCACAGCTTCTCTGGGAATCCCACCCCAGCCCTGCACCACCCTCACAGGGAAGAATTCCCTCCATATCTCCAACCTAAATCCTCATTTATTTTCAAAATGTTCCTTTTTCCTGCCACTATCTGCTCATGGAAAGGTCCCTCTCCCTCTTTTACAAGCTCTGTTCAGGTACTGGAGGCCACACTAAAGGACTCCTTGGATTCTCCTCTTTTCCAGGCTGGACAACCCCAGCTCTCCCAGCCTGTCTCCAGACCAAAGGTGCTCCAGGCTAAAAAAAATCCCCCCACTGAGGTGATTCCTGTCAGTCCACAGGGTCTGTGCTATATTTATAAACGTTGGACTCTGGGCTCTCCTTCCACTTGGTCTGAGGGTGTTTATCACCACATTTCACCGAGAATCCTCATGGAAATATGGAAGTGAGCAAATCTTCCCAGTCCTCCTTTCCAAATTTCTGTAGTGATAAAGGAAGACACTTTTGTTCCAAAGGTCTCATCAGCTGCCATTCAAATTCTTCATAAATAATTCTATGTTCCTCTACATTGTTTAAGTTTTGTACCTTTTTCCTTCCAGCAGGCTGCATTTTTCCCAGAAATAATAAAAAATCAGAGCAGGGAGACCTCATACAGCAAAATTTCCAACTCTTACAGCTCCCTTCTTTGAACGCATTTGAAAATCTCCCCTCTCACAACTCCTCCCTGACACGACCTGGAGCATCTTTCATGTCATCCTGCTGTGTGGCAAAGCTGTGTCTTCCAGGGGAGAAAACATCCACTGGACATGAGAACTCTTCCAGGCTTTTGTGGGAATACAACAATCTCGGGAACAGGGGAAGATGCCACAGGGAATGTGATTTTCAAAATGATTTTTTTTTTTTTTTTTTTTCTGCTTCAGTGCTTTGAGTGAATTTGTTCCCCTAATTTGATTTGTTATGTGGTTGTTGTAGCTTGAAGCCTGGTTCTCAACAATTGCAGAAACATTAAGGCCACGTCAAGTAATTTTCTGCTTTAATTTCAAAATATAACTTCTTTTTATCCGTTGGTGTTCAGTGATAAACATCGATATCGTCATCAAGACCACTCACAAGATAGTGGTGCATGTGATAATAATTTAAATTCTATAGGGTTTATATGGAAAATTGATTGAGGGATGACACTGTGCAAAATTAGCCTGAATATTTACTTTGTGTTTTCTAATTAAGCAGTTTTCATTGCTGAATGAAAGCAATGAAAGGATTCCTCTACACAAATTTTTATCAACATTCACTTTCAGTTTTTATTCTTGAATTTTCTTCCTGAATATTAGAACCAAATCAGTATTTTTGATTCTCCAAGGAGCTATAAATATATATATATTTATATAATCTCACTAATGGAAGTGCCAGAATTTATGTGGTTGTTCTCTCTAAAAGCAACCTGATAAATTGATTTATTTAGAGTTTTTCAAGAAATTGAAGTCCCTTCATTCTTCATTCTTGAAAATCTCTGTGTTTCTAAATCCCTAAATAGAATTTCTGTGTTTATGACTCTAATGCAGTTTTTTCGTCACTGACTCTTTAAAAAAGGGAACAAACCCAGATGTTTGGTCTCCTGGGCATCCATTGTTGATTTTTTATTGCACTTGTAGAGGCAATAAAAATGTTTCTAAAAAATGTGTTTGCAGCTTCCCACACTGATAATTTTTGAGGAAGTGTGAGGCAACATTATCTTTTCTGATACCTGGCCTAGTGATATTGATTTATAGATATCCAGAGAAAACCTGATGGTGCAGGATTTGGAGATATTTAAATATTAGGACCTATTTAGGCCAAAGTGATGGAACACACCCTGGTTCCTGTTATCCAGAGAAATTTTATCAGATGTGAGAGATTTATTTATTTATTATGGCCACAGAAATCTTGTGGGTTTTAAGGTGGTGCTTTTAATTTATTTCAATAAAAATCAGGTTTCCCAGAGGATTCAGGCTGACCCAGGAGGATGAAATGCTGGATCTTCTCAGCCATGAGCACAGATTTTGCCAGATTTTTTCTCCACACCAATTTTTCCATGGTTGGAAGCTGGTGTTTGCACTTGTCAGGAATTTTAGCTCCTAGGGAAGTCTGTGTGTGTTTGGAATGTTGTTTAGGAAAGGGAATCCATATTTTTTTTTGACCTCCCCAAATCCTACATTTGTCAGTCTTAAAGCTGTTAAAATCCCTGGGCATTCTGTGAATACAAGCTTTTAGTGGACTCTCCCATGGGATGTTCCCATCAAATCCCCAGATCTGACTTTGTCCTGAATAGAGTGGGAGATGAGAATATTCCCTGGTTGGGTGGCTGACTCCTTGTGTTCAGGAGTTCCAGTACTAAACAGTCCAACTCCACCCACCTGAATTTACCTTTTGTGTCTCTAGCATTAATTATTTTTATCAATTTTTAACTTATGCCTTCCTTTTGTGACCGGGTAATTACTGAAAATCACGGAAAGGTTTGGGTTGGAAGGGACCTTAAAGATCACCTTGATCCATCCCCCTCCATGGGCAGGGAACTTTCCACTAGACCTGGCAGCCCCAAGCCCTATCCAGTGCAATTTCCATCATAATCAGTATCAATCTCAATTTTTCCATATCCAGGGAATGACTGGAATCCCAACAAAAGGCTCAGTCTTTACTCACTTTTCTTCCTTTTCCATTGTAGAAAAGCTCCTCAGTGCTGTGCTGGCTTTCAATAAGGAATGAGGCTCCAATTGTCTGTGAGTAGCTGATATATCAATTTAAATATATTTGGCCATTAATTAAGTCTTCTTCTTTTTGCATGCAAATGGATTTCTCTCCAGGGAATTAATTACAGAACAAATTTCAAGCTAATCTATCTTTGCAGTCCAACGCAATGTTGTGCTTTAAAACCTACTCTCAAAATGAAGCTGCTCCTATTTAATGAATTGCTCTCAAATTTTTCTAAACAATTTGGCACAATCCAGTCAAACAAAACCAGGAATCAGCCTAAAACTGACTTCTGAACATCCCAGTGCAGTGGCTCTGGTTGATAGGATTGCACAGGGATTTGGGAGAGGAGCTGATGGATTCAGAGATGGTTGCTTGGTTTGGGTTTTTTTAATGGCATATTGAAATCTGGATTTAATTTGGATTTTTTATATTATTGACAGTAATAGTAATTCTTCCATGAAAACAGATTAAAGCCCATGCTCACAATTTTTATTTATTTTTTATAATTCTATCGTATCCATCTTTTAAAAAACTAAATCTTCCAGTAATCCTTCTATTCAAACTGATAGTGATGATTTTTCTCAGGACATGAATATCCTTTCTATAGGAATTCCTCCTCTCCTGGAATGAGGACTAATTTGTTCTGCACCCTTGATCCTGCAAAACCTTATCCATGGACATACATTTAGTAATGTCTGGAATAGTTAGGTGAGATTTTCTGACCCATCCAACTTTCTTTAAAGACAGGGAAAACTGGGTGTCCTACACTGATATCAAACCCATCCTATTCTTGGCAAGAATCTGATGCTCTGGAAGGAAATTAGGATTAATGTGTATTTTTAACTTATTTTAAAATATTATAATATTTCAAAATATATGAGTATATAAATATTAAATATATATAATAAATACATATTTCTATATAAAATATAGAAATATATATATACATTTTTATATAAATTTATAATATATTAATAGTTGTCTAATAGTGATTATTGGTGTGAAGAACTCAGTGGTGCAGTGCTGGATGCAAAACCCTTCCAAGCCCCAGGAATGCCACCAGCCATTCCCATTTTCCACATCCCAAGCCCCAGGAATGCCACCAGCCATTCCCATTTTCCACATCCCAAGCCCCAGGAATGCCACCAGCCATTCCCATTTTCCACTTCCCAAGCCCAAAGGACAGGGAAATCTCAGAGCTGCTGTTCTGGAGGGATGACAGGATGAACATCCAGTGTCACTGCAGTCCCTTCTGTCACAGTCTGGATGTATCTGAGCTCCCTGGAAAACCTTTTTTCCCCATCTGATTTATTTTGCTTCTGAGCATTGACCTTTAGGCATCTTTATTAAGTGGAATCACTTTCCATTTGCAGCTTTTTTTTTTTAACAGTTTTCTGTTTCAGTTGTGTTTTCCTCCCTGGCAAAGGTTAAGTGGAGGTGACCCCAATCACATTTCCCTCATTCCCCACCTCGCTCTGTCCTGACACCTCTCTCCTCCAAGGCAGGATTTATCATTGCTGATCTCATTTAGCTGGGGTAATGACACAGGATCTGCTCTTCCATTTCCTTCTCTATCACTTCCCCAACTCCAAACCCGTGTCCTCTGTCACTCTATTATCACTTCTACAACAACTAGAAGTAAGTGACTGAAAGCTTTGTTTGTAAATGGGTGCTTAAAGCTGTTTTCAGATCAGTTCATGGCACTTCAGCACTCCCAGGGTTTTTGTGGAGCTTCTGCTGACCACCTGCACCTATTAATTTGTATTTATCTGCCTGGAGAGGAGGAGGTTGTGTGGAGATTTCAGAGCAGCCTTCCGGTGTCTGAAGGGGCTTAGAGGAATTCCTGCCCAACAGGAATAGTTGTGATGGGAAAAGGAGGAATGGATTTGAATTGAAAGAGGGGAATTTTAAGTTGGAGATGTGGATGAAATTCTTCCCTGGGAGGGTGGGGAGGCCCTGGAATAGAATTCCCAGAGAAGCTGTGGCTGCCCCTGGATCCCTGGCAGTGCCCAAGGTCAGGTTGGACAGGGCTTGGAGCAGCCCGGGACAGTGGGAGGTGTCCCTGCCCATGGCAGGGGGTGGGAATAGATCATCTTTAAGGTCCTTCCAACCCAAATCAATCTGGGATTTTATGATTACAATAAACAAGTTAATAACACCCCATAGCATTGCTCAGTTTGTTCAGCTGTCTTGGCTGTCCTTTGTCCCAACAGCTAAAAAGTTTCAGATTTATTCCTTCTACTTTGAGGGCAGTTTTCTTTTTCTTATCAGTACAAAAGTAAAGTGAAATCCTGCACTTATTTCTACTGTGGGGCAAAACTACCTTGAGCCTTCCTGGAAAACACTGAAGAGTCCAGGATATGCTCCACACTCACTTTGGGGCAATATATTTCAATCACCTTCAGATAGAAGTGATATCTAAAAGAACAAAAATCAGAAATCTGCATCTGTTTCAGCCTTGAAGACAGGCTCATAGAACACCAGGAGCTGGAGAGCTGTAATAAAACTGGAAGTTTTAGTAGCTATCTGGAGAAGTGAAAAGGTTGAAAGGACAGAGCAGGAGATGGTGCCCTGGTGAGAGAAAAATAGCTTTTCTCCAGGACGTGTTTCATGTGTTGTGACCCCAGGAAATTGTGGGAAAGCAATTAAAATGCAGCTTTGCATTGTGGTAGTGATGTAAAACAGCAAATAATACTGTTAAAATATGGATCTGTGTGAATAAATGAATTTATACAGACAAATACATGTATAGGACCATATTTATTTGGCTGAAGGGGGTAAAAATGGAGATGAAACTGCTCAGGTGCTGTTCACCAAATATAAACAGAGTGAAAAGGAGGTTTTGGGCTTTGCAGGCTCAGGAGGAATTTGCAGCTCAGCCTCTGTGAGGTAATGTGCTGGTTTGACTTTCCAGCTCTTGGACTGGTTTGACAATTTTATAGCTGTGGTCTCTATGAAAAGGGTTTTTTGCAAAGCTGGAAAAGCGAAAATGGTGAGGGGACAAATTGAGCTGGACAGCAGTCAGCAAACAGAATCATGGATTGTTCAGGCTGGGAAAGTGTTTTAGGATCAAGTCCAACATTTCCAGGTCCTGCACTGACCCCGCATCCACACATTTTTGAACCCTCCCAGGGATTCCTGGGCAGCTGTTTAAGTGCCTGACACCCCTTTCAGTGTAGAAATTCTTAATATTCAACCTAAACTTCTCCTGGTACAGCTTGAGACCTTTTCCTCTTGTTCTGTCTCTTATTCCCTGTCAGGAAAGACCAGGAAAACCTGGCTGTGTCTCAGCTTTATGACACCCGCACACGACTTTCCTCAGCAGCTGGAAATGTTTATTTTCCTTCTCTTTTTCCTCATTTCAAGTCAGTGTTGGAGTGGTGCTGTGTGGGCAGCAGGGGAAGGAATGAAGAGGTTTCTTGCTGGCAAACAGCTGGAGCTGCTAAACACAGCAGCCCAGCAGGGAGCAGAGGGATGGACTGATGTCCACGGAGACAAACGATGCCAATCAGAGCTCAGAGCATCCTGTGTTTAGGAAATAAACCGGTTTGGGAAGTCAAAAAATGGGACAAAACACAACAAACCACAAGGATATTTGCTAAGCAGAAAGTGGACTGGCAGGCATTGGGTAGGAAGTAATTGTATCTTCATTTTTAAATGGAATGTTGAGGTTGTGTGCCTCCAAAAATACGAAAATTTCCTCCTCCTGCATAAAGGGGCAGTCTAAATAAGACTGAGAATTTTGTAAAAAGTGAAATTTTAAACAAAGCTGCTTAAAATTAGGTATTAAAAAAAGTCTGAGGGTGTCCATAGTTTGTGTGAGAGTTTGGGTTGTTTGTGGTGAGTCTTGGGTGTGAAGGAGTTTGTTTCTTCAGATGAGAACCTTCTAGAAGAATTGAGGTTGGACACAGATCAGTTACTGCATCAAGTCATAGAATGGCTTTGAATGTAGAGATTTGGACTTACACCATTTTAATTCTCAATTTTCATATGAAATTTAGCTGTCCTGTTCAAGGAATTTGGTTTCTAAAGCCTGTTTCTAATTAAAAAGGCTGTCGACTTTTACTGAATATTTAATTATTAAAATTGAAAATATGTGCATGCAGCCACCACTGACTCCAACCTCATCAAAGTTTTAATTATAATTGGTGCAGCTTAATCAGAATTGCCATATCTGTCCTTGATTTGCAGGAGCAATTTTGGCCAAAGAGGTGATATAGGTAAAATATCTAATTGAGATAGAAATACCAGTGTGCTCTTAATTTGTCTGCTTTGAAAGCAAAGTAACATTTCCATAATTTCTTTACAGAGGAACAATGAGAGATCCCTAAGAAATTTAAAAAAAAAAAAAAAAAGTGTATTTTAAAAACAATACATTTAACTGCAGCTTTTCCCCAAGGAATGCTTTTTTATATTATTTCAAAATACATACCTGGGTTTAATTTTTTAAAAGACCTCTTTGATTTTCCACTCTTTCCCTTTGGAGGACCTTCAACCATAAATGATAAATTAGGATGCTGGAAAGTATTCTTATCATTTTTAGACCTGAAGGATAATGGATGTTTCAAGAAACAATACCAAAAGGAAGGCAGAATTAAAAATAAATAAAATAAAAAAAAGATGAGAGAGGGAACCTCCCCTGTGGATTTATGTCCTTTTGATTTATCTGGAAGAAAAGCTGAGCTCATGTGACAGGACAAGGAAGGGCTTTAAGTGCCTCTTGTTAACCTTAGGATATTCTGAATTTTCAGTGATGAGTGCGTGGGATAGAACATAAGAACTTGCTGGGTGATAAAAATCTGCTTTTTCTTTTAGTAGCTGCTGGTCTCCTCTGTCCTCCTTCTTTTTGTGGTTTGCATCAATAAATGCAAGATGGAATTTCTCCTGGAATGAAGTCATCCTGTAATGAATTGGGGTTTGGGTGTTTTAGGGATATTTGCCCCATGAGTGAGCCATTTGTAGGATTTACCAGTGCACTTCAGGGACACAGCTGCTCCAGAGGAATATCCTACATTCACAGCTGATGAGGAGCAGCATCCATGAACACCCTCACAGCTGAACCATTCCAGGTATTTCCTTCTGGGAGGATTTTCTTGCTTTACAAAGTTGGATTTCCCGTTTGCCCTCCTACGGGATGAGATTTGGTGCTGCCTTTTTTGGCTCTGTGTCCATCGCCTTTGGGTGGCTGGCTCAGGGCAGAGGAGGATTCCCTGTGGGATATTCCCTGGATGCAAAGCCCATTCCTGCCCTCCTTTGTTTCCCTTTTGGTGCCAGGGATGCCGGCCGTGTCCGGCTGTCAGCCCACACGGAGGATCCCCCACCTCTCTGCCCTTTTCCACAGCTTCTCAAAACCACTCATTTTATTCTAACAAGGCAGATGACATTTCCAGCCACCCTTTCCAAGCAGATTCCCTGCAGGGAACTTCAGGAGATTTGATCTAGGCCTTGTCAATTTTTGCTCTCTTTTGCATCTTCTTTGACCACTCGCCCCTAATTTGGTCGGCCCCCAGTGGTGTCCTGAACCAAGGAAAGTGTTTTTTTGTGACAGCTGTGCTGCTGCTGTCCCTTGGCTCCTTGTCCAAACACTTGGCTGCACTTTTGCTTCAGTGGAAGCCATCAGTGAACTAATTTGCATCCCACTTCAATGATATTATTTGGAATAATGAAATGTCCGAGTGCTTTCATCCCTAAATCAAGCCGTGCTCCTCCAGGTGAGAGAGAACGTGCTGCACGTTAGAAATGTTGGCTGTGCCCCATTCCTGAGCTCTGGCATTTGGGAAATCAAACCTGAGAGCCCTCAAATTTCCAGCAGAGGCTCACTGATGCTTTTGACTCCCTCTCCCATCGTGTCAACCTTGCCAAACTTCAGACTTGCTAATCAGGGCAAAGGATTTTCTTTTTGTTGGCTGAATTTTATTTACTGTCTGGACAAAATTCATCTCTTGCCCTGATGCACCTCTAGTTTTACACGGACTCCAGAAACCAGCATTTCTGCCATTTCAGACTAACAGGCCTTTATCTGTGTCATTTTTGGTGAGAGCACTGCTTGTTAACCATCACCCTCATCAATAATTACAGCATTTTAGTCTCCATGCTGCTGCTATTGATTAGATTTGAAGAACTTTAGGACTAAATTCAGAACCTCAAAGTATCAGAGAACTATTTTAAGATTCTTTCCTAGTTCTGTTTTGTTGTTTGAACTCGTCTTCCCCTTCCCCATCCATATGTTAGATGCTCCTTGTTTCCTTCCAACAGTTCAAATTATTCAGGCATAAGAATTAAATACCATTATGGCTCAGCTACAAGAGTTTTACATTAGCCAAAATATGAAAAGCAGATTTATAGTAGTTCCTATAAAGCCAGAGATGGTAAATTGTATTGTCGTGTTGTGTTTAGGGAAATCTTTCTTTACCACTGTCCATTTGTGCAATGTAAACTGATTCTTTTGCTCTCCTCTCATGAGAGCATGTTCCATTCAGGGAAATACATTAAAGTTTAAATTATTCAGCATGCTTTGCTTTGAATGCTCTGAAATCAAATTCAAATCTAGCAAATAAATCCCTCCTTATGTATTAACAATGGAATAAATATGAGTGTTTTGCCAACAGAAATTATTCTTCATCTGGATTTTTCTGTTTGTTCGGTTTTGACTCGTCAGAGGAAAGTGGGACTCTGAGTTCTCACTGCATCCTAACTTCTGTTTGGGTGTGACTCTGTAGCCTGACCTGGGGAAGATTTTGTGCCAGGATGTTCTTCCTCCTCTCATTTCTTAGCACTGTGTGCTCTTGTGAAGGACTTGTTGATGGAAGAGAATAATACACAAGATTTGTGACATGAACCTTACAGTGAACTCAACAATACTCTTCAAAGTAATGGGAAAAATTCTGAAGGCAGCTCTGCCTGGAGATATCTTCTTTTGTTGTGTGAATAAGTGTCCAAAAAACAGAGTGGATGTGACACACATGATAGGGTATTGTGGGTATGATGGTCAAAGGTTGGACTTTGTCATATCGGAGGTTTTTTCCAAACGTTCATCATTCTTTAAGCAGTCTCTTCTCTAAAGGCCTCAAATATTACAGAAATCCTAGGAAATGAGTAACATCCCCAGAACTCCTCATGGCAACATCACATCCTGATGGATTTCTCAATAAAATGGATTTTATAGGAGAAGGTGCTACAGGGAAAACAGCAGGGCAGAGTGAGGGGTGAAATCTCCTGAGCTGCTGGAGCAGGCTGAGATGGTCCCACTGTGGTTTTTGACCTCAACCCTCAGCTGTAGACTCAGATTCCATGGGCAGTTCTGGATTTTATGGAAATAACTCGAGTTTGGAATAGGTTAAGACCTAGAGAAGGTTTTTTTGGGAATCTTTGCAGACTTGTGGCCAGGAGATATTTGACTTTTAGTCCCTGTGTTAACAAAGCCCGAACAGAGAGCTGTGGCCTGGGAATGGGAGTGATTTCTGTCCTGCTAAATTTAATGAAGAATTTTTGGGGTTTTCACTGCGGATGTGTTTTTCCCATGGACAGAAATCCTGGGATTCCAGCGATGAGGATGGAGTTGAGAGTGCTCTGCATGTCACAGAATTCACTATAATGACTCCCAGCTGCTTTTGTGCCTTCTTTTCCTCCTTTTCTCCGTTTTCCGTCTGAACAAAACTTGCTGCCCTCGAGTCTCAAAAATTGGTATTTTCCTGCGTTGGATGAACTTCCACTGCAGAGAAGAGGTGACACCTCTGCCTGATGTGGTGTTAAACAGGTTGTTTGATGTGTCTACCTTCGTTTACTTGAGCCTCTTACTGTCAGCTTCTATCCTTCTCTGACCTTCTGGCAGTTTATGCAGAGTTTCAAAGTTGTTAATATCTGCTAGAAATCATGTGCTGTGCTTCAAATCACTCCAGAACAGGTTGGATTTCAGCTGGAACATTGAGGAGGCTCTGTTAAGTTTATGCAGCCTCTTACTTGTCTTCCTAAAGAAGTAAAGTAAAATATTTGTTAGTTTTATAGGAAATCTTTGTACAACGTTTCATGTCCCTTCCAGAAGCAGAGTTTGGGATGGTTTGCTGAGTTAAGGAAGGGAAACCCTTGGATTTGGTTCCAGGTGCCTGTTTTTGTAGAGTTTTTTGTGTTTAGTGTCCAGTTGAACATCTGGGCCACATCAAGGAAAATAAGACACAAACTCCTCTGGGGAGCTTGGCCTGAGCCTGGCACTGCTCAGCTCCCTCTTCCTTCCAAAGGAATTTCATTACCCCGTTCCAAAGGGTGCTGTGGGAATAAATGCATGGGAAGATTTGGGATTTTCTGGTGCTGCAGTAACTGAGCAGTGCAGGAGAGCAGAACTGGCCTTTAGCTCTTTCAGTTTACCTAACAGGTCCCTCAGAATGAGGAGTTCCCATAATTTTTTTCTGTGTGAACAGGATTTTTTTTTTTTCCTTTTTCATGTTTTGTTTTCCTTTTCCAGGTCTTGCTTTTTATTTTCCTGCTGTCACTTGTTAATTGCCCATTTCCACTTCTTGAATCTACTGGGAAATTCTTGGCCTTTTTTTTTAATATTTGCTGACCAGTAAATTGTTTATTGCGTCATTTGATCAATGTCTGCTCTTTGATCAGTACTGATTCTTTGATCATTTGATACCTTTAACATTCAAGGGTGATAAAATGAGATTTACAAAGTCAGCATGCTGAGTCTCAGACTCCCATCACAATTTGGTTTTCTGACCCCCACAAACTCCTTGGATGCTCTTGCTGGACTCTTCTACTATGGTGATCATTTAACTCTCTTGGTCATTAACAGCCCTCTCTGAGTGAAATATTTTCCAAATACTCCAGCTGGACTAAAATTCTCCCCATGAGAGGCTTAGGGTGATGAGAAGATTCACTTTGTAGAGGGGAAGACACATCTGGTTATAGTGGAGAGAGGACAGGAGAGCTCGAGCTTGAATAAATCCACAGCTTAAATCATCTTCACTTCAACACTGGAAGAGTTGAGGAGGCAGATAAATGAGTAAAAATAAAGTAAAAATAGAGGAAACACAGCTGAAGCTTGGTTATAATATAACCTAAACTTAATATTTCGGTTCTTTGCCATCCCTGGCTGCTGTGTCCACGCTCAACACAAAACTTGAGTTTGTGTTCCCTCTCCAGAGCCTGCTGCTCTCATTCCCAGGAGCAGGAAAGCAGCAGGCTGCTGCTCCAAAGGCTCTGGCTTCTATTTCAGCCCCTCAATAAATAAAAGAGACACTTTGAGTTTATCACAATCTCACTCTTTTGGTAATTACTGATTTTGGAAATGCAGACAACTTCAAAAGTTACCAATTTTTAATTCAAAACATTCATCTTCCAGTAGCTTTTTTTTTTCCCCTTCAGTTTCTGCAGCTTTAAACCATCTCCAGCTTGCTATAAACTCTTTTTTTAAAAAGATATCATTTTAATTACTTTTGATAAGGAAGAAATCCTCAGGCTCAGTACTAAAACCTAATTCCTTCTTTAGTGAAAAACCTGATTATTCATTGCCAGCTCCAGTCACCTGCAGAATTTTAGGGGCAGCCAGCCCAGCCCAGGGTTCCCAGTCCTGTTTCCATCCTTTTTCCTGTGGAAAAAGATGGTTTTCCTTGTAAAACCCAGTGGGTGCAGGAGGTTTATTCCAGACTACACCACATTTCTTGAGAGCAGTCAGGGCAGTGTCACAGCAAGCCCAGAGTCCTGTGTCTCTCAGTGAATAATGAAACATCATTTCAGTTTCCTTCATGTCCAACACTGCACAAGAGCCTCTCCACAGCCATGAAAAGGAAAAAAAAAACATCTCAAAGTGTGTGTCATATTTGAAGATAAATTTTATTTTGTTCAAATACACGACAACTCTTTCCAAATATTGTCTGTAGGTTACAGGCTGCTCCCACTTCAATATTGCCATGTCTGTGAATTGCACCTTGTGGTTTTTTCTAGTCCATTCACTGCTGTGGGCGCTGAGATTGATGCATTTCCTGATTTTATTTTTTTTTTAATTAAGTTTATATCCTGGCCTTCCTTGGGTTCTTATCCTGCCAATCTGATATTTGTCCTTTTGTTTCCAGAGTGTCCCAAACTGCTCATAGCCATAGAGATATCACTTTACTTGCTCTTCTCTCCTGTATTTATTCCTTCTTTAGGGCACCACTGTTGATGCTCACAGGTTTTAGTGTCACATTTTTGCTGACATCTCCCAAATCTATTTTTCTGTCTGTACCCACTGACCCTGTCCTGGCTCTCCCTTTGCTGTGCCTGATTGCCTTCATGGCAATCTGAATTGATGCCATCAAACTTTCTCAAGTGGAGCTGCAGCTTAAAGAGCTGTCTCAGTATTACTTTTATATCTGTATTTCTTTTTTTTCCCATTGACCTTGGTGGATGCAGCAAAATCTCTCATGATTTCCTCTAAGATCTGTAACTAATATCAGCAAATTATTAGTGGTTTATCATGGAAGTCTTAATAACAATCAGTGTTTAATAAACTTATAATTCTCATAATCAAATTAATGATTTTAGGCAACTGGAATTTCTTCAGTGGATAAAGATGCTGACCTGTTAAAAATGTGTGTTCAGTATAAAATTTTAAATAATAAAATTCAGGAAATCTTTATGGCCACATAAACCCAGCCCCCAAATTTGCCTGTCCAGCAGATTCTGTGTGTGCCACATCCTCCTGTGACCCAAAAGAGAAGTGGCACCCTCAGAGCCCCCCAGAAATTCCTGAAAACCCAGGAAACACCTGAGCTGCCAGCTGAGAACATCTCTGGAGAGCTCTTTTGGAATTGTACTGCTGGAAATTCAAACCACTGACCAATGTGGC
The DNA here is from genome assembly GCF_049639895.1 of Pseudopodoces humilis. Classification (NCBI taxonomy): domain Eukaryota; kingdom Metazoa; phylum Chordata; class Aves; order Passeriformes; family Paridae; genus Pseudopodoces; species Pseudopodoces humilis. The sequence continues at coordinate 23,032,720 of NC_142210.1, read as the reverse complement.
CAGGATCCGTAAAAATTAGTGGAAATTACTGTCCTGAAGGATTGGCTCTAGGGATGGGATGCTTTAGGGAATGACAAGGTCTGGTTCTGTGGGAATTCGTGCACAGTCACTCAGAAAGACTGAGAAGTCTGATGAATTGTTCTAAACTATTTTCCTTTTAAAAAACTCCACGGATTTAGTTTGCAACGCTGAGGTGATTAAAACCAAGTTCTATTTTATGATTTCCTGTGTGGTTAAAACAATAATTTTCCTCACATTTTCACCTTTGCTTCAGTCTTTACCCTTATCTTCTCCTCTGCTGCTCTCCTCTGTCTCTCCAGCCCGTAACAGAATTCCTTATCTCATCTCTCCCTCTCTCTGCTGCCTTCCGAGAAGAAATGCTCGATCCAACATTAATACTCTTTGCTTCTGTAGTAATTTGCTCCTTCTGGGGCTTCTCTCTGGATTCCCAGCTCTGGGGTTAACATCCAGCTCCTTTTGAAACGCTTCTCCCTTCCTCAGACTTCCATTGTGCTTCTGAACTTTCAAGTTCAGCTCTCGTCCAGGATTTAAGATATTTGAACACGATTTGCAAAGCAGCTTCAAATCAACACTAGCACGAACCAGGAAGCTTTATTACTCAAAGAATTATGCTTAAAATTAAGAGTTTAGAGGGGAAAGGAGTCAGGCTTGAGAGGCAGGAGCTCAAGGTGGTTTAATCCTGTTATCCTGGGGAGAGCTGGAGGGCAGAAGTTGTGCCCTGCAAGAACTGACCTTGTTATCCTCTGAAAACCTGGAGAGGTGAGGGCAGAGGGCTGGGAGGCAGAGGGAAACCTCTTCATACCGGGAAAAAGGCCCAGAAAAGCTTTTATTTCTCCAGTGAATGTCACTGCCTGGGAGCTGCTCCTGCAGGGACAAAGGGAGAGCGACTTCTGACCTGGGCAGATAGTGGTGGGAAAAATGGGAATGGTTTTCAGGTAAAAGAGGAGAGATTTAGATTGGATTTTAGAGCAGAATTGTGCCCAGAGAAGCCCCTGGATCCCTGGCAGTGTCCAAGGCCAGGTTGGATGGGGCTTGGAGCAGCCTGGGATGGTGGAAAGTGTTCCTGCCATGGCAGGGGTGGCACTGGATGGAATTTAAGGTCCCTTCCAGCCCAAACCATCCCGTGATTCCACAATTTCTATTATCCAGCTTTCATCCCTTTGCACTGGACATTGACCACCTGTCAGAATGTGCAACAATGAAGCCAGCTCTGGTTGCTTTGGGCAGCTGTAGGACTGGAAATCTCCCCAAAAGGCAACAAAATTTGTTCCCTTCATCTTGGTATCGATTACTTCACCAGTGTGCTTAGTTTCTCTAAGCTATTCCCATGAATTTACACCTCATAATTCCCAAAAAACGACGATGACACAGCGAGCACTTGGCTGCTGAGCAGACTCCAAAGCGAGCGCGCGGTAATTGTTTGTAAATCCGCGGGATTTAATTAAACCGCGTTTAAGCGCCTTAGAAAGTGACGACTGAAAATGATCTAAATAAAATGTTTACAAATGGGCACATCAATCTGCTTTGGAGCTCTTTGCAATGCTGGGCTCGTGCCTGTGCAAAGGCAGCTTCCAGCACAGCCTGCCTCTGATAATTGCATTTTGCCTTAATAAACACAAATGGGACGGGCGCTTATTTTTAATTATGTTAATGCTTCCTTTTTTGATGCATCTCACTCTTGCATAGAGGGATGCTCGGGTTTTATATTCCATGGAAAAGGGAAATATCTCCATGTTCAGGATTAGGGAGAGTTAAAAGAAGGAGCAAACTTTTGTCCTTTTTGTGTAAAATTTGGGGCACCTTTCATACCGGTTTTATCCGTGTGGGATTTCTCCAGGGGAATGGAATTTATTGTACCTCAGAGGGATGGTTTCTATTTAAACAGCAGTTTTCTCTCTAGGTTTTGTTCACATTAGATATGTCACTGTTGTGTATGGAAATATGGGAAATTTGGGATATCAGGGTGTGACAGGGAATGGCTCCCACTGCTGGAGGGAAGGGATGGATGGGATATTGGGAAGGAATTCCTGGCTGGGATGGAATTCCCAGAGCAGCTGTGGCTGCCCCTGGATCCCTGGCAGTGTCCCAGGCCA